>NW_028242747.1:0-476932 GCF_964263255.1 Lissotriton vulgaris
AAAGAAGTAGCCCATTGTATCCAACAAATATGTGAAGCTTTAGAATTCACACACTCACCTTAGTCACTGCTTCTAAAGCAGGTATAGGCAAAACTATAGGAATGTTTTTCCCCCTGCGCCAGTGATCATTCTTTCAGAATCGCCATTTGCACCGCAGTCAAAAAATAATTCAACATTGGAAACCCCATTTCCGCTGATGTGTAAAAATGTGATTTGTATGCAAATAGTACTGTGTCTCCTTCATTAAACATTAAGTAAGTGTAGTCCTAACGTCCCGGTACGATACGTATGATCAGATTCCTAGTATTATTACGTGATAACAAAACGTTAGTCGCAAGTAGATCAGACGGCAAAGACTGAAGAATAGAGATATGTTCAGAAAGTCAGCTGGCAGAAGAATATGAAGGTTACATCAATGCATAAAGCGGTTTGATACGCTGGGCATAATCAGGGATGTATGTTCTCCCAAAATTCAAAAATCCCAGAAGAGATTGAAGTTTTTTCAGGGGTTGCTGGAGGCTACAATTGTGCACATTTCTCCAGAAAGTGGAGGGACAACCCCCTGCCTTCATTATTGAGCTTGTAGCCCTAGAAAAGCACTGCTAAACAAGCAATCTGTGATTTAGCAAAATTAACCTTATAACCAAAGTCGGCAAACAACAGGATGATCTGATCCACGCGGGACTAGGTGTGTAATCATTTGGTCATCCATCAGATAAATGTTATGGTCATAGGAGAATGCGTCAGGGTCAAAGCTGAGTAACAAAGACACAACACATGCAGCATATGCCCCAGGACTGTTCTTATAGCCCGTAGGCAAACACATAAATCTTTTTGGGTTGCTGACTGCACTAAATGCAGTCAAATCCTGGCTCTCTTGAGCCAAAATGTGACTGTGAAAACCATTGGAAATATCCAAAGTCGTTTTGAACTTTTTGCAAACAATGTTATGTACAAACGCTGAGCTGTGTGTGCTTTGTACTGAAAAATGTACGTACATGACTAGTTAAATTTCGATAATCAAACACAATGCAATATGAACCATTCGGTTTCAATATCAGAAAAAGAGGATTATTCATGGGTGATACACAGGGTTTAATTACACCCTTGATATTCCAAATAGGACAAAATGTCACAGACGAAGCTTTAGCCTCTCGTCTGATTGGATATTGAGGTTGAGGGCTGCAACATAGATCGCAAAGGAATCTCATGTGCCAGCGAATCTTTATCTCAGCCCACTTGAGGATACACCACCAGAGCCAGGGCCATTGCCCATGCCGATGCATAAGCCGGTTTTGCTTCCTCAGGGTCGTTACACAAAAAACATGGAAGTATCACGTCCTCCCCTTAAGAAGAATCCAGAACAAATGGCAGAGACCAATCAGCCTCTGCCAACAAAAATGTCATACATTGGAGCAGTAATGTATGCTGAATATCACCTTCAATCTGGAGGACTATTTCCTACAGTCTATCAGGGGGGTGCAACTCATGTATCTGCTGTTTCAACTAATAAATTTAGCGGTTGCTCTCGCCACCCGCACTATGGTAGCTTCTGCTGCGCTGACGAGGAGTGTTGCTGCCCAGGTCCAATCTAGGAATAGCATTCTCACCATCTGAGGCATACTTTGCTGTTTAAGCAGCATCTTTCTTCTTTTGATAAGGGGGTCAGAAATGAGGCAGTCCCTCCTGTTTGGCTTTTACGTCAAGCTGGTGAGGTTGATCTCATCCCTGCTGAATGGTTGCGCTTTTGCTGTGATCTGGTCGCTCTCCACCTCCGACTTGAGAGTCCGATGTGTCCTGCGAAAAGAAGAAGAGCGCAGATCAGGGACTTGAAATATATCTGGAGTCTTATGTTTTGCACGGTCGTGCAAATCATAAGTACACTCAGAAGAATCAGGCATCGGCAAACCTCCACGCGAACTTTGCTTCTGGTTCTGCTGCCTCTGTTTTTTATTCCAGCTCTTTTTAGGAAAGAAGGGCACCCATCCTACTCATTTTGTTGAGGTTGAGTTTGAGTAAAAGGCTTAATTTCCAGACTATTGCACCCTAAGGTTTTATAAGATTTAGCAGTAATGTATGGTAAATTGCACTGTTTGTCTGCATGAGCAACAGCCTCCAAGCGCTGAGCCACTTGTAAGCTTACAACTTCACCCTTCACGTTAGCAAGGATCATATCGCTAACAATGTCAAACACTCCCATCAGTCTCATTCCGAACTCCAGGGCCGCATCGGCCCTGTGTTCATCCTGACCCCCAGCCCCTGTCACTCACAAACCAGACGGTCAATCCACAAACAGGAAGAGGCACACAGAAAGGTTGAACAAGAAAATAGTCACTTTCTAGAAGTGCTATTTTCAAACACAGAATTTAAAAACCATCCTTCCTAAAAGATGTGTTATTACATTCTGAATTCAGGGATACCAGACTTTAACTTTCCATCTTGCTCCTATGGGGAAATATGCTGGTGCACATGGGACAAAGCATTCCCCAGTTTTCCTATGGTCAAGATGGCCTTTCAATAGTGAAAAACTAAATTGGCAGTATTTCACTATCAGGACATGTTACCCACACTAGAACATGTCCTACCTTTCACATACACTGCACCCAGCCCAGGGTAGTACCTTGGGCCTACCATAGGGGTGTCCAATGTGTAAGAAAAGGGAAGGGTCAGTCCTGGCCAGTGTGTACTCTGGCCAGGACAACATGGCAGTTAACAAACTGCTCACAGGCACTGCGGTGGCAGCCCTCAGACCTCGTTTCAGCGCTACTCATGTGAGTGGCACAATCAGTGCTGCAAGCCAATTAGTAGCATTTGAAAAACCAGCCCTGGCACACTCAGTGCACTTTACTAGGGTGCTACTGATAAAACAAATATGCTAATCATAGATAACCAACCATAATAACATAATAACAACTTCATCGAGAGCATATGCACTTTAGCACTGATCAGCAGTGGTAAAGTGCCCAGAGGTCTATAGCCAACAACCACCTTTGAAAAACAAGGGAGGAAAAAGAAAAACATTTGGGGATAACCCTGTAAAAGGGCCATTTCCAACAACACCCAATTGGGCTTTTGAAGTCGAGGTGGCTTCAAGGAAGGATCTTTGAAGTTCACATAATGGTATTTATCTTCCTAGTCTTGGCTCCAGACTAACTACAGGATACTGCCTGTTCAGATGTGTCAACCTCTCCCTCCCATCCCACCAAGGATAAGCATCAGGATGAAGATGGGCACTCAGACACACCAAATCTTCCTTTGTTTGTGGCTGTCTAGAAGAAATGCATAAAGTCAAGCCGTCACACATCCCAGATGTGTATTGGAAACAGGCTGCAGACTCACAAAAGCTTTAAGAGCTGACAAATTTCAACTTTCTAAAAGTAGTATTATGAAACTAATAATGTTAAGTAAAGAGGATTTATCATTACCATTCTAATGATATGAAACATGACAGAGCTACTCCTTCTCAATCAAGAATTTACAGCTTAAAAGATTGATAAGGAATCCCCATTGTCAGCCTATGAGAGGAGTAGGCCTCACAGTAGCGGAAAATAAATTGGGTTGTGTTTCACTACCAGGACATGCAAAACTTAAAAGTACATGTCCTACCTTTTACTTACACAGAGCCCTGTCCTATGGGCTATCTAGAGCCTACCTTATCGGTAACTCATGGGTAGAAGAGGAGGAGTTTAAGGCTTGACAGAGGGCTCCAAATTCCAAGCAAACATGTCAGTAAAACTGCACACACAGGCTCTGTAGTGGCAAGTCTGAGAAATGTTTAAGGGAATACTTGTGTGGATGGTACAATCAGTGCTGCAGGTGCACTAGTAGTATTGAATTTACAGGCCCTGGGTGTAGGTAGTGCATTCCACTAGGGCCTTACTGATGAATGATATATCCCAATTGCGTGACTATAAACCACTTTGGGGAGAATCGCATGCGCTTTAGCACTAGTCCGCAGTGGCAAAGTGCTCAGAGTCCTAAGGCAAGCAAAGAGAATCAGCAAAAAGAGAAGGTACGCAGACAATAAGTTTGGGGGAAGACCACCCTAAGGCTGAGAGTTTGAACACAAAGCTTTAGCCACATGCCAGCTGACATTCAAAATCTGCATAG
Source organism: Lissotriton vulgaris (assembly GCF_964263255.1). Taxonomy (NCBI): domain Eukaryota; kingdom Metazoa; phylum Chordata; class Amphibia; order Caudata; family Salamandridae; genus Lissotriton; species Lissotriton vulgaris. Next base: position 4,111 of record NW_028242747.1, read on the forward strand.
ATAGTGCTCAGCTTCTACCATTCATTTGGCTGTTTAATGTATTCTAGTTTGTGCTTGAAGCACATAAGTTAGATTTTGACAATTAATCAATAATCGATTATTTGTATTCCATAGCACTACTGCTGTCACTACCTGTAAATTTCTAGTCAGCATCAGAGACATTAAAAATGATTGCACCCACATAGAACAATAGAAGCAGGACAAGGTCAGGCCATTTTGAAGTCTAAAGAGATAGTACTTACAGCATTTGTATAATGTACACATTAAAAAGTTTAGGCAATTTGGGAACTAAAATGAACCCTACATTAATACACAAATTGAATGGATACACTTATTTGTTCCAACTATGTTACCTGTCCATGTCCCCAGCCATATGTTGCAATAAGGCATTCATATAAAGTAGATTTATTCACAATCAACAGCCTCCCACATCAATTTACTTCACAGTAGAGTCTGATTCACAGACGTAAACACTGTTCTAAATGCCTTGGGCTCAATTAAAAACTGCTAGCTGCAAAAATTGAACTATACACTTCTAATTTCCAGGCATTTCTGAACTTCCTGGAATTCATATATGATTCCAGATCACTGTCAGAATATTGGAAATAAAATATTGTCTGGATAGAAGATCTTGTCAAAAATATCAAGGACCAAAATATTGAGAAGGTAAGTGCAAATAGGTAAGTATAGATTTACTATTCTTAACTCCACATCTATGTAACTTGACAATATGTACATAGATGCTGAGTATTCTAAGTAGCAAAACTGGGCTTTCCTATAAAAACTTACTTTCACAATACTTTTGGCTTGATATTCTTTTTTTTTAATACATTTTTTATTGCAGAAACACAGAAAATACCAGCCTACAAGGAGCACATCAGCTGAACCATATTAGGGAGTGTTGTAATGATTAGTATAGTGTTACACGGCTATTCACCCCCCACCCCGGAGGTCGGGCGGCAAGTGTAGACCGCACGCTGAAGGCATACCTACAAGAACCAGTTTAGGCATTCAAAATCCTGTCAATCTGCTTTTTTTTCTTTTAACCCCCAACCCCCCCCCAACTTTTCATTTTAACTGAAACCAGTGCTACAGTCATGTGATTAGCCACATCCTACACTTCAGGCTGTATTTGTGATAATTGCTCCAAATGCACATACATACTAGTGTGTAGCCCATCTTCCCCGCCCCAACACCCCCCAACCCGGACCCTTACTCTTCACATCCTTGTCTTCTCGCATTGCACTCCGGCCCTCCAATGATCTCACATAAGGCTTTATACTCCGTTCAGTTCCATTCAAGATTACATTAGCGGTCTCGCACCCCCCCTCTCCCCTGGTGTCCTCCCTCACTGCCCCGCCTCCAATCCATGATACTGCCTCCATTTGGCCCATACTATACGGAACTTTTTGGGGCAGCCTCTCGCTTTATAGGTCACCCTTTCTGTTGCCATATAAAGGTCTAGACCCGTCTCCATTCCTCAATGTCTGGTGTCTCTGTGGCCCCCCAGTATTTTGCTATGTCTCTTTTGGCTACTACCAGTGCTAGTACCAGGAAAGTGAGCAGTGGGCGTGGCATGTCCACCTCGTTCGTCATGTCCAGTAGGGCCAGTTTAGGCTCCAGCGATAGTTCCACCCCTAGGACTTCCAGCAGTTCAGTGAAGATGTGTGACCAGTAGGTTTGTATGTGTGCGCAGGCCCATATGATGTGGTAGAAGTCCCCCTGTTGTTGGCGGCACCGAAGGCATGCCGGGTCACTTATTCTCCCCATTTTAAGGAGTCGTATTCTATCAAAATACGTTCTGTGGAGCACATTTAACTGAATGAGGCGTAGCCTTGATTTGATCATTCCTTCCCGGGGGTACATGAGGATGATCTCCCAGTCCAGATCTTCCATTACCCCCACATCTGCCTCCCATATGCCCCTAAGTTTTGTCAAGTCACCTAGCATGTTGTTAGTCAGAGTTTTGTATGTGAGGGAGACCGCCTGGCCCATTATCTGTTCCTGGAGGAGTCTGCCCTCCAGTGGCGCATATTCCGGCATCTCCGTGAGCGTGATATTTTGGGCCCTCCAAGCATGTCTCAGCTGTGTGTATTTGAACATTTGTGAGTGGTGCAGCCCAAACTCAGCCTGAAGTGCCTGGAATGACTTCAGTTCTCCCCTGGAGATCACGTCCCTTATGCTCAATATGCCGATGTCGTCCCACCTTTGGAAGCCCCTCAGCTTACAGAGTTCTTGTGACCATTGGCAGTGCCATAACGGCGTCTGTCTGGTGGGTTTCCCCTCCCATCCCATACGTTTTGTAGCCCTGGGCCAAGCTCTCAGTGTGATTACCGTCGCCGGTAGGAGCGACTTCCTCGCCATACCACCATATAGAAAGTACAGTATATTTTTGGGTGACATTTTGTACCTTTGGAGCGCATACGTCGGGTGGTCCGCCGGAGTGTGGATCCAATCGTTTAACGGAGTCAAGTGTTCCGCCCAATAGTAGGCCTCTAAGTTGGGTAGAGAGATCCCCCCACTGTATTGGTGTCGTTGGAGCCTCTGCAGGGCTATCCGCGGTTGCTTTCCTAACCACAGAAAGGTACGAAGATCCGCATGGATCTTCGGTATCGTCGCGGTCGGGAGTGGGTAATATTCATTTTGAAGCGCGCATAGGAACTTAGGTAAGGTAATCATTTTGTACATTGCCGCCCGACCCAGAATGGTGAGCGGCAATTGCTTCCACCTATTCATGTCCACCACCGCATCCCCCATAATCCGTTCTATGTTTTGGGTGAATGAGAGTTTCCTGTCCAGGGTAATATAATTACCGAAAATTTGGGCCAAGGCCAAACCTTTGAAGCGCCGCCATGAGAAAGGGCCAGTGTACCGCGTCAAACGCTTTTTCTGCGTCGAGGGAAAGGAACCAGTGGGGTTCACTCCTTCCCTTGACTTCTTGCAGCCAATTGTGCATGCGCCTGAGGTTTAACTTGGTTGCTCTATCCAGCAGAAACCCCGACTGGTCAATGTGTATGAGGTCTGGGATTACCGATCTTAGGCATGTAGCTATGATAGTCGCTATAATCTTCACCTCCATATTAAGGAGAGAAATGGGGCGGTGGGAGGCACATTCATCCTTTGGTTTGCCCTCCTTATATATCGGCACAATGGTGGCCAGTGCGAGGTCTGGTGGCAGGGTCCCCGCCTGGTATGATTCAGTGAAGAGGGTTTTAAGGTGTCGCGTCAAGAGATCGGTTGCCCTCTTAAAGAATTCCGCTGGGAACCCGTTTGGTCCCGGTGTCTTACCCTTTTTCAATTTGGTTATAGCTTCTGATATCTCGTCTAACGTGATATCCGCTTCCAGCACCGTACAAGTTTCGAGGACAGTGTTGGTACCTCCGTCTGTTCCATATATCGCAATGCCACGTCGGTATCTCCCAGGTCTTTGGCTTCATAGAAGCTTTCGTAGTGTGTCGCGAATGCCTCCGCTATCTCCTCATCCTTGCATACCAGTCCCCCTTCCGCCGACTTAATTTGTTCCACCCACCTTGCCGCCCTTTCCTTCCTACTCAGCCATGCCAGGCGCCTACCAGATTTATCCCCCACATCGTACAGACGATGGAGGGTTGCCAGGGATAGTGTCCTCGCCTCATTCGAGACCACCTCTCTATATTTCTGTTTAGTATCAAGCAGTTGTCGCAGAGTCTCCGCGCCCTTGTGCGCTTGATATTCCTCTTCCAAGTTCAAAATGGCGGCTTCCAGGTCTGCTACCTCTGCTTGTTTGTTTCCGTCGCTCCTCCCCCAACCTCCTCTGTATTCTATCTCGTAGTACCGGCTTCATCGCCTCCCAGGAGGTTGTCCCAGAAGTGACTGAGCCTTCATTCTCAGCTACATACACCTTAATGTCTGCCCTAATGCCATGTGCAATCTCCGGTGTCTGGAGATCCCAAGCCGCCAGACGCCATTCAGCACCTCTCCTCTCCCTCACCCCTCCCACCTTTGCATATAAGGGCGAGTGGTCCGAGATTCCCCTCGCTTTATATTCTACCACATCTTCTGCTGTTAGGTATTGCCTTGCTACGAATATATAATCGAGTCTCGAAAAGACCTTATGTGCCCCTGAGTAGAATGAGTAAGCGGTCTGTGTAGGATGTCGCCACCGCCATATGTCAGTGAGTCCTATATTAGTCATCTGTTGTGACAGTGCTGTCTGTGTTCCCCCTCTACGTGCTTGCCCTGTACGATCTTGCTCTTCAGACATTACATCGTTGAAGTCGCCCCCCACTATTTGTATGGTGTATCTAAGAGAATGGACGTGAGTGCCTTGAGCGTGCGGGCTTGGAGTTTCGGTGGCGCATAGACCGAGATTATAGTGTACCTATGTCTCCTCCACATCCCTTGCACTCCCACATATGTTCCTTGAGGGTCACTCCATGTGCGTGTGGTACAGAACGGGGATGACTTTTTAATTAGCATCGCTACCCCTCTGGAGTCGGATGTGTACCCTGCATGGGCCAATACCTTGTGTTGACCTCTCGCTATGAACGCACACTTATCCCCTCAAAGGTGTGTTTCTTGCAATAGAATGATATCCGGTGCTGTCCTCGTTAAGATAGTGGCTTCCCTGTCCTCCATTTGTGGAGTAGTTAATGTACCTGCCATTGTGAAGATCTATTCTCATTTACCGTCGGTACTGGTGGTGTATGTATAGACCGATGTGTCGAAGTGTATGTCTGTAGCTCTCCCCCCACTGCTACCCCCCCAACTTTGCTCCCCCCCTCCCCAACTTGTTGTAACACAGTACCCCCTTGCTCCCCCCTCCTCCCTACCACCCTCCCCTTCCAGACTCATCCCAGTATAGGACAGAGCTTTCAGCGGGAGCCGGTCTGTCGCCCACCCTTGCGCCCCCGTTGTTCAACTACACCTCACCCTTTCCCCCAAAGTAGAATGCTGTGAGGTTACTATTCCAAACTCTGTGCCCAGTCGGGAACTAAACCAACTCAAGAACACAACCTGTTAGAAGATAAAAAAACAAGCAAGGGGCAGTGTCAACTTGCGTGCCTCCGGTCACCCCGGCCGTTGTCTCTGGTAACCCACTCCATCATCGTTCAAGAGTGTGAATCTTGTGTAGCTGTATCAGTCCCGCTGTTCATGTCGGAGGAGTCCTGTTTTAGGTTGCGTATCACCTTCACCAATGGATGCATCGAGTTCTGTCCCTCTCCTTGCTCCTCCTCCTCGGCTTCTGAAGCTTCACCATCTGCATCGTCCTCTTCCTCTCCTTCTGAGCGTATCTGCTGACGAATGCCCTGCCGTCTGGAGCCCGCTGTGGATGATTCCCCCGGCTTCTCCGATCGCCCTCTCCTTACTCCTGTGGAGGTGCGTGCCTGGTACGGTGTCCCGGGCGTGCGGGAATGTATCCGTCTAGATCTCCGTTTTTGCGGTTTAGGAAGTCCCCACTGTGCCTTCTCCCTTAGGGACCTGTCTACTTCCTCACATCCGGCCGCTTCTCTGCTATTTAGGATCGGTCTCTCTTCGAGCCACTGCCTGGCATCTTCAGGGTGGTTAAAGAATATTGATTTTTCTTTGTATATGACCTTAAGTTTTGCCGGGAAAAGCAGCATGTAGGTGATGTTCATTGTCCTGAGTTTCGCCTTTACCGTGTCGAAGGAGCGTCTCTGTTTATGCACCTCCTGGCTGTAATCCGGGAAGATCATGATGTTCGTGTTCTCCAATCGAATCTCTCCCAGTTTCCTTGCTTCTTGCAGTATCAAATCCCTGTCTGCAAAATTGGGAAAGCACGTGTTAACCGGTCTAGGTCTCGCACCCTCCGGAGGTTTTGCGAGCAGTGATCTATGTGCTCTTTCAATGACAAAGCACGCAGAGAATTGTGCTGCTGGGAAGGTTGCAGACAGCCATGTGTGAAGGAATGCCGCCATGTTATTTCCCTCAATTCCCTCTCTAAATCCCACAAAGTGCAGGTTGTTGTGGCGCACCCTGTTTTCGGCATCATCTACCTTCCATTATAATTGTCTGTGTGAAGCTTGGAGTTCCACCATATCTTTCCGGAGCGTGGTGAGCGAGTCTTCCTCCTCCCCAATTCGCGTTTCTGTCTCCGTGACTGTTGCCGACAGGTTCCTGAAATCTTGGTGCAGGAGAGTGACCTCCGATCCCACCTCTCCGATTTTGACTTCTAGGGCCGCTCGAGACTCCTGAATGTCAGATCTTGAGGCTTGAATAGCTGCTAGTAGCCTACCAGTGTCTATTGGCCCCTCCGACGCTGTGTTGGGGGTCTCCGTACCCGGGCGTGATGTCGCAAAGTTATCCATTGGGCCCTGTTTCAGAGGTTTGGTCAGTACATCTTTTTTCTCTATGGTTGGCCGCCTCAGATCAGTGCTGCTCATATGCCGCTATTTGGTATTGTCCGCTGCACTTGGCCCCGTTGCGACTGTTGCTCTGCCCTTATGGTGTCTACCCGGCTCCAGTTCCCGCCAGGTGTGCCAAATGCGTCCTCTAGATGCCAACCTCCTGACCCCTTTGCACTGCCCGGTATCAGTGGCACCGCTGAGACGTGGGCCTACTAGCATGTGCCGTCGCCACTCCAAGGTGCATTCACTGCCAGCCTGGTTTCCCAGTCAGTGGTTACAAATGCTCAATAGTGTTTTGGCCAGCTTCCGGATTGTGTTCTAGCAGGGCACCACCCCCGTACGCTTTGGGTCGCCGGATTAGAGCCTCCCGCTGATTATACTGTTATATTCCTCAGTCAGGGATGCGGGGTCTGTGAATCTTCAGTGCCAGGGACTAGCGTGGTGTCTACCCTAGCAGCCCGCTTGCTGTCCCAATCACGAGTGCCTCACCGTTCCAGTGCCTGTGGCTCCCTCACCACTGAGCGTCCCTATATCGGCTGCTGCTTGGGTCTACCAGCCTCAGACCCCCCCAACCTGGTCAGCCGTGTTTGCCCCTCTCCTGTTGGAGGCCCGGCGCCACAACCTTGCCAGCACCCGCAGGATCTCTTGCTCCCAGCCTTCCCGGCTTTCAGCCACTGTCGGGAAGCCTCACCACGTCCCCTTGGGTGTCCAGGTGTAGTCGTTTGCCTTCCATCGGCGCTGGCGGTCCCTCCTCACCGCGCCGCCATGTTGGTAAAGGGCGGCCGGGTGTACACTGTCCTGGTGGCTGCTCCCCGGTCCGCGGGCTCCCCCTTTGCAGCGCGGGGCCTCCCCGGGTCAACACTCCCCTTCCAGCTTCAGGTGGGGCCCCCTAGTTGACTCCGAGTGCCACCGATGGCTCAGGCCACCATCTTGGTGAAGTGTGGCCGGGAGTCGGGGTCTCTCACCTCCTGTCTTGGTCCCGTCCGGGCGGCTTTCCCGTATGGTCTCTGGCTCCGCTCAGGATCCGCTTCGCGATGTGTCTCCGCAGCCCTCCTTCTGGTTCCCGATTGCCTCATCCGCTTCACGCCGCCATGTTGCTAAAGTGCGGCCGGGCATCGGAACCGCCTGCCACCGAGGGATCCGGCTACCGGGCTCCCCACAAATATCCCGATGCCTCTCGGTACCGGCAGATGCCTTTCCCTCTGCCGTGGGTCTCTCTACGTTCTTCGCTGCCGCTCCGGCACTAGATCAGCGCCGGCGTCGCCATCTTGCCTCCTCGGAGCCCTTGCCGGCCGGCCCGTCAAACTTCAATTTCACGGCCCCGGGAGCTCCGTCGAGTCCCCTAGGATAGTGCGGCTGCTTCAGGGGTTCAGGCTACACGTTTCCAGGTATTCTCGAGTGGAAGGTTAGCATGTGGAAGTCGGATAATGTATTTATCGGCCGGGAGCTCCCGGGCTGCACTTCTAGCTCGGCATGCTGCAAGCCACGCCCCCCGATTGTCTTGATATTCTTGACACAATATTTTGTCCAATCAATATTTTTTCTGATATTTTTCAAAACATCTATGATTCCAGGAATACATTTGTGGACCTGTGATTGTTGCAGATTATCAGGTTACTCACTTGCTTATGCATTTGCAGATATGAAAATGTTACAACTCTGCATTTCCGACTCAGATATGAAATGCAAACATAACTCAGGGAAACATTGGCTTAAATAAATTCACTTTACACGCTGAAGGTACATAAAAACAGATACTGTGAACTACGTTCTGTATCATGATATGGATGCTGGAGTGACTGCTTTCCTTGAATCCAAGGCATTTGCAGAGTACATAAAGTATATCTGATCATCTCTTGCTGTTGCTTGCGTCTGTCAGTATGGTTATTGAGAAATCAGGGATCCAACATCTAGGGGCTTCCAGTCTGATTCATCGAATAAAATAAATGTAAGCATCCATAGGACAAGTCATTGATTACAACTCACCATTGCTTTAGAAATGCTGCCTAGTCCAACATTTAGGTCTTTGAGTGATCCTAAATCTGTGGTGTATAGTTTCTGAGATATCTATACTACTATTATAAAGAGAGAACACAAACCTTTGATCCAGGTAAACTCGGGAACCACAGCGCCAATCCACACACCCGATACATCGTAGAAATTGTCAGGGTGTGCAGATGGACATAGACTATAAAAAATAAAAAATAAACGTAAATGTAAAAATATAACTTTAAAAAAAAAGTAGTCCCCTGAAATAAGCGCCAGCCGCAACGCTGCGCTGGCCTCGACGTACCACTGGCCGCGACGTGCGTGATGACGAGGAGGAGCGGCGGACATGGAGCGGCGGTGAAGTGAGGAGCGCGGGGAGGAGCGGAGGTTCAGGTGCGTGATGACGAGGAGCGGCGGACATGGAGCAGCGGTGAAGTGAGGAGCGCGGGAAGGAGCGGCGGCTCAGGTAAGGCAAAGGGACACGTAAAATGTCGGGGCGGGAGGGGCAGGGGGGGGCGGGAGGTTGGCCCTGAAGAACGGCGGCTAAGGTAAGGTTCAGGCTCCGGGACAAAGAACAACAGAGTCCCTCTGCCAGAGGAAAAGCTATCACTCACCACAGAATCAATGCCTTCACTACAAACATGCCCGCCCCTTCTTCCCTCCTGGATCATGGCAGCACTGTCTCACCTGTCTGCCCCCTCCCCTGGCAAATCCTTAATGCCCTGACGGTAGCCATTTAAAATTATGCTGGTGATTGCAGCTGGTGAACACTGGCACTCACTTGGAGACTGGCACATATTTTTCGTTATCATGCTTTGTGCCAGAGAAAAACAGAAAGGTAGGGAAACAAGGAGGAAGAAAAAGATAAGAAGAGAGTGACAAAGGGAGAATCATGGACGAAAAAAGAGCCTTATACAATTTGCTAAAGAGACAAGAAATGGAAGGATGTGGAAGAAGGAGTCCTGAAATGGAAACAAGAATAAGCAGGCTCAGGCTCCGGGACACGGACAATGTCGGGGCGGGCGGAGGCCTGGGCGGGCAGTTGGCCCTGAAGCATCATTGCCCCCTGACAACGTTGGTACGGGCTGCTAGTATTATATATAAAGCTGACTATTTCTTATCCAATTCTTCAGTTGTTAGTTGCCAGGGTCTTTGGGGAACTAATGGACAGATTCTGAGGGTCGGATTTACAAGCCCCTTGCACTACCAGTGCATCAATTTTTGTGTTGTATCGGTGGCACATTTTTTACTGCTCCATATTTACAAAGACAGGAAAAGCCACCCGGCGTGGCTTTTGCTGTCCTTGTAAATATGGCCCCTTTGCACGCAGCATTTTGCATAATAGGGGCTTTCCATGGGTGGTGCTGTGGTTGTTGCCACGCAACACAAATGGAACCAGACACATTTCCAGATTTACGAAGAATCGTAAATCTGGAAATGCGTGTGAATGCTACAACTCCCAAGGGGGAGGTGTAGGGAGGCGCAACGATGAGAAATGTATTAATTTCTCCTCGTTTTCTTTTCCCCTTTCTATGTGTGCTGCATTCTGCATAGAAAGAGGAAATCACCTATAATGATTGTTTATGCACAGGAAGGATTCCCTCCCAGAACATAAACAATCAGTGAAACAATGACGTTTTTCAGTTTCTATGTGTGCTAATACAGCACACAAAGAAGTTGAAAAACGGCACTTCAGATTGTTTTTGTGCAGGAAGGGAACTCTTCCTGAACAAAAACAATCTCCCCATGATGCAGGCATCCTTGTACCATAGTGCAAGGGTGCCTGCGCCGGCACAAGGCAGTAGTTTGTGCGCAAGGCCGGGTGGAAGCATAGAGATGTGACATATTGTTGTAAATATGTTGGATCCCTGTTTTTCGAAAGTGACTCAGTGCGGCGCAGCCAAACGGCTTGGTGAACGAACTTAGTCACTTTCTTGTAAATCTGCCCCTGAATTTGGTGGACAGGTTATTTCATCACAAATTTGATGGATATGCATCTATCTTTACTACAAATTCATATATCCAATGGCACTTACAATAAGGGGGAAAGGATATCCATCATGTTTTTGACATAGAAATCCATCCCCCAAACTCTAAATCAGGTCCTAAGATTTGACAGCACTTCAGATGCTCATTTTGAGCCATTGACATAGGTTTATGGCAACGTTATTTATTGCTTTAAAAAATTGAGGGTCTGTGGCCCTTTTGTTGACACCTCATAATATTTCTGGATGATCTAGTTTTAAGTAAAAAATGTCTTTGCTCCGAAGATACCCTCAACCATTCATAAAGAGTTCATTGCTGTACTCTCTATTCTTTCAGTCCCTATATCTGAAAGACATTTCAGAAGAAAAGGATTTACGATATCACTTGAGTCTTACCTACGCAACACACCTTTTTTTTTAATCATTTTTAGTGTGTTCTACTTATATACAAGGGAAAGAAAGCCATTCATTTTACTTACAATTTCTCGAAGAAATCTGCCATAGCCCATGCTTGAGTGTTTGAAAATCTCTATGCCTAGATCAATTCAAGGTGCAAAACCTTGAAAGCGTTTATTAATTATCCAAACACTTGTATATGAATTCAATGCAAGGGAAATCAACTTGCGAGATCTCTGTATTTGGATGGGAAGTGAGAGATGGATTTCTGTTTGAACTTGCATATCATTCAATGTTTATTTATTACTACAGATTGTGTTTGGGAGAAAAGTTCTGTCTGTTAACTCCTTAAAGTTATCTTTCAATATGTATAGTCTATTGTTTCATTAAAGAATTGAAGTGTGGCATTCAAAGTGGTGTTTGCGTTTTTTCTGTTTGGTTTGCAGATGGGGTCAACTGCATGGCAATTTTTTATATCTTCAACATGTAATAACTGGGACAATGACAGATTACTTACCCGTTATCATAATTACTGTGAGTCTCCTACTAGATGCAAAACTTCCTGCCTTTCTGATCCTTTGCTTTTGATCCTGGTTCAAATTACTAAACACATAATTAAAAGAAAAACAGAATAAAGAAACATCAAAACACATTACATTTTTGTCCAAAGCTTGTCGGAGTGGAGGTGGCCTTTGGGATGTATAAGTATTCCCTGTGGCATTGTGTAGTTTAAGTATTGTCCATTAAGTTCTTCTCTGGTGATGCTCTTCTCCAGCATTGCTTGTATCTTTTGCCTGCTCTTATTCAAAACTGAAGCAAATTAGTCTTAGGATCAACGTGTTTTTTCTGGTAGAGTATGTATCTATTGCTTGCTCTGGCGACCAGAGTTTTAAGCACAATTTCTGCTATGTACTGTCCACCAATTCCAGATTTGATGTGAATTTAAATACCCCCTTACTGCACTGACATGCAGAGTATTTGACTGCACAGCATTATATGACTACAATAACTCCAGCAAGTAAAGTTTTTAAGAGTAGAAAGGGTAGTAGTATAAAGTAATGCTACTTATTATATATTGTGGCTTTTTGATCAAATGAGGGAATGAGGTTTCCTACAATACAACTTACAAGTGTAAAGTTACTATTAACTACTTTACAATTGTAGGTAGGCATCCCACCTTCTGGGTGGTGTCATCCCTAGAATGACGCATATGAAAATATATTTACCTTTGTAATATAAAAAACATAGAAAATATTTAACATGCAATTTAAATATAAAGTAAATGAAAATGTTTATTTTTATACTGGAACTAGTACAACATATTAACATATCAAATTAAACATGTAATAAATAATGAAAAAAAAATACCCACCCTCACTAATGTATTTATTTGTATGTTATTTTGGGGAAGCAATCGAAATGTTTCTAAATAAGGGTTAAAAGTTTTTTTAAACAAAATGTATTATTGATGGTTTATTATATATTTTTTTTAATAAAAAAAACATGATTATATAAATTATCATCCTAAAATACATGCATTGATATATAATTTAATGATGAGCAAATTTAATTGATTTCATTTTAGGAATTCCCGCTGTTAGATTAATTTCCAGCCTATACTGTTGCAGTACCAGTGTTTGCTATGTGTGGGTTACTTTTCAAATAGTTTTATCGGTCATTTTATGTTTTACAAAATAAGAACCAAGTGCAACATGAGTACTTGACTTCGGCAGGAGTCACGGTCATATATGAGGGATAGGAACATTACATAGGCGTCGCTGTGTAGCTATGAGTAACACAAATTGGAATCACTTGTCCCACCCTGTACCTTTCCCTCTCCCCAGCAATTGCTCTATACTTCCCAGGAATACAATAGGACACCTGATTTCTACTGCCACTGTTCTACTTGAGAGAGTGTTTGGGACTACCAGTACCAGGAAGCTGTGCTGGGCTGAGGAGGTGGGCCTTGAATCCCCTGCCGTGCACAAAAGTGTGCTACATCTCATGAGGTGCGGGACGCCTGATTGCTACTGCCACTGTTCTGCCTGAGGGAGTGTTTGGGACTTCCAGTCTCAGGAAACAGTGCATGGCCAAGTACGAGGACCTTGAATCTCGCGCTATGAACTAAAGTGTGCAACATCTCCTGGAGTGCAGGACGCACACAGGTTGTGCTCGGGCGATGCCCAGGCCAAGGGCATGCCTGTCCTGCACCCATGAAGGTATGGAGGAGGCGGGGTGGGCCACCCCCCTTGGTTGTAAAATTGGCAAGCACAACCTGACCTGCTCCTGACTGAGCAGGATCGTTTGGAGAGAGACTGTCTTTCATCCTACGATCAGTAACTTGTGGTGAGGTCAGATATATCAGCCCGTCTGCTTGTGTTCTGTCCCGGAGGAAAGCCAAGTCAAAGCACTTCACTGTAACCAGCACAGAAACTGCTACCAAGCAGCATTGAGTACAAGGTAGTTTTTCCCACATTCCCTACCCTTTCTTAACCTTTTGCATGGGATTTTCATGAAACGTTCTCAGCACCTGTGGGAGATCTCCTGCTTGTGCATCATATGGTTGATTAACTAGGAGTTGAACCTACTCTTACTAGAAGGGGGAAAGCTATATCTTGCTGGACCAGAACTCACTCGTGGGTTGTGTAACTTGTTTGCAACTTCAGAGGCGGGTGGGGCGCACCAACACTTTGGTTACCATTTCTGTAATTATCTTGTATTGCAAAACATTTTGTATAGTTCTGATTTATGATTTGTGTTGACTTTTTGATTTTACTGCCATCATTTTTTCCCTCAAACAAAGTATCCAATGAATATGTGCAAGAGCAAACATCCAGTTACTGCTAGTAAGTCTCAGGCCCAGTCCCCAGATAAATCACAATTATCGTTACTAAAGTATATCATAGGCGCAATGTGGGCTATAGATAGGCAAATATCATTGGTTGAAGAATAAACTGTCAATCTGTGGAGAATGTGTAACAATTTCAGTATTTATGACCCACGTCACCTCTAATGACCCAATGGACTCTGTAGAGAGTCTTAAAACTAGCGATGAAAGAAGGGTTTCAAGAAAGGATATGGTTGCGATTAGGACAACTGGGGTTAATGGGCACATTCAATTTATTTCTGAATCAATATCCCCATCGAAATCCAATTCACCACCATCACTCAAACGAGTAAGATAACCCGCAATCCACCCTGTAATCACTTGCCCTAGAAAGAAGCCCCTACGAAATAAGCAGTCAAATATTCAAAACAAAGGTCCTCAGAATACAGAAATAGCTCTGGTAGAAACCAATATGGCTTCTAATAATCTAATAAGTAGCAAACTGGACGCCCTAGGTGAGTCACTTAAGCTTTTAAGCAAAACTTTAACAACATAACAGGGGCTATACATACTCGTTTATTGAAACTGGAAATTAAAACAAATTCTTATTTGGGCCTGTTGAAAGTCCCTGCAAATGGTCAAATGTCAAATACGAAAGCATACTATGCCCTGCCCATATCCCATAGAGGACTTGATCAAGCCCACAACTAATAAAATAATTTCTGTCAGTTCAATTCTGTACTCCCTTACTCAGGCAAGGGAAGAGGTGAGGTGCAGCAGCCTGGGTGGCAGTCAAAGGAACACTGGGGCTCATTTTTCAATCGCCGGTGGCAGGTTAGCCCAGCATCATGTGACCCTGGGCAATAGCTCGCTTATTCTTCCCAATGGCCTCAGGACACCTCGCCTGAGGAAGCTGCTCGCTTTACAAATGCTGGTTATTATTATGCAAGAACTAAACCAAGCACCCATAATGGCAGAACAAGCAAAAGGGAGATTTTAATCCAGGAAGTGCCCGACCCGGGCGGATGGTGGCAGATGTTGGGCTCTGCCACTGTAACTTTATCAATAGACAACAATCCACGGGAACCCATGAAACAATTAGCCGACTGCCTCGATGTCCCCTGGGCTGCGAACCATTTGTGATAGTCTTAGCCAATGCTCCCTCTCTGCTTACAAATAATATGGAGAACTGGATTGCATTAGGAAACAAGTCCCCAAATTGGCTGGGTGTAAGATCAGGATTAACTTATCAGCTGTTTAATGATATCAAGATGGTGAGAAGGGCCACATGGCTGGGGAAAGGCCCAAAAACTCTGCATGGTGACTGCATAGTCTTGTCCTTTATAACTCCTCAGCTGGTCGAGACTGTTTTCTGCAGGACTAGTTCTTGTAGCATTTCCACAAGCTCCATTTCCTCTCTCCCTACTTTCATCAACCTGTAAAACAGATTGAAAGGGACATACTACAGTCATCGTAGGACCCACACAGAATTTTTATTTTATGGTACCAACTTACAACTGCTTTCAAAGCCTGGAAAATCTGGATGGCCTGGATTGACTTATTGGGGAGGCTTCTACAGATAGTGAGGAAGACCAAACAAACACCTGCAATTTAGTTAGAGAGGGGTTTATGTTAATGCATGAAAGCTCTCCCCAATCTTCTAGTAGCAATACACCAGTTATCCTGAGCAACAATCATAACTCCAAACCCCGCATTAGTTACCCAAGATCATCCAGGCGATGTATTTTGGAACGTGGCAGGTCTGCGGAGCAAGGTAGAGAACTTACAATGGCTGGAGTTTGTTGCTGGCTTTCACTTTACATGCATATGGCTCATGGAGCCCATTCATAAGAATGTGTAGGAAAGATATTTAAACTTTTACCCCAGTCACCCCATTTCTGCATGGTAGATCAAAGGCTGGTCTGTGTTGGTATGCACCCAATAGTTTACAATTTACCAACAACACCATGGTAACACACAAACCTCATTATAAACTAATATTATGTGACTCATCAGGTCATAACAGGTGAGCAGTAATACATTTTTATAATAATGCCACCATACGAGTAATTATTGATACACTACAGAAACTGAATGGAGATCTGGATCACAGTGACACAAACAATAGCAAGTATACGATAAATATGGGGGTATGACTTTAATTTATGTCTGTGTAATGTACAGTCAAGAAAAATATGTGATATGACAAACACAGAAGACGATTACCAATCCTATTTTAACCATAATAACTATGGGGATAAGATTAACAAACTACTATTTAAATTTGACCTCGCTCTTGCAAACAAGATTTCCTCTCCTTATGCCCTACACCAGTACATTTGTAATGGGAGAAATACAAATAGTATCATTGACCATGTTTTACTATCTAACAGATGGTACACAGTCAAAATATCGAGTAGGAAATATCGACCTACCATAATATCGAGTCTGAAATATCGAAGGAGCATAATATCGAAGGCAAGAATATCGTAGGACAGAATATCGACCCAAGGTAAGTAATATCGAAATACTTAATATCGATGTAAGTAATATCGAAGTTAGTAATATCGATAGCATATATATCGATGTTACTAATTTCGATGACACTAATATCGATATTTGTATTATTTTATAGTATTTTATTATGTATGTGTTATATGTTTAATTTAAGTATTTAAAATAATTACTATTATATGTGTATAAATTTTATATAATAATATATAAATGTATAAGTAAATTTCATGTTTTAGTACCGGAGCGGGTTGTGGGTTTATAGGGGAATAGGGTGGGAAGTAATTTAATTATGGTAAGTTTATTAATAATTAGTAGGATTAATTAATTAATTATAATTATTTGCTAATTAATAATCATTAATTGGGAAAAAAATTAATTGATTAATTGATATATATTTTCTGTAGCGGGATGTGGGTTTATAGGGGAATAGGGTGGGGAGTAATTTAATAATAATTAATTAATTAATATATGTTTTAAAATATTCATAATTAATTAATTGTCAAATAATTAATATTAATTCGTTAATTAATTAATATAAATTTGTACATATTTTAAATTAGTAATTAATTGGTATTTAAATAATATTAATTAGTTAATTACTTTAATTAGAGTAATTTATTTATATATATAATTTTTAGTTACTGTTAATTAATTAATTGGGGAAAAATGATATTAAATATTACATTATATTAATTACAGCTAATGTGCTAATATATTTACTTTATTGTTATTGTTAATTAATAATTAATTGCTAATTAAATAATATTAATTAAGTTTGGGTAAAGGAGTATTTTTAGGGTTCAGGGTCAGTTTTGGGTTTTTGGGTAAAGTGGTATTTTTAGTGTTCAGGGTCAGTTTTGGGTTTTTGGGTAACGTTTTTTTTTTTAGGGTTCAGAGTCAGTTTTCAGTTTTTGGGTAAAGGGGTATTTTTAGGGTTCAGGGTCAGTTTTCAGTTTTTGGGTAAAGGGGTATTTTTAGGGTTCAGGGTCAGTTTTCAGTTCATGGGTAAAGGGTTTTTTTTAGGGTTCAGGGTCAGTTTTCAGTTTTTGGGTAAAGGGGTATTTTTAGGGTTCAGGGTCAGTTTTCAGTTCATGGGTAAATGGTTTTTTTAGGGTTCAGGGTCAGTTTTCAGTTTTTGGGTAAAGGGGTATTTTTAGGGTTCAGGGTCAGTTTTCAGTTCATGGGTAAAGGGTTTTTTTAGGGTTCAGGGTCAGTTTTCAGTTTTTGGGTAAAGGGGTATTTTTAGGGTTCAGGGTCAGTTTTCAGTTTTTGGGTAAAGGGGTACTTTTAGGGTTCAGGGTCAGTTTTCAGTTCATGGGTAAAGGTTTTTTTTTAGGGTTCAGGGTCAGTTTTCAGTTTTTGGGTAAAGGGGTATTTTTAGGGTTCAGGGTCAGTTTTCAGTTTTTGGGTAAAGGGGTATTTTTAGGGTTCAGGGTCAGTTTTCAGTTCATGGGTAAAGGTTTTTTTTTTAGGGTTCAGGGTCAGTTTTCAGTTCATGGGTAAAGTGGTATTTTTAGGGTTCAGGGTCAGTTTTCAGTTTTTGGGTAAAGGGGTATTTTTTGGGTTCAGGGTCAGTTTTCCATACTGTTCCACTCTCTGTAGTAGGAATAGTAATTTTTACCCTTACGCTATCCAACGTTTTATATAATTAATTGTTAAAATATCAAATGTTTATTTTATTTTTTATATTACTTACATTTTAATTATGTTATTGTTTTATGTTTGTAAATGTATTAGTAAATTAGAATATATTTAATTAATTTATAAATTAGTAAAAAAATTATTAATACTTATTGTTCAGTGCATATATATTATATATTTACTGTATATATTTAATTAATGTTTTATTAATATATATGAATTATGTATTAATTGTAAACATTATTACATACTTTTAAATATGTATATTTTATTTATTAGTGTTATATACTTAATTTTACATTTCTATATTAAAAGAAAAAAAATCGATATTTTTAACATCGATATTTTTTACATCTATATTATTTTTTCGATATTTTTGTACTTACCATGTTGTAGATAGGATGTCGATATTTTTGCCCTCGATATTGTTGACTCGATATTCTTGTAGGTCGATATTTCTGAGGTCGAAATTCTGTCAGTGATCCCTAACAGATGTGCTGCCCAGTCATTTATCGGTCATACCCATTCGATTTCACAAAGTGATTATTATCCTCTGAGTATTGAAATACTGTAAACCTTATTTTTAAGGAGCAGCCGAACAAAACTATCTCACTAGCAGATAAAATCGAGCTAGCAAATCTTAATGGGTATTCCTTGTGTTGGATACATATTGTTCTTTAGGGCTTCCTTAAGGAATTGTTAGATAGCAAAAGAGAGGCCTTTGATGCTTGTCTAGATGATTCAACTGTGCCTAACAATATTATTAGGCCTTTTTTGTAAATCATACAGCGGGTTAAGGAGAGTCTTTCTGTTGCCATTAAAAAAGCAAGACAGGGGGAGGAGCTTAGCGCGCATCCAAGATGGTTGCGTGAGCACAGGGCTCCCAAGACCCTCGCCGCCTCCCACATATATCCTGTCACTGATCCTGATATAGACAATGGTTTCTCATGGATATTACCCTGCTGACATACAAGCTCTTTTCAGAAATCGATTTAGCTGCCGGAAACCGGACTTACTCCTCTTCGAAAGTTGGCGGCCTACAATGATGAGCAGCCCGGGACTCGAGTCCCCGAGATACCCAGGTGGCATTTGAACAACAACGACCAGTGGAACTCGACTGGTGCCCCTGAAGTACTTGCGGTTTCGTTTTTGGTCCCTGTCTGTCGCAACCAGCCGCCATCTGACTCTGTTCGCCTATGGTTCAACTTTGGTTGAGCGCTTGCCCTCTGCCCCTCGTCTCTGGCCTTTACAAGTCAGATTCGTGAGGAGCCATTCAAACCAGGTCCCAAAGGCCCCTCCGGGGCGCGTCGCTCAATATGACGAGCAAGCCAGAAAGTGAGAAGCGGACCACCACATTCACGCACCGAGGGGGTGCCATTCAATCCAACATCATGGATCGCTACATTCGTCCAAAGGGATCCCCCAGTGGTGTTGGTAAAGCTCTGGACGAGACCGGAGATGGCTCCTCAGCGACAGAAGAATTGACCCTGCGAGACGTCATGGGCGCCATTGCAAGCATGAAGACATCCATGGGCCAGCAATAAGAAACATTGGCTTTAAAGCTTGACACGGTGGCCATAGATGTCAACTTGATCAGGACTGATCTGGCAAAGACCAATGAGCGGGTCAAGTCTTTGGATATTAAGACCGCCAGTCTCACGACCGACATGTCCGATCTTCAAACAGAGGTTCGTAATCTGCGGTCCTCTAATGACTCATTTGCCCGTCGGCTGGATGACTTCGAAATTCGAGCTAGGCGCAACAATGTGCGTATCATCGCTATTCCGGAGAAGTCCACTGAATTAACGACAGATCTCCTTGTAGAGGACCTGATATTGAACCATCTGGCCCCTAAGGGCCTTAGTAACTTTTTTGCAGTTGAGCGTGCTCACAGAGTCCCAGGTGGGAAACATAAACCGGGCGCCCCTCCACGTCCATAAGAGCCAGGATTTTCAACTACAGGGACAGGGACGCTATCCTGCAGGCATCGCGGGCCAATGGCCTCACAAAATTTGAGAACGTGACTATTGGTTTCTACCTGAATTTCACACAGTCTGAACAAAAGCAGCGGATGGGATTCATGGGGGTGAAACGGAGACTTAGAGACATGGGCTTGAAATACGCTATGCTCTTCCCTGCTTGACTACGCATTGAATACAATGAGCGGGCACTCTTTTTTGACCGGCCCGAGGTCGTCAGCGACTGGCTTGATACTTTACCAACGCATCGGGACCACCCAGAGCAATCGGGGGCGCTAACGGTGGCCCATTGGAACAGGAGGAGTGAGTGACGACCGGCATGCGTGCTGTATGGACTGTGCAGCAGTGGTTCGATAACTTTTTGAGTTTTTATATATATTCATAAATACCCAGAGGCGGTAGGGGAACTGGGACTTTTCCTCCTTCAGTGGGTCTTTTTTCCTTTTTGTACACTAGTTTCATGTTGGGGCGACAGGCACACTGCAAGTTGGGGTGGCTTTTTGGTCTAACGCAGGGGTGCAGGGTGGGGGGGGTGTTTGGAGAATTTCTTTGGGGGTGGTGGGGGGAACTTTGTTTTACATTGGTTTGTTTCGAGGCAACGTATTACTGCATATTTTGACTTTGTTGTCCGTTTCGCTGTGGGAGGGAATCTGTCTTCATTTCTGGGATGGGGGGTAGGGAGCTGAGGGTACTAAGTTGGAATGTTACTGGTCTGGGGGACAGGATAAAACGGGGATAGTATTGCAGTTCTTGAAACGTCTTTCCCCTGATGTAGTGTTGCTACAGGAAACACATTTGGTAGGGAACACATGCCATGCAATGAATCAGCGAGGTTATCTTTTTGTAGCACATTCGGGATTCACTACTGAGTCAAGGGGGGCTGGCGTTCTTGTCAGGAACTCCCTCCCCCTGGAAATAGATGATACTATACTAGACGATAGGGGACAATATGCTGCTATCATGGGCAGGTGGGAGGGGAAGACAATCTCCATACTCTCTGTGTATGTCTTCTAGTTTACCGCCCCCCCCACCCCATGCCTAACTTTTCAGTACAGTTTGGGGAGCTCATCTCCCAGCTAACTATCAATAACACCAATGTTTTAGTTCTCGGTGACTTTAATTACTGGCCCTCAGACCCTCACGAAACCCCTGACTCCCTTGCCTTCTCTGACCTCATGCTGGGTCTTAACTGTACCCAACATATACACACACCCACGCACACAAAAGGCCATATTCTGGACCAGGTATGGACCTCTCCTCTAGTTATCTCCACTCCCCTTGTCCTTCCCTGCTCTTGGTCAGACCATCTACTCATCACCTTTTCCCTTGCTAAGCCTCCCCCGGCCAACATTACCCGAGAATCAAACTTTCTGGCACGCAATTGGAATAAGGCTGACCTCAATAAATTCACCTCCCTCCTGAGCTCATCAGCCCCCTCCATCACAGAACCCACCACCTCCATTGACTCTCAATCGGACCACCTTATCCAATGGCTTGTCTCTGCCGCTGACTCGGTGGCTCCTTTAAAACCTGTTAAAACGCGGCGCAGTCACGACGCC
Source organism: Lissotriton vulgaris (assembly GCF_964263255.1). Lineage (NCBI taxonomy): Eukaryota > Metazoa > Chordata > Amphibia > Caudata > Salamandridae > Lissotriton > Lissotriton vulgaris. The sequence continues at coordinate 25,348 of NW_028242747.1, forward strand.
CATAGGTGGTTCACCGAGGAACTTAAGGCACTGAAACTTAGTCTCCGTCAGGCCGAAAGACACTGGCGTCGAGGATATACCCCTGAGACAAAAGCTGTCTTTTCTTCTCAGATGAGGGAATACAAAGCTGCTATAGCCCGGGCTAAATCTAGCTATTTCTCCAATAAGATTCTGAACTCCACCAATAAGTCTAAGGATATCTTTTCAATTGTTGAGGAACTGTCCAATCCGGCTAGAGTTACCATCGCCCCGCTCCCCTCCCAGTCTCTTTGTGACTCCTTGAATCAGTTTTTTGTGGATAAAATTGCCAAAATCAAGACCAGCATCTCCGCTCATGTCTCACCTGTCTCTCCCCCCGCTAGCACTTCCTCTCATCACACTTTCCACACCTTCTCCCAGTTTCCCCTCATCTCAACAGAGACTTTTCTCCCCCTTTTGCTTAAAGTCTCTTCAGGCTCCCCCAGCGATTGTTGCCCCCCTCTGCCCTGCGAGAAGCTTTCACTTCCTGCCCGGACCCCCCTTTGGCCCTTTTAAACAACTCTCTAACCTCAGGGGTGGTTCCGGCCTCCTTCAAACGGGCAGAGGTGGTCGCCATCTTGAAAAAACCCATGGCTGATCCTTCTACCATGAGCAACTACCGCCCCATCTCCCTCCTCCCCTTCCTTAGCAAAGTCCTGGAGTCCCACGTCACTCAATCCCTTACTTCTTTTATAGAGGACTCTGGTGCTTTGGACCCCCAGCAGGCTGGGTTCAGACCTGCGCATTCCACAGAAGCAGTCATCCTCTCTGTGATGGACGAACTACGCAGGGGCGCCGACTCTAACACCTGCCAGGCCCTGGTCCTCCTGGACTTGTCGGCCGCCTTTGACACGGTCGACCATGACATTTTGGTCGACCGTGTCGGAGAGGCTGGCATCCAGGGCACTGCTCTGGACTGGGTGCGCTCTTTCCTGACCCATCGCCATCAAGCTGTCAGGTTGTCCCAGTTTTCCGCCCCTCAAGTCGAACTGACCTGTGGTGTCCCGCAGGGTTCCTCCTTATCCCCTCTCCTTTTTAATTTGTACCCGGCCCCGTTAATCCGTTCCCTCCGCCGATTCAATGTCTCCGCGTTCAACTACGCGGATGACATCCAACTGGTTTTTACCATTGACTCCAGTGACCACTCCATCTCCACTTTTCAAAACACCCTCTGCTTCATCAGTGATTGGATGGGCACAAACCATCTGAAACTCAACCCCGACAAGACTGAGCTGGTCCTTGTCGGGGGGCCCTCCAATCCCTGGCACTCTTCCTTTTGGCCTGCCAGTCTTGGCAACCCCCCTTGCCCCGTCAACTCAGCAAAAAGTCTGGGAGTTGTCATAAGCAACGATCTATCTATGACACCCCAGATCAGCGCTGTAGTCTCCTCTAGCCACTTCCAGCTCAGGAAAATTCGCAAAATCTCCCGCCTACTGACCACTGATGCTCCCATCTTGGCCTTGCTTGCGTTAGTCATGTCTAGGCTTGACTACGCAAATGCACTATACGTAGGCATTCCTGCATACCAACTTAGGAGACTCCAGCTGATCCAAAATCAAGCTGCTCGCTTGATTTACCATCAACCTAGGGATCAGCACGTTCAACCTCTCCTAAAGAGTCTCCATTGGCTTCCGGTCTCTGCCCGCTGTAAATTTAAGCTTGGTTGCATCATCTTTAAATCCCTCACTGGTCATGGTCCCTCCTTCATTTCCTCTTTGCTCCATCCTTATGTCCCTTCTCGCACCCTTCGGTCATCCCAACTGGCTTTACTCTCTGTCCCCAGATTCAAGCGGAAAAAACACGGTGGCCTTAGGTTTTCTTTCCTAGCTCCGTCTTTTTGGAATTCCCTACCTCTCCCTCTTAGGTTATCCTCCCCCTACCCCACGTTCAGATCTTCCCTCAAAACGCACCTGTTTACTATAGCTTACCACTAGTTGTTCTTCCTTAGTCTGGTTTTCCTTCTGTCGCTCCTCCCTGCTCCCTCTGTACAGCGCCAAGAAACCTAATGGTGTTAGCGCGCTCAATAAATTGATTTAACATAACATAACATAACATGTCCCGCCAGGTTTACAAACTACGACGTTTTCTGATTTGGGAAAAGTAGTGTTGGGGTTCCCCGAAGGTATTTTGGTTGTGGGTGGAGACTTTAATTCTGTTGTCTGTGGTAGGGAGGACCGCAGCCCACCCAGGGATCTTACGAGATCACAATCTTGGCTGGATAACTTCCTGAAGACACTGGGTCTGGTGGATTGTTGGAGGCTGCTTCACCCCAGACAGGCACAATACACCTTTCACTCGGGCACACATGGGAGCCTTGCTAGGCTTGATTATGTCCTTGTGCCGGCGGTGCAGGCTGTCTCGGTGAGAGAAGTTAGACACCTAGCCAGGGGTATTTTGGACCACTCCCCACTATGGCTCTCCTTTGACATACAGCTGGGAGTGGAGGGTCGAGTGGCTCCAATTTATCCCTGGCACCTTCGCAATCCCAGAACCAGAGCGGGTGTGGTTAAGTCAATGGATCATTATTTCGCTGAAAATGTAGGGTCGGTGTCTTCCTCCATTTCATTATGGGAGGCCTTCAAGACGGTAATCCGTGGCCAAACTCTGTCGTTGATTGCTTGTGCAAAGAAAAGTAAGAATGAGGAGGTTGTACGACTGGAGACTGAAATTACTGACTTGGAAGAAGAGCTGCAATCTGGTGCCACACAGGATAAATTACACGCTTTATCCCTCAAGCAGTTTGACCATAGAGCTCTGGTGACTGATGCGGCCAAGGCTATGAGTCATGAGCAACAGGGGCGACTGTATGATGTTGGAGATAAAGCGGGGAAACTGATTGCCTGGTTGGATAAAAGGAAAGACTGAATCGTGTTGTGCCCGTTATTGAGAGAGCGGATGGAGTGCGAGTTGTGGATCCTGTTGAAATAGTGGAGGGTTTCGCACACCACTTCCAAAAGGTGTATGCGCCAGTCTCAGACAGACCGGAGGAGGACTCGCACTTGTTGCTCAGAGATATCGCATTGCCTTGCTTGTCTGATTCTGACAAAGAGCTTATGGAGGCGGACTTTTCTAACGATGAAATAGCGCTCGCTATTCGCTCCATCCGCTCCATCCGCTCGGGGAAAGCTACAGGCCCAAATGGCATCCCCATCGAACTGTATAAGTTGTGTCCCGACAAAATGGCGTCGCACCTTCGTGAGATGTTTCTAGAATCGCGAGATGTCGAGTCCCTTCCCCAGGATCAGAGACCAGCGTCCATTGTTGTTATTCATAAAGAAGGGAAACCCCGGGACCTGTGTGCGTCTTACAGAGCGATATCACTCTTGAATGCCGAACCTAAGATCTTGGCAAAACTTCTGTCGAACCGACTGATAAAAGTGATCGGTGACCTGATACACCCGGATCAGTACGGGTATATTCCCCACCGCAACACCACGCTCAACCAGCGTCGTCTCCATGGCGTCCTGGCGAGAGCAGAGTCGTTGGGCGTGCCGGCCATCTTGGTCTCCTTGGATGCCACGAAGGCCTTCGATACTGTGGAATGGCCATATTTGTGGGCGGCCCTTGTGAAATTCGGTTTTTGCCCTGGGTTTATCAGTTGGGTTAAACTTCTATACGAGGAACCGCTGGCCCAGGTGGTGGTTAACGGCAGGATCTCGGAACCCTTTGTTCTTGGTAGGGGTACGTGACAGGGGTGCTCTCTATCTTCATTACTCTTTGCACTTGCTTTGGAACCCCTTGCTGCTTGGCTGCGGTGGGAACCGTCACTGAAAGGCATTAGGTGGTCCCCTGACTTTGAAGACCGCATATCGCTATACGCAGATGATATTCTGCTATATCTCACTTCCCCTCGGAAGTCATTGGGGGTACTGTTTGATGTACTCAGTTCGTTAGGAAGAACTCTGGTCTAGTTATTAATTGGGCTAAATCTAGTATTTATTCACTCACCGGGGAAGTACCCCCCTTGCCACGTGTCTGCCCGATACCTATCTCACAGGCCGGCTTTAAGTATCTGGGGATCTTTACATCACTAGATCCCGCGGGTCGGTATGAACGGAACCTGCTTCCTCCGCTTCTGCGGCTTAAATCCGACGTCACGGCTTGGTGCGGTATGCCGCTGTCCCCGGTCGGGAGGGCAGCTCTCTTTAAGATGATGTCCCAACCCCGATTTCTATATGCCCTCCAGAATACGCTTGATCTTGTACCAGCCAGTTACTTTCGCGACATTGACAGCCTACAGAGGAAGTTGATATGGGGCGGGCGTCCCCGGATTGCCCTAGCGAAGTTGACTTTGCCCTGGTACGATGGGGGCATCGCGCTGCCAGACATTAAACGTTATTACTGGGCATCCCTATTGAGTGCAATTAATCATGCGATGTACGGCCCGTTCCAATTCCTGCATTCGAAATGGAAAAATGGCAGCTGCCGGGAGGGAACTATAACAGAGCTCTATACTCCAGATCGACTGGAAAGAAATTGACAGGACCCACCGGGGTCGCGGTGTGGGTGTGGTGTAGCGCAAACGCAGCTATGGGGTGGTCGGACAGATTGACTAGAGCGACCCCGCTTTACGCTGCCTAGAGATTGGGTAGTCTTTGGACTATGAAGGGCTTCGAGAAGTGGGACCTCATTGGTATTAGTAGGGTCGGGGACCTCTGGGTCAAGAATAGGGTCAAGACTTTTGACGAGCTTAAGTCAGAATATGCACTTAGTGATAAGGAGCATTTCTGTTATAAGCAGATCCGCCAGGCGCTTGGTTCGGTTTTCCCGGCAGGGACCGTTATCCCAGAATCTTCTCCTCTCGAGGATAGAGTGCTTGACGGGCACGTCACGGATAGCACTATTTCCCTAATATACAAAAAACGTATTAACGATCGATCGGATTTGCTTTTGCAGCTTCGGGGTGCTTGGACCGGCGATGGACTGGAGTTGGATGATGAAGATTGGCAGGCTGCGACATCTTCTCCTAAAGAGGTCGCGATTCAGGCCCCTCTCCTGCTGGTGCAATTCAAAATCCTACACCGTATCTATGTCACAGGTCCCCGGCTGCTGCGTATGGGTTATTCTGTGGATGGGTTGTGCAAGCGTGGGTGTGGTTTGATTGCTACTTTCCTCCATATCATATGGGAGTGCCCTGATGTGGTGGTGTTTTGGAATTGTGTGCATGCTGTCTTGGAAGAGGTTACGGGAGTTTCGTTGTTGCCGGAGGCCCGGTGCTGTTTACTGAATGTGTTGGAACAAAACGATTATAATGTGGCACAGATGCAATGGGCTACCCTTGGAAACATGGTAGCTAAAAGGGATATAGCACAACTATGGGGGTCCCAGAGAGCACCTACGATTTCAGCTTGGAAAGAAAACATGGATTGGTGCATGTTTAGGGAGAAAACCGTCTATGTTGCACTTGGTAGACCTAAGAAGTGGGGGAGAATATGGAACCAATGGAACCTATACCGCGGGGAGATCTGTACTCCTCCTCTTGTAGTTGTCCCTGAAATACCCCTGTCCCCATAGCCGCACATTATTATTATTATTATATTTCTTATATAGCGCCAGAATCGACCCCCGAAGGGGTATCTCCGCGCTTGCCTTGGGAACCCGTCCTGGTTTTTCCCTGTGAGATAGCCCCTACAGGGCATCCCCAAGGTGAAAGCCAGGCATCCCGCCGCAGGGGGGCCGTTGTGGAGATTAAGCAAGCTTAATGCCCAGAGTTGCAGAGTGTGAACCCATGATTAGGTCAGGCACCGAAGCGAGAATTATCGAGTCCATGGACATTTGAGCTCAACACCCTGCCGCGTCAGGAATTGAACACTGGTCCTGGGTCTGACCTCTGCTGCAGGGTCTGCCTGCTCTAACCAGTGAGCCACACTTCTCCACATTCCTTGTTTATTGTATATTCTTGCTGATGCTTTGATCACTCGCTCCCGCCCCCCCGTTCCCAAGATCTCATCTACCTATATTGCATATATCATTTTCCGATATGGCTCCCCCCCCCCCCGGGACGGACACTCATCACAACACTGCAATTTCGAGTTTCCGTTTCGTTTCAGCAATGGCCGGCCCCAGTGGTTGTAGGCCTGCAACTGTATTGCTTTTATCGAAATAAAGGTTTTCAAAAAAAAAGGAAAAAAAAGGCAAGACAGGAGAGAAAGGGACGGTTCGATACAACATGTACTAGGGCCAAAAAAAGGCTAAAGGAGTCTCTACATAAATCCCCCAGATGCAACATCGAGGTTCAGACTTGTAGAATTGCCTACAAGAAGGCGGTGAAGCTAAGGAAGTCACAGTTAAGGGAGATGGCCTGAGAATCTTTATGCGAATCGATTGCTAGCAATGACAATAGAGCCTTTTGGAGGGTAACTAACTCCGTACCATTGAGAGCAGACGAGGCCCTCAGGATTGAGATGGCTATAACGCAGGAAGACAGGATAATAGTATATATTACCTACCCACTGTGATGCCCGCATTAGACCTGGGACACTGCCATACTAAAACCACAGTCTCTTTTCAGACTCCCTCCATTGTTTCCTTCAGTCTGTAGGAAGTCAATGATGCAATACTGCCAAGTAAAGGCGGTAATGCCCCAGGTCCAGAGGCAATCCCCGCAGATTTGTACAAAGCTAACATCGCTTTATGGGGGCCCCTATTGAACGTAGTACTTAAGGTACATGGGTCATGTGAATTATTGTCCCTATTTACAAAAAGTGAGATCATTCCAATCCAGCTTGTTATAGGCCAATTTCTCTGCTCAATTCCCTGGTGAAGATTGCAGGTCATATTATTCTGGTAAGACTGCAAGATTGCGTAGACACACATAGTATCTTATCAGACCCAGAATACAATTTTCATCCTGGGGTTGGGACAACAGTGCAGAGCCTTGACCTAAGCATGCTAAGTGAGAAATATGTGAAAAACAAAGAGAGGAATATTTATCTAGCCTTTGTTGACCTCTCTTCAGCTTTTGATTGCGTTATACAGGCCAAATTGTGGTCAACCATGAAATATTTGGCGGTGGAGATACCAATTATTAGCTTCCTAAGGGACTTATACTCAGGATGCAAAGCCTGGGTCAGATACGGTACTAGTGGAGAATGTACTGAAGACTTCAAGATAGAGAGTGGGGTGAGATAGGGCTGTATCTTGGCCCCTTTTCTCTTCTCCTTATATATAAACACTGTTGGTGCGGTACTTGCTGCATCCTCTAAAGACCCACTGCAAGTAAGAACTCACCTCACACCGGCCCTCCTCTAATCTGACATTGCCATCCTAATGGCATGAACATCACTAGCCCTTCAGACTCTGCTCGCAAACGTTTCAGAATACATGCAGGACCTTATTCTCTTTGTGAGTCTATCAAAACCTTCGTTATGAAATGTGGGTGGAACACTGCCAACTGTTGAAATTTAAAAATAAAGGGTACATCTGTTGGTTTAACAACAAGGAGTGGAACCTGGGGTGGACAATATTTAACGGGGTCCAGTGTACGTGTCCGAATCACTAGTAGCCAAAAGAAGTATAAAGTTCCCCGGTAGGACTATGTAAATGGAGTGTGTGTATGTATAGTGTAGAGAGAAACATATTCAAGAGGGAAGGGGGATTCCCTCTTGGGAACTAGAACCCTCACACACCCAGCAGCTAGGTGTCATGCTTCATCATATTGGTTCTGCTCCTTGTCAGACTGGCGCGGCAATGTCTGATGAGCACCCGCGAAAGGGCTCTTTATCAGAGATCTTTTGTTCCAGCCATATGGTGCATGCGTGTGAGAGGACAGGTGAATGTGTAGTCGTGAAAAAGTGATAGTGAATTAAAAAAGGTGGGTTAGCCACAAAGAACTTTAATGGTGTGGCTAGCTCCCTTGGTTAAAATGGTGGGAGGGGAGATATACGCCACGTGCATTGGCGGCGAAATACCTACAACCCTCTATTTAGGTCGACATGTTTCTTGCAATTCTAGCAATTCCTCAGGACCTCAGTGCTCAGTACTACACAGTAAATAAAAAATTAGTTGATACAACCTTTAGTCTTAAGGTCAACAGTGGAGCAGGCCAACTGGTCCTGCCTAAAATGGTGCAACCTAGGGAGAAAAGGAGAACATATACGGAGAATAGTCAGTGTAGCTCTCCAATAAAAACTAGGTGCACTCCTCTCTACACAATGAAAACACACACTGGAATTAGTAAACAGGCCCAAAGGAGCCTGAGAGAAAGAAGATGGTAAAACGCTTACCCTAAGTATGTCCCTAAGGTGCCCCGCAGTCTGCTCCTGTGGGACCTGCACAGAAGAGTCAGGCACCTAAAAAAAGGGGGGAGGACAAATTATATCCTCAGTCAAAGCCAGTATCAAAATCGTGGTAACAACCACTCACAACCGGGCTAATGGAGCCAAGTTCACTCACTGGCATATATTGCTCACTGCTCAGATCGATATCACTGGCAGATTTAAGCAATCAAGGTGATTCCGGAAGGGCAGCCATTACCCTGTAAGCGGATACTGACAGGGGGAAGCGCTGGGCCTCATCAACCAACTCATATCCACAGCGCTATCAGGTACTGAAGGTGCGGGAGTTTGAGGGGAGATTATGCCCATGCTTTCCTGCCAGTGAGCCATCTGGTGAACGGGACTGCGCCCACCGTCTCCTGTAGATGCCATTGTGCCCCGTGTTTACCGGTAAATCACTCAGCCAGGTTGTTATACTGGGAACTCCCTTCACTTTCCAACTCATAGCTAGGCAGTTTTTAACAAGTACTAGAGCTAGATCTAAAATGTACTTGTGTATTTCAATCCTTTGGTTCTATTTTGGAGGCCCATCAAGCACACCATTAGTTCCAGCCCCAATTCCTTGCCAGTAACTTCTTTGATCTGATTTGTTATTGTTTCCCAATAATCCTATATCACTCTACAGTGCCTGACCATGTGATAGAAATGCACCAAAGGTAGCTGGCCCCTGCAGTCAGAGATCAGCAGCTCCAGTGTATTTCCATTCGAATTTTAGTTGATGACTGACAGGCATCAAGAAGGTAGTTTAGTTAGATACATTTGAAACTAGAGATTATCTTTGTGTATTCAAATACATACTATCACTCAGGATCTGTAAATTCCCTCCCAATCTTTGTTTCCCGTCTTAGCCTGGGTGTCATCATGTCAAGTTGTATGCTCCTTAACAATGTGGAGAAGCTGTCCACATGTCAAAATTTTAGTTCTTAAGAAGATGGGGTAGCCAGGCTTGCACATGGCGCTCACTGAATATCCGGGACCTTGTAATATGTTATTAGTATAGTGGTGCTCAAGAACAAAAGTTGGCTACCAAACAATCTCAAAACGTAAACCCTCAATGTGGGGTGAATGCATCCAAAAACAAAAAGAGAGTCCTGAGCACACAAATAGTTAATCATCAGATTTCCAGAATGTCCAAGGTTCAAGTATTCTTTATTGCGTATCTACCCTGTGATTCATATGACATGGATAGAAGAAGAGGCAGTAAAAAAAAACAGCCAATCACGTGTTTTGTCGTATGGCGAATATGCCTTCAACTTCCTCAGGGCTGCTAAAACATACTATGTAGAGTAGATTTTAAACACCGCCAGTACTGCTAACAGAACGTCCTGACATCAAGTTTTTCCCGTAAATTCCATAATATAGACAGCAATGTAATGTTAAGATGGTGGTATGTAAGCCACTTCCAGTCTCCAAAATATTCCAGGCCACTAGCAACACTTACCAGGAGAGTACTCCCTGCAACCATTCACAGTGTTACTAGCTCCGTTCTGATTGGTTTATTGTAATTTTTTTCCCAAGTCATTTCAACCTTCTTGATCAGAGCATTAAACACTGGGAACTGCCACATATTAATCTCTCAATCCTCCCTCATTGAGTCAAACATATGATGCTTCCCTAACTGGTGCAGGTCACCTACTGTTGTCACTCTAGCCTCTTCCCAGTATTTGTGACTTCAGTTAGAGGTTTTAGATTGTGATAATAATAAGTGTGAAGAATTAGTTATAAAATTTTACAGAGGAATGTTTTTCTTTTCTTTTGTACAGTAACTAGAGTAACAGAATGAAGACTTATGAATATATTGACTTTTTTACAGTAGACAGTGTGAGATACATATTCAGGATTATTAGTGAAAGGAACTTTAGGATCATTACCTAAAAGGTGAACTATTCTTTATTTAATTACTTTTTCATCCCATTTGGGTGCTTTGTGCACTATGGTGAATGTTGTGACCTGGGTGGCTTGATGTCTGTTTCTTTTTCTATAATTTGGATACTGTTACGGTGGGGATTTGGTCTATTTTTTTACCTTCTTCTTGGCTTGTTTCTTGATCGAGATATGAATCAAAATTTGCCTAGCTTATGTAACGGTAAGTTTCAATTCTATTAAGGACACGGAGGCGAGGATTATGCTATATCTTCCTTCGCTTTATTAACATGAAAAACTCCACAGCAGCTTAGGAAAAATATTCAAACTTTTGGGTAAAGGGTTTTTTTAGGGTTCAGGGTCAGTTTTCAGTTTTTGGGTAAAGGGGTATTTTTAGGGTTCAGGGTCAGTTTTCAGTTTTTGGGTAAAGGGGTATTTTTAGGGTTCAGGGTCAGTTTTCAGTTCATGGGTAAAGGGTTTTTTTAGGGTTCAGGGTCAGTTTTCAGTTTTTGGGTAAAGGGGTATTTTTAGGGTTCAGGGTCAGTTTTCAGTTCATGGGTAAAGGGTTTTTTTAGGGTTCAGGGTCAGTTTTCAGTTTTTGGGTAAAGGGGTATTTTTAGGGTTCAGGGTCAGTTTTCAGTTTTTGGGTAAAGGGGTATTTTTAGGGTTCAGGGTCAGTTTTCAGTTCATGGGTAAAGGGTTTTTTTTAGGGTTCAGGGTCAGTTTTCAGTTTTTGGGTAAAGGGGTATTTTTAGGGTTCAGGGTCAGTTTTCAGTTTTTGGGTAAAGGGGTATTTTTAGGGTTCAGGGTCAGTTTTTAGTTCCTGGGTAAAGGTTTTTTTTTTTAGGGTTCAGGGTCAGTTTTCAGTTCATGGGTAAAGTGGTATTTTTAGGGTTCAGGGTCAGTTTTCAGTTTTTGGGTAAAGGGGTATTTTTAGGGTTCAGGGTCAGTTTTTAGTTCCTGGGTAAAGGTTTTTTTTTTAGGGTTCAGGGTCAGTTTTCAGTTCATGGGTAAAGTGGTATTTTTAGGGTTCAGGGTCAGTTTTCAGTTTTTGGGTAAAGGGGTATTTTTTGGGTTCAGGGTCAGTTTTCCCTACTGTTCCACTCTCTGGAGTAGGAATAGTAATTTTTACCCTTACGCTATCCAACGTTTTATATAATTAATTGTTAAAATATCAAATGTTTATTTTATTTTTTATATTACTTACATTTTATTTATGTTATTGTTTTATGTTTGTAAATGTATTAGTAAATTAGAATATATTTAATTAATTTATAAATTAGTAAAATAATTATTAATACTTATTGTTCAGTACATATATATTATATATTTACTGTATATATTTAATTAATGTTTTATTAATATATATGAATTATTTATTAATTGTAAACATTATTACATACTTTTAAATATGTATATTTTATTTATTAGTGTTATATACTTAATTTTACATTTCTATATTAAAAGAAAAAAAATCGATATTTTTAACATCGATATTTTTTACATCTATATTATTTTTTCGATATTTTTGTACTTACCATGTTGTAGATAGGATGTCGATATTTTTGCCCTCGATATTGTTGACTCGATATTCTTGTAGGTCGATATTTCTGAGGTCGAAATTCTGTCAGTGATCCCTAACAGATGTGCTGCCCAGTCATTTATCGGTCATACCCATTCGATTTCACAAAGTGATTATTATCCTCTGAGTATTGAAATACTGTAAACCTTATTTTTAAGGAGCAGCCAAAAAAAACTATCTCACTAGCAGGTAAAATCGAGCTAGCAAATCTTAATGGGTATTCCTTGTGTTGGATACATATTGTTCTTTAGGGCTTCCTTAAGGAATTGTTAGATAGCAAAAGAGAGGCCTTTGATGCTTGTCTAGATGATTCAACTGTGCCTAACAATATTATTAGGCCTTTTTTGTAAATCATACAGCGGGTTAAGGAGAGTCTTACTGTTGCCATTAAAAAAGCAAGACAGGGGGAGGAGCTTAGCGCGCATCCAAGATGGTCGCGTGAGCACAGGGCTCCCAAGACCCTCGCCGCCTCCCACATATATCCTGTCACTGATCCTGATATAGACAATGGTTTCTTATGGATATTACCCTGCTGACATACAAGCTCTTTTCAGAAATCGATTTAGCTGCCGGAAACCAGACTTACTCCTCTTCGAAAGTTGGCGGCCTACAATGATGAGCAGCCCGGGACTCGAGTCCCCGAGATACCCAGGTGGCATTTGAACAACAACGACCAGTGGAACTCGACTGGTGCCCCTGAAGTACTTGCGGTTTCGTTTTTGGTCCCTGTCTGTCGCAACCAGCCGCCATCTGACTCTGTTCGCCTATGGTTCAACTTTGGTTGAGCGCTTGCCCTCTGCCCCTCGTCTCTGGCCTTTACAAGTCAGATTCGTGAGGAGCCATTCAAACCAGGTCCCAAAGGCCCCTCCGGGGCGCGTCGCTCAATATGACGAGCAAGCCAGAAAGTGAGAAGCGGACCACCACATTCACGCACCGAGGGGGTGCCATTCAATCCAACATCATGGATCGCTACATTCGTCCAAAAGGATCCCCCAGTGGTGTTGGTAAAGCTCTGGACGAGACCGGAGATGGCTCCTCAGCGACAGAAGAATTGACCCTGCGAGACGTCATGGGCGCCATTGCAAGCATGAAGACATCCATGGGCCAGCAATACGAAACATTGGCTTTAAAGCTTGACACGGTGGCCATAGATGTCAACTTGATCAGGACTGATCTGGCAAAGACCAATGAGCGGGTCAAGTCTTTGGATATTTAGACCGCCAGTCTCACGACCGACATGTCCGATCTTCAAACAGAGGTTCGTAATCTGCGGTCCTCTAATGACTCATTTGCCCGTCGGCTGGATGACTTCGAAATTCGAGCTAGGCGCAACAATGTGCGTATCATCGCTATTCCGGAGAAGTCCACTGAATTAACGACAGATCTCCTTGTAGAGGACCTGATATTGAACCATCTGGCCCCTAAGGGCCTTAGTAACTTTTTTGCAGTTGAGCGTGCTCACAGAGTCCCAGGTGGGAAACATAAACCGGGCGCCCCTCCACGTCCATAAGAGCCAGGATTTTCAACTACAGGGACAGGGACGCTATCCTGCAGGCATCGCGGGCCAATGGCCCCACGAAATTTGAGAACGTGACTATTGGTTTCTACCTGAATTTCACACAGTCTGTACAAAAGCAGCGGATGGGATTCATGGGGGTGAAACGGAGACTTAGAGACATGGGCTTGAAATACGCTATGCTCTTCCCTGCTCGACTACGCATTGAATACAATGAGCGGGCACTCTTTTTTGACCGGCCCGAGGTCGTCAGTGACTGGCTTGATACTTTACCAACGCATCGGGAACACCCGGACCAATCGTGGGCGCTAACGGTGGCCCATTGGAACAGGAGGAGTGAGTGACGACCGGCATGCGTGCTGTATGGACTTTGCAGCAGTGGTTCGATAACTTTTTGAGTTTTTATATATATTCATAAATACCCAGAGGCGGTAGGGGAACTGGGACTTTTCCTCCTTCAGTGGGTCTTTTTTCCATTTTGTACACTAGTTTCATGTTGGGGCGACAGGCACACTGCAAGTTGGGGTGGCTTTTTGGTCTAACGCAGGGGTGCAGGGTGGGGGGGGGTGTTTGGAGAATTTCTTTGGGGGTGGTGGGGGGAACTTTGTTTTACATTGGTTTTTTTCGAGGCTACGTATTACTGCATATTTTGACTTTGTTGTCCGTTTCGCTGTGGGAGGGAATCTGTCTTCATTTCTGGGATGGGGGGTAGGGAGCTGAGGGTACTAAGTTGGAATGTTACTGGTCTGGGGGACAGGATAAAACGGGGATAGTATTGCAGTTCTTGAAACGTCTTTCCCCTGATGTAGTGTTGCTACAGGAAACACATTTGGTAGGGAACACATGCCATGCAATGAATCAGCGAGGTTATCTTTTTGTAGCACATTCGGGATTCACTACTGAGTCAAGGGGGGCTGGCGTTCTTGTCAGGAACTCCCTCCCCCTGGAAATAGATGATACTATACTAGACGATAGGGGACAATATGCTGCTATCATGGGCAGGTGGGAGGGGAAGACAATCTCCATACTCTCTGTGTATGTCTTCTAGTTTACCGCCCCCCCAACCCATGCCTAACTTTTCAGTACAGTTTGGGGAGCTCATCTCCCAGCTAACTATCAATAACACCAATGTTTTAGTTCTCGGTGACTTTAATTACTGGCCCTCAGACCCTCACGAAACCCCTGACTCCCTTGCCTTCTCTGACCTCATGCTGGGTCTTAACTGTACCCAACATATACACACACCCACGCACACAAAAGGCCATATTCTGGACCAGGTATGGACCTCTCCTCTAGTTATCTCCACTCCCCTTGTCCTTCCCTGCTCTTGGTCAGACCATCTACTCATCACCTTTTCCCTTGCTAAGCCTCCCCCGGCCAACATTACCCGAGAATCAAACTTTCTGGCACGCAATTGGAATAAGGCTGACCTCAATAAATTCACCTCCCTCCTGAGCTCATCAGCCCCCTCCATCACAGAACCCACCACCTCCATTGACTCTCAATCGGACCACCTTATCCAATGGCTTGTCTCTGCCGCTGACTCGGTGGCTCCTTTAAAACCTGTTAAAACGCGGTGCAGTCACGACGCCCATAGGTGGTTCACCGAGGAACTTAAGGCACTGAAACTTAGTCTCCGTCAGGCCGAAAGACACTGGCGTCGAGGATATACCCCTGAGACAAAAGCTGTCTTTTCTTCTCAGATGAGGGAATACAAATCTGCTATAGCCCGGGCTAAATCTAGCTATTTCTCCAATAAGATTCTGAACTCCACCAATAAGTCTAAGGATATCTTTTCAATTGTTGAGGAACTGTCCAATCCGGCTAGAGTTACCATCGCCCCGCTCCCCTCCCAGTCTCTTTGTGACTCCTTGAATCAGTTTTTTGTGGATAAAATTGCCAAAATCAAGACCAGCATCTCCGCTCATGTCTCACCTGTCTCTCCCCCCGCTAGCACTTCCTCTCATCACACTTTCCACACCTTCTCCCAGTTTCCCCTCATCTCAACAGAGACTTTTCTCCCCCTTTTGCTTAAAGTCTCTTCAGGCTCCCCCAGCGATTGTTGCCCCCCTCTGCCCTGCGAGAAGCTTTCACTTCCTGCCCGGACCCCCCTTTGGCCCTTTTAAACAACTCTCTAACCTCAGGGGTGGTTCCGGCCTCCTTCAAACGGGCAGAGGTGGTCGCCATCTTGAAAAAACCCACGGCTGATCCTTCTACCATGAGCAACTACCGCCCCATCTCCCTCCTCCCCTTCCTTAGCAAAGTCCTGGAGTCCCACGTCACTCAATCCCTTACTTCTTTTATAGAGGACTCTGGTGCTTTGGACCCCCAGCAGGCTGGGTTCAGACCTGCGCATTCCACAGAAGCAGTCATCCTCTCTGTGATGGACGAACTACGCAGGGGCGCCGACTCTAACACCTGCCAGGTCCTGGTCCTCCTGGACTTGTCGGCCGCCTTTGACACGGTCGACCATGACATTTTGGTCGACCGTGTCGGAGAGGCTGGCATCCAGGGCACTGCTCTGGACTGGGTGTGCTCTTTCCTGACCCATCGCCATCAAGCTGTCAGGTTGTCCCAGTTTTCCGCCCCTCAAGTCGAACTGACCTGTGGTGTCCCGCAGGGTTCCTCCTTATCCCCTCTCCTTTTTAATTTGTACCCGGCCCCGTTAATCCGTTCCCTCCGCCGATTCAATGTCTCCGCGTTCAACTACGCGGATGACATCCAACTGGTTTTTACCATTGACTCCAGTGACCACTCCATCTCCACTTTTCAAAACACCCTCTGCTTCATCAGTGATTGGATGGGCACAAACCATCTGAAACTCAACCCCGACAAGACTGAGCTGGTCCTTGTCGGGGGGCCCTCCAATCCCTGGCACTCTTCCTTTTGGCCTGCCAGTCTTGGCAACCCCCCTTGCCCCGTCAACTCAGCAAAAAGTCTGGGAGTTGTCATAAGCAACGATCTATCTATGACACCCCAGATCAGCGCTGTAGTCTCCTCTAGCCACTTCCAGCTGAGGAAAATTCGCAAAATCTCCCGCCTACTGACCACTGATGCTCTCATCTTGGCCTTGCTTGCGTTAGTCATGTCTAGGCTTGAGTACGCAAATGCACTATACGTAGGCATTCCTGCATACCAACTTAGGAGACTCCAGCTGATCCAAAATCAAGCTGCTCGCTTGATTTACCATCAACCTAGGGATCAGCACGTTCAACCTCTCCTAAAGAGTCTCCATTGGCTTCCGGTCTCTGCCCGCTGTAAATTTAAGCTTGGTTGCATCATCTTTAAATCCCTCACTGGTCATGGTCCCTCCTTCATTTCCTCTTTGCTCCATCCTTATGTCCCTTCTCGCACCCTTCGGTCATCCCAACTGGCTTTACTCTCTGTCCCCAGATTCAAGCGGAAAAAACACGGTGGCCTTAGGTTTTCTTTCCTAGCTCCGTCTTTTTGGAATTCCCTACCTCTCCCTCTTAGGTTATCCTCCCCCTACCCCACGTTCAGATCTTCCCTCAAAACGCACCTGTTTACTATAGCTTACCACTAGTTGTTCTTCCTTAGTCTGGTTTTCCTTCTGTCGCTCCTCCCTGCTCCCTCTGTACAGCGCCAAGAAACCTAATGGTGTTAGCGCGCTCAATAAATTGATTTAACATAACATAACATAACATGTCCCGCCAGGTTTACAAACTACGACGTTTTCTGATTTGGGAAAAGTAGTGTTGGGGTTCC
This sequence comes from Lissotriton vulgaris, assembly GCF_964263255.1. NCBI lineage: Eukaryota > Metazoa > Chordata > Amphibia > Caudata > Salamandridae > Lissotriton > Lissotriton vulgaris. Next base: position 42,329 of record NW_028242747.1, read on the forward strand.
CCGAAGGTATTTTGGTTGTGGGTGGAGACTTTAATTCTGTTGTCTGTGGTAGGGAGGACCGCAGCCCACCCAGGGATCTTACGAGATCACAATCTTGGCTGGATAACTTCCTGAAGACACTGGGTCTGGTGGATTGTTGGAGGCTGCTTCACCCCAGACAGGCACAATACACCTTTCACTCGGGCACACATGGGAGCCTTGCTAGGCTTGATTATGTCCTTGTGCCGGCGGTGCAGGCTGTCTCGGTGAGAGAAGTTAGACACCTAGCCAGGGGTATTTTGGACCACTCCCCACTATGGCTCTCCTTTGACATACAGCTGGGAGTGGAGGGTCGAGTGGCTCCAATTAATCCCTGGCACCTTCGCAATCCCAGAACCAGAGCGGGTGTGGTTAAGTCTATGGATCATTATTTCGCTGAAAATGTAGGGTCGGTGTCTTCCTCCATTTCATTATGGGAGGCCTTCAAGACGGTAATCCGTGGCCAAACTCTGTCGTTGATTGCTTGTGCAAAGAAAAGTAAGAATGAGGAGGTTGTACGACTGGAGACTGAAATTACTGACTTGGAAGAAGAGCTGCAATCTGGTGCCACACAGGATAAATTACACGCTTTATCCCTCAAGCAGTTTGACCATAGAGCTCTGGTGACTGATGCGGCCAAGGCTATGAGTCATGAGCAACAGGGGCGACTGTATGATGTTGGAGATAAAGCGGAGAAACTGATTGCCTGGTTGGATAAAAGGAAAGACTGAATCGTGTTGTGCCCGTTATTGAGAGAGCGGATGGAGTGCGAGTTGTGGATCCTGTTGAAATAGTGGAGGGTTTCGCACACCACTTCCAAAAGGTGTATGCGCCAGTCTCAGACAGACCGGAGGAGGACTCGCACTTGTTGCTCAGAGATATCGCATTGCCTTGCTTGTCTGATTCTGACAAAGAGCTTATGGAGGCGGACTTTTCTAACGATGAAATAGCGCTCGCTATTCGCTCCATCCGCTCCATCCGCTCGGGGAAAGCTACAGGCCCAAATGGCATCCCCATCGAACTGTATAAGTTGTGTCCCGACAAAATGGCGTCGCACCTTCGTGAGATGTTTCTAGAATCGCGAGATGTCGAGTCCCTTCCCCAGGATCAGAGACCAGCGTCCATTGTTGTTATTCATAAAGAAGGGAAACCCCGGGACCTGTGTGCGTCTTACAGAGCGATATCACTCTTGAATGCCGAACCTAAGATCTTGGCAAAACTTCTGTCGAACCGACTGATAAAAGTGATCGGTGACCTGATACACCCGGATCAGTACGGGTATATTCCCCACCGCAACACCACGCTCAACCAGCGTCGTCTCCATGGCGTCCTGGCGAGAGCAGAGTCGTTGGGCGTGCCGGCCATCTTGGTCTCCTTGGATGCCACGATGGCCTTCGATACTGTGGAATGGCCATATTTGTGGGCGGCCCTTGTGAAATTCGGTTTTTGCCCTGGGTTTATCAGTTGGGTTAAACTTCTATACGAGGAACCGCTGGCCCAGGTGGTGGTTAACGGCAGGGTCTCGGAACCCTTTGTTCTTGGTAGGGGTACGTGACAGGGGTGCTCTCTATCTTCATTACTCTTTGCACTTGCTTTGGAACCCCTTGCTGCTTGGCTGTGGTGGGAACCGTCACTGAAAGGCATTAGGTGGTCCCCTGACTTTGAAGACCGCATATCGCTATACACAGATGATATTCTGCTATATCTCACTTCCCCTCGGAAGTCATTGGGGGTACTGTTTGATGTACTCAGTTCGTTAGGAAGAACTCTGGTCTAGTTATTAATTGGGCTAAATCTAGTATTTATTCACTCACCGGGGAAGTACCCCCCTTGCCACGTGTCTGCCCGATACCTATCTCACAGGCCGGCTTTAAGTATCTGGGGATCTTTACATCACTAGATCCCGCGGCTCGGTATGAACGGAACCTGCTTCCTCCGCTTCTTCGGCTTAAATCCGACGTCACCACTTGGTGCGGTATGCCGCTGTCCCCGGTCGGGAGGGCAGCTCTCTTTAAGATGATGTCCCTACCCCGATTTCTATATGCCCTCCAGAATACGCTTGATCTTGTACCAGCCAGTTACTTTCGCGACATTGAGAGCCTACAGAGGAAGTTGATATGGGGCGGGCATCCCCGGATTGCCCTAGCGAAGTTGACTTTGCCCTGGTACGATGGGGGCATTGCGCTGCCAGACATTAAACGTTATTACTGGGCATCCCTATTGAGTGCAATTAATCATGCGATGTACGGCCCCGTTCCAATTCCTGCATTCGAAATGGAAAAATGGCAGCTGCCGGGAGGGAACTATAACAGAGCTCTATACTCCAGATCGACTGGAAAGAAATTGACTGGACTCACCGGGGTCGCGGTGTGGGTGTGGTGTAGCGCAAACGCAGCTATGGGGTGGTCGGACAGATTGACTAGAGCGACCCCGCTTTACGCTGCCTAGAGATTGGGTAGTCTTTGGACTATGAAGGGCTTCGAGAAGTGGGACCTCATTGGTATTAGTAGGGTCGGGGACCTCTGGGTCAAGAATAGGGTCAAGACTTTTGACGAGCTTAAGTCAGAATATGCACTTAGTGATAAGGAGCATTTCTGTTATAAGCAGATCCGCCAGGCGCTTGGTTCGGTTTTCCCGGCAGGGACCGTTATCCCAGAATCTTCTCCTCTCGAGGATAGAGTGCTTGACGGGCACGTCACGGATAGCACTATTTCCCTAATATACAAAAAACGTATTAACGATCGATCGGATTTGCTTTTGCAGCTTCGGGGTGCTTGGACCGGCGATGGACTGGAGTTGGATGATGAAGATTGGCAGGCTGCGACATCTTCTCCTAAAGAGGTCGCGATTCAGGCCCCTCTCCTGCTGGTGCAATTCAAAATCCTACACCGTATCTATGTCACAGGTCCCCCGCTGCTGCGTATGGGTTATTCTGTGGATGGGTTGTGCAAGCGTGGGTGTGGTTTGATTGCTACTTTCCTCCATATCATATGGGAGTGCCCTGATGTGGTGGTGTTTTGGAATCGTGTGCATGCTGTCATGGAAGAGGTTACGGGAGTTTCGTTGTTGCCGGAGGCCCGGTGCTGTTTACTGAATGTGTTGGAACAAAACGATTATAATGTGGCACAGATGCAATGGGCTACCCTTGGAAACATGGTAGCTAAAAGGGATATAGCACAACTATGGGGGTCCCAGAGAGCACCTACGATTTCAGCTTGGAAAGAAAACATGGATTGGTGCATGTTTAGGGAGAAAACCGTCTATGTTGCACTTGGTAGACCTAAGAAGTGGGGGAGAATATGGAACCAATGGAACCTATACAGCGGGGAGATCTGTACTCCTCCTCTTGTAGTTGTCCCTGAAATACCCCTGTCCCCATAGCCGCACATTATTATTATTATTATATTTCTTATATAGCGCCAGAATCGACCCCCGAAGGGGTATCTCCGCGCTTGCCTTGGGAACCCGTCCTGGTTTTTCCCTGTGAGATAGCCCCTACAGGGCATCCCCAAGGTGAAAGCCAGGCATCCCGCCGCAGGGGGGCCGTTGTGGAGATTAAGCAAGCTTAATGCCCAGAGTTGCAGAGTGTGAACCCATGATTAGGTCAGGCACCGAAGCGAGAATTATCAAGTCCATGGACATTTGAGCTCAACACCCTGCCGCGTCAGGAATTGAACCCTGGTCCTGGGTCTGACCTCTGCTGCAGGGTCTGCCTGCTCTAACCAGTGAGCCACACTTCTCCACATTCCTTGTTTATTGTATATTCTTGCTGATGCTTTATTTATTTATTTATTTATTTTTAACATTTCTAAAGCGCTGCTTATACCCGTGGGTGTCTTGGCGCTGTAAACCAATTGCTTGTAAATGCCTCTGAGCTGATGGACTATTGAGTGAACAGCCAAGTTTTCAAGAGCTTACGGAATTGCAGAAGGGTGGGACTTCGCTTGATGTTGAGAGGCAGAGTGTTCCAAAGCCTGGGAGCGGCCACCAAAAAGCGGCGATCGCCCCAGGAAACAGTTTTGGTACGGGGGGTGACTAGTTGGTTTAGGGTGGCTGACCTTAAGGCTCTGGAAGGTTTGTGCAATTGAAGTTGGTCTCTTAAGAACTGGGGACCTTGATTGTTAAGAGCCTTGAACACAATGCATAAAGCTTTGAATTGGATCCTTTTCTGCACGGTGAGCCAGTGAAGGTCTTTAATGCTATTGGAGATGGATTCAAATTTGGTTTTGCCAGCCAGCAGGCGTGCGGCAGCGTTTTGAATGGTCTGCAATTTGGTAATGACTCTGGCTTGAGCATTTAAAAAGAGACCGTTACAGTAGTCCAGGGAGGACAAGACAAGAGATGTGACCAGTGTCTTAATGGCTGATTCAGGTAAAAAAGGGTGTATTTTCCTGATCATCTTAAGCTTTAGATGTGCCGAAGACACCGTTTTATTGGCATGGTCCATAAATTTTAGGGCATCATCGAAGATGATGCCAAGGTTCCTGACTTTAGTAACGGGGATAGGAGGCATACCAAAGGTGTCAGGCCACCAACTCGAAGGCCATGCTGGCAGAAGAGTTCCAAAAATAAGTACCTCTGTTTTATCAGAGTTCAACTTTAAACAGTTGGTTGACATCCAATCTCCTATATCTAGGAGTCCTTTCTTGAATTGTTCGGCCACTTGATCTCCGTCCCCTTTAATTGCCAACACTAGTTGGGTATCGTCGGCATAAGAGGTTAGGCTCATCCCATGTGCTTTGATGGTTTTAGCAAGGTCCGACACGTAGATATTAAATAGTGTCGGACTCAGGGATGAGCCTTGAGGGACACCACATGGGGCTGAGAGTTGGGCCGATTGAAAGGGTCCTAGGATGACTGCCTGCGTTCTTTTGGCAAGAAAGGACGCGATTAGATTTTTGGCAGTATGACAGATTCCAAAACCCTCGACCCGGTCGACCAAGATGTTGTGCTTTGATCACTCGCTCCCGCCCCCCCCCCCCTTCCCAAGAACTCATCTACCTATATTGCATATATCATTTTCCGATATGGTTCCCCCCCCCCCCCCCCCCCCGGGACGGACACTCATCACAACACTACAATTTCGAGTTTCCGTTTCGTTTCAGCAACGGCCGGCCCCAGTGGTTGTAGGCCTGCAACTGTATTGCTTTTATCGAAATAAAGGTTTTCAAAAAAAAAGGAAAAAAAAGGCAAGACAGGAGAGAAAGGGACGGTTCGATACAACATGTACTAGGGCCAAAAAAAGGCTAAAGGAGTCTCTACATAAATCCCCCAGATGCAACATCGAGGTTCAGACTTGTAGAATTGCCTACAAGAAGGCGGTGAAGCTAAGGAAGTCACAGTTAAGGGAGATGGGCTGAGAATCTTTATGCGAATCGATTGCTAGCAATGACAATAGAGCCTTTTCGAGGGTAACTAACTCCGTACCATTGAGAGCAGACGAGGCCCTCAGGATTGAGATGGCTATAACGCAGGAAGACAGGATAATAGTATATATTACCTACCCACTGTGATGCCCGCATTAGACCTGGGACACTGCCATACTAAAACCACAGTCTCTTTTCAGACTCCCTCCATTGTTTCCTTCAGTCTGTAGGAAGTCAATGATGCAATACTGCCAAGTAAAGGCGGTAATGCCCCAGGTCCAGAGGCAATCCCCGCAGATTTGTACAAAGCTAACATCGCTTTATGGGGGCCCCTATTGAACGTAGTACTTAAGGTACATGGGTCATGTCAATTATTGTCCCTATTTACAAAAAGTGAGATCATTCCAATCCAGCTTGTTATAGGCCAATTTCTCTGCTCAATTCCCTGGTGAAGATTGCAGGTCATATTATTCTGGTAAGACTGCAAGATTGCGTAGACACACATAGTATCTTATCAGACCCAGAATACAATTTTCATCCTGGGGTTGGGACAACAGCGCAGAGCCTTGACCTAAGCATGCTAATTGAGAAATATGTGAAAAACAAAGAGAGGAATATTTATCTAGCCTTTGTTGACCTCTCTTCAGCTTTTGATTGCGTTATACAGGCCAAATTGTGGTCAACCATGAAATATTTGGCGGTGGAGATACCAATTATTAGCTTCCTAAGGGACTTATACTCAGGATGCAAAGCCTGGGTCAGATACGGTACTAGTGGAGAATCTACTGAAGACTTCAAGGTAGAGAGTGGGGTGAGATAGGGCTGTATCTTGGCCCCTTTTCTCTTCTCCTTATATATAAACACTGTTGGTGCGGTACTTGCTGCATCCTCTAAAGACCCACTGCAAGTAAGAACTCACCTCACACCGGCCCTCCTCTAATCTGACATTGCCATCCTAATGGCATGAACATCACTAGCCCTTCAGACTCTGCTCGCAAACGTTTCAGAATACATGCAGGACCTTATTCTCTTTGTGAGTCTATCAAAACCTTCGTTATGAAATGTGGGTGGAACACTGCCAACTGTTGAAATTTAAAAATAAAGGGTACATCTGTTGGTTTAACAACAAGGAGTGGAAACTGGGGTGGACAATATTTAACGGGGTCCAGTGTACGTGTCCGAATCACTAGTAGCCAAAAGAAGTATAAAGTTCCCCGGTAGGACTATGTAAATGGAGTGTGTGTATGTATAGTGTAGAGAGAAACATATTCAAGAGGGAAGGGGGATTCCCTCTTGGGAACTAGAACCCTCACACACCCAGCAGCTAGGTGTCATGCTTCATCATATTGGTTCTGCTCCTTGTCAGACTGGCGCTGCAATGTCTGATGAGCACCCGCGAAAGGGCTCTTTATCAGAGATCTTTTGTTCCAGCCATATGGTGCATGCGTGTGAGAGGACAGGTGAATGTGTAGTCGTGAAAAAGTGATAGTGAATTAAAAAAGGTGGGTTAGCCACAAAGAACTTTAATGGTGTGGCTAGCTCCCTTGGTTAAAATGGTGGGAGGGGAGATATACGCCACGTGCATTGGCGGCGAAATACCTACAACCCTCTATTTAGGTCGACATGTTTCTTGCAATTCTAGCAATTCCTCAGGACCTCAGTGCTCAGTACTACACAGTAAATAAAAAATTAGTTGATACAACCTTTAGTCTTAAGGTCAACAGTGGAGCAGGCCAACTGGTCCTGCCTAAAATGGTGCAACCTAGGGAGAAAAGGAGAACATATACGGAGAATAGTCAGTGTAGCTCTCCAATAAAAACTAGGTGCACTCCTCTCTACACAATGAAAACACACACTGGAATTAGTAAACAGGCCCAAAGGAGCCTGAGAGAAAGAAGATGGTAAAACGCTTACCCTAAGTATGTCCCTAAGGTGCCCCGCAGTCTGCTCCTGTGGGACCTGCACAGAAGAGTCAGGCACCTAAAAAAAGGGGGGAGGACAAATTATATCCTCAGTCAAAGCCAGTATCAAAATCGTGGTAACAACCACTCACAACCGGGCTAATGGAGCCAAGTTCACTCACTGGCATATATTGCTCACTGCTCAGATCGATATCACTGGCAGATTTAAGCAATCAAGGTGATTCCGGAAGGGCAGCCATTACCCTGTAAGCGGATACTGACAGGGGGAAGCGCTGGGCCTCATCAACCAACTCATATCCACAGCGCTATCAGGTACTGAAGGTGCGGGAGTTTGAGGGGAGATTATGCCCATGCTTTCCTGCCAGTGAGCCATCTGGTGAACGGGACTGCGCCCACCGTCTCCTGTAGATGCCATTGTGCCCCGTGTTTACCGGTAAATCACTCAGCCAGGTTGTTATACTGGGAACTCCCTTCACTTTCCAACTCATAGCTAGGCAGTTTTTAACAAGTACTAGAGCTAGATCTAAAATGTACTTGTGTATTTCAATCTTTTGGTTCTATTTTGGAGGCCCATCAAGCACACCATTAGTTCCAGCCCCAATTCCTTGCCAGTAACTTCTTTGATCTGATTTGTTATTGTTTCCCAATAATCCTATATCACTCTACAGTGCCTGACCATGTGATAGAAATGCACCAAAGGTAGCTGGCCCCTGCAGTCAGAGATCAGCAGCTCCAGTGTATTTCCATTCGAATTTTAGTTGATGACTGACAGGCATCAAGAAGGTAGTTTAGTTAGATACATTTGAAACTAGAGATTATCTTTGTGTATTCAAATACATACTATCACTCAGGATCTGTAAATTCCCTCCCAATCTTTGTTTCCCGTCTTAGCCTGGGTGTCATCATGTCAAGTTGTATGCTCCTTAACAATGTGGAGAAGCTGTCCACATGTCAAAATTTTAGTTCTTAAGAAGATGGGGTAGCCAGGCTTGCACATGGCGCTCACTGAATATCCGGGACCTTGTAATATGTTATTAGTATAGTGGTGCTCAAGAACAAAAGTTGGCTACCAAACAATCTCAAAACGTAAACCCTCAATGTGGGGTGAATGCATCCATAAACAAAAAGAGAGTCCTGAGCACACAAATAGTTAATCATCAGATTTCCAGAGTGTCCAAGTATTCTTTATTGCGTATCTACCCTGTGATTCATATGACATGGATAGAAGAAGAGGCAGTAAAAAAAACCAGCCAATCACGTGTTTTGTCGTATGGCGAATATGCCTTCAACTTCCTCAGGGCTGCTAAAACATACTATGTAGAGTAGATTTTAAACACCGCCAGTACTGCTAACAGAACGTCCTGACATCAAGTTTTTCCCGTAAATTCCATAATATAGACAGCAATGTAATGTTAAGATGGTGGTATGTAAGCCACTTCCAGTCTCCAAAATATTCCAGGCCACTAGCAACACTTACCAGGAGAGTACTCCCTGCAACCATTCACAGTGTTACTAGCTCCGTTCTGATTGGTTTATTGTAATTTTTTTCCCAAGTCATTTCAACCTTCTTGATCAGAGCATTAAACACTGGGAACTGCCACATATTAATCTCACAATCCTCCCTCATTGAGTCAAACATATGATGCTTCCCTAACTGGTGCAGGTCACCTACTGTTGTCACTCTAGCCTCTTCCCAGTATTTGTGACTTCAGTTAGAGGTTTTAGATTGTGATAATAAGTGTGAAGAATTAGTTATACAATTTTACAGAGGAATGTTTTTCTTTTCTTTTGTACAGTAACTAGAGTAACAGAATGAAGACTTATGAATATATTGACTTTTTTACAGTAGACAGTGTGAGATACATATTCAGGATTATTAGTGAAAGGAACTTTAGGATCATTACCTAAAAGGTGAACTATTCTTTATTTAATTACTTTTTCATCCCATTTGGGTGCTTTGTGCACTATGGTGAATGTTGTGACCTGGGTGGCTTGATGTCTGTTTCTTTTTCTATAATTTGGATACTGTTACGGTGGGGATTTGGTCTATTTTTTTACCTTCTTCTTGGCTTGTTTCTTGATCGAGATATGAATCGAAATTTGCCTAGCTTATGTAACGGTAAGTTTCAATTCTATTAAGGACACGGAGGCGAGGATTATGCTATATCTTCCTTCGCTTTATTAACATGAAAAACTCCACAGCAGCTTAGGAAAAACTATTCGAACTTTTGGGTAAAGGGTTTTTTTTAGGGTTCAGGGTCAGTTTTCAGTTTTTGGGTAAAGGGGTATTTTTAGGGTTCAGGGTCAGTTTTCAGTTTTTGGGTAAAGGGGTATTTTTAGGGTTCAGGGTCAGTTTTCAGTTCATGGGTAAAGGGTTTTTTTTAGAGTTCAGGGTCAGTTTTCAGTTTTTGGGTAAAGGGGTATTTTTAGGGTTCAGGGTCAGTTTTCAGTTCATGGGTAAAGGGTTTTTTTAGGGTTCAGGGTCAGTTTTCAGTTTTTGGGTAAAGGGGTATTTTTAGGGTTCAGGGTCAGTTTTCAGTTCATGGGTAAAGGGTTTTTTTAGGGTTCAGGGTCAGTTTTCAGTTTTTGGGTAAAGGGGTATTTTTAGGGTTCAGGGTCAGTTTTCAGTTTTTGGGTAAAGGGGTATTTTTAGGGTTCAGGGTCAGTTTTCATTTCATGGGTAAAGGGTTTTTTTTAGGGTTCAGGGTCAGTTTTCAGTTTTTGGGTAAAGGGGTATTTTTAGGGTTCAGGGTCAGTTTTCAGTTTTTGGGTAAAGGGGTATTTTTAGGGTTCAGGGTCAGTTTTCAGTTCATGGGTAAAGGTTTTTTTTTTAGGGTTCAGGGTCAGTTTTCAGTTCATGGGTAAAGTGGTATTTTTAGGGTTCAGGGTCAGTTTTCAGTTTTTGGGTAAAGGGGTATTTTTTGGGTTCAGGGTCAGTTTTCCCTACTGTTCCACTCTCTGGAGTAGGAATAGTAATTTTTACCCTTACGCTATCCAACGTTTTATATAATTAATTGTTAAAATATCAAATGTTTATTTTATTTTTTATATTACTTACATTTTATTTATGTTATTGTTTTATGTTTGTAAATGTATTAGTAAATTAGAATATATTTAATTAATTTGTAAATTAGTAAAATAATTATTAATACTTATTGTTCAGTACATATATATTATATATTTACTGTATATATTTAATTAATGTTTTATTAATATATATGAATTATTTATTAATTGTAAACATTATTACATACTTTTAAATATGTATATTTTATTTATTAGTGTTATATACTTAATTTTACATTTCTATATTAAAAAAAAAAAATCGATATTTTTAACATCGATATTTTTTACATCTATATTATTTTTTCGATATTTTTGTACTTACCATGTTGTAGATAGGATGTCGATATTTTTGCCCTCGATATTGTTGACTCGATATTCTTGTAGGTCGATATTTCTGAGGTCGAAATTCTGTCAGTGATCCCTAACAGATGTGCTGCCCAGTCATTTATCGGTCATACCCATTCGATTTCACAAAGTGATTATTATCCTCTGAGTATTGAAATACTGTAAACCTTATTTTTAAGGAGCAGCCGAACAAAACTATCTCACTAGCAGATAAAATCGAGCTAGCAAATCTTAATGGGTATTCCTTGTGTTGGATACATATTGTTCTTTAGGGCTTCCTTAAGGAATTGTTAGATAGCAAAAGAGAGGCCTTTGATGCTTGTCTAGATGATTCAACTGTGCCTAACAATATTATTAGGCCTTTTTTGTAAATCATACAGCGGGTTAAGGAGAGTCTTTCTGTTGCCATTAAAAAAGCAAGACAGGGGGAGGAGCTTAGCGCGCATCCAAGATGGTCGCGTGAGCACAGGGCTCCCAAGACCCTCGCCGCCTCCCACATATATCCTGTCACTGATCCTGATATAGACAATGGTTTCTTATGGATATTACCCTGCTGACATACAAGCTCTTTTCAGAAATCGATTTAGCTGCCGGAAACCGGACTTACTCCTCTTCGAAAGTTGGCGGCCTACAATGATGAGCAGCCCGGGACTCGAGTCCCCGAGATACCCAGGTGGCATTTGAACAACAACGACCAGTGGAACTCGACTGGTGCCCCTGAAGTACTTGCGGTTTCGTTTTTGGTCCCTGTCTGTCGCAACCAGCCGCCATCTGACTCTGTTCGCCTATGGTTCAACTTTGGTTGAGCGCTTGCCCTCTGCCCCTCGTCTCTGGCCTTTACAAGTCAGATTCGTGAGGAGCCATTCAAACCAGGTCCCAAAGGCCCCTCCGGGGCGCGTCGCTCAATATGACGAGCAAGCCAGAAAGTGAGAAGCGGACCACCACATTCACGCACCGAGGGGGTGCCATTCAATCCAACATCATGGATCGCTACATTCGTCCAAAAGGATCCCCCAGTGGTGTTGGTAAAGCTCTGGACAAGACCGGAGATGGCTCCTCAGCGACAGAAGAATTGACCCTGCGAGACGTCATGGGCGCCATTGCAAGCATGAAGACATCCATGGGCCAGCAATAAGAAACATTGGCTTTAAAGCTTGACACGGTGGCCATAGATGTCAACTTGATCAGGACTGATCTGGCAAAGACCAATGAGCGGGTCAAGTCTTTGGATATTAAGACCGCCAGTCTCACGACCGACATGTCCGATCTTCAAACAGAGGTTCGTAATCTGCGGTCCTCTATTGACTCATTTGCCCGTCGGCTGGATGACTTCGAAATTCGAGCTAGGCGCAACAATGTGCGTATCATCGCTATTCCGGAGAAGTCCACTGAATTAACGACAGATCTCCTTGTAGAGGACCTGATATTGAACCATCTGGCCCCTAAGGGCCTTAGTAACTTTTTTGCAGTTGAGCGTGCTCACAGAGTCCCAGGTGGGAAACATAAACCGGGCGCCCCTCCACGTCCATAAGAGCCAGGATTTTCAACTACAGGGACAGGGACGCTATCCTGCAGGCATCGCGGGCCAATGGCCCCACGAAATTTGAGAACGTGACTATTGGTTTCTACCTGAATTTCACACAGTCTGTACAAAAGCAGCGGATGGGATTCATGGGGGTGAAACGGAGACTTAGAGACATGGGCTTGAAATACGCTATGCTCTTCCCTGCTCGACTACGCATTGAATACAATGAGCGGGCACTCTTTTTTGACCGGCCCGAGGTCGTCAGCGACTGGCTTGATACTTTACCAACGCATCGGGACCACCCGGAGCAATCGGGGGCGCTAACGGTGGCCCATTGGAACAGGAGGAGTGAGTGACGACCGGCATGCGTGGTGTATGGACTTTGCAGCAGTGGTTCGATAACTTTTTGAGTTTTTATATATATTCATAAATACCCAGAGGCGGTAGGGGAACTGGGACTTTTCCTCCTTCAGTGGGTCTTTTTTCCTTTTTGTACACTAGTTTCATGTTGGGGCGACAGGCACACTGCAAGTTGGGGTGGCTTTTTGGTCTAACGCAGGGGTGCAGGGTGGGGGGGGTGTTTGGAGAATTTCTTTGGGGGTGGTGGGGGGAACTTTGTTTTACATTGGTTTGTTTCGAGGCTACGTATTACTGCATATTTTGACTTTGTTGTCCGTTTCGCTGTGGGAGGGAATCTGTCTTCATTTCTTGGATGGGGGGGTAGGGAGCTGAGGGTACTAAGTTGGAATGTTACTGGTCTGGGGGACAGGATAAAACGGGGATAGTATTGCAGTTCTTGAAACGTCTTTCCCCTGATGTAGTGTTGCTACAGGAAACACATTTGGTAGGGAACACATGCCATGCAATGAATCAGTGAGGTTATCTTTTTGTAGCACATTCAGGATTCACTACTGAGTCAAGGGGGGCGGGCGTTCTTGTCAGGAACTCCCTCCCCCTGAAAATAGATGATACTATACTAGACGATAGGGGACAATATGCTGCTATCATGGGCAGGTGGGAGGGGAAGACAATCTCCATACTCTCTGTGTATGTCTTCTAGTTTACCGCCCCCCCCAACCCATGCCTAACTTTTCAGTACAGTTTGGGGAGCTCATCTCCCAGCTAACTATCAATAACACCAATGTTTTAGTTCTCGGTGACTTTAATTACTGGCCCTCAGACCCTCACGAAACCCCTGACTCCCTTGCCTTCTCTGACCTCATGCTGGGTCTTAACTGTACCCAACATATACACACACCCACGCACACAAAAGGCCATATTCTGGACCAGGTATGGACCTCTCCTCTAGTTATCTCCACTCCCCTTGTCCTTCCCTGCTCTTGGTCAGACCATCTACTCATCACCTTTTCCCTTGCTAAGCCTCCCCCGGCCAACATTACCCGAGAATCAAACTTTCTGGCACGCAATTGGAATAAGGCTGACCTCAATAAATTCACCTCCCTCCTGAGCTCATCAGCCCCCTCCATCACAGAACCCACCACCTCCATTGACTCTCAATCGGACCACCTTATCCAATGGCTTGTCTCTGCCGCTGACTCGGTGGCTCCTTTAAAACCTGTTAAAACGCGGCGCAGTCACGACGCCCATAGGTGGTTCACCGAGGAACTTAAGGCACTGAAACTTAGTCTCCGTCAGGCCGAAAGACACTGGCGTCGAGGATATACCCCTGAGACAAAAGCTGTCTTTTCTTCTCAGATGAGGGAATACAAATCTGCTATAGCCCGGGCTAAATCTAGCTATTTCTCCAATAAGATTCTGAACTCCACCAATAAGTCTAAGGATATCTTTTCAATTGTTGAGGAACTGTCCAATCCGGCTAGAGTTACCATCGCCCCGCTCCCCTCCCAGTCTCTTTGTGACTCCTTGAATCAGTTTTTTGTGGATAAAATTGCCAAAATCAAGACCAGCATCTCCGCTCATGTCTCACCTGTCTCTCCCCCCGCTAGCACTTCCTCTCATCACACTTTCCACACCTTCTCCCAGTTTCCCCTCATCTCAACAGAGACTTTTCTCCCCCTTTTGCTTAAAGTCTCTTCAGGCTCCCCCAGCGATTGTTGCCCCCCCTCTGTCCTGCGAGAAGCTTTCACTTCCTGCCCGGACCCCCCTTTGGCCCTTTTAAACAACTCTCTAACCTCAGGGGTGGTTCCGGCCTCCTTCAAACGGGCAGAGGTGGTTGCCATCTTGAAAAAACCCACGGCTGATCCTTCTACCATGAGCAACTACCGCCCCATCTCCCTCCTCCCCTTCCTTAGCAAAGTCCTGGAGTCCCACGTCACTCAATCCCTTACTTCCTTTATAGAGAACTCTGGTGCTTTGGACCCCCAGCAGGCTGGGTTCAGACCTGCGCATTCCACAGAAGCAGTCATCCTCTCTGTGATGGACGAACTACGCAGGGGCGCCGACTCTAACACCTGCCAGGCCCTGGTCCTCCTGGACTTGTCGGCCGCCTTTGACACGGTCGACCATGACATTTTGGTCGACCGTGTCGGAGAGGCTGGCATCCAGGGCACTGCTCTGGACTGGGTGCGCTCTTTCCTGACCCATCGCCATCAAGCTGTCAGGTTGTCCCAGTTTTCCGCCCCTCAAGTCGAACTGACCTGTGGTGTCCCGCAGGGTTCCTCCTTATCCCCTCTCCTTTTTAATTTGTACCTGGCCCCGTTAATCCGTTCCCTCCGCCGATTCAATGTCTCCGCGTTCAACTACGCGGATGACATCCAACTGGTTTTTACCATTGACTCCAGTGACCACTCCATCTCCACTTTTCAAAACACCCTCTGCTTCATCAGTGATTGGATGGGCACAAACCATCTGAAACTCAACCCCGACAAGACTGAGCTGGTCCTTGTCGGGGGGCCCTCCAATCCCTGGCACTCTTCCTTTTGGCCTGCCAGTCATGGCAACCCCCCTTGCCCCGTCAACTCAGCAAAAAGTCTGGGAGTTGTCATAAGCAACGATCTATCTATGACACCCCAGATCAGCGCTGTAGTCTCCTCTAGCCACTTCCAGCTCAGGAAAATTCGCAAAATCTCCCGCCTACTGACCACTGATGCTCTCATCTTGGCCTTGCTTGCGTTAGTCATGTCTAGGCTTGACTACGCAAATCCACTATACGTAGGCATTCCTGCATACCAACTTAGGAGACTCCAGCTGATCCAAAATCAAGCTGCTCGCTTGATTTACCATCAACCTAGGGATCAGCACGTTCAACCTCTCCTAAAGAGTCTCCATTGGCTTCCGGTCTCTGCCCGCTGTAAATTTAAGCTTGGTTGCATCATCTTTAAATCCCTCACTGGTCATGGTCCCTCCTTCATTTCCTCTTTGCTCCATCCTTATGTCCCTTCTCGCACCCTTCGGTCATCCCAACTGGCTTTACTCTCTGTCCCCAGATTCAAGCGGAAAAAACACGGTGGCCTTAGGTTTTCTTTCCTAGCTCCGTCTTTTTGGAATTCCCTACCTCTCCCTCTTAGGTTATCCTCCCCCTACCCCACGTTCAGATCTTCCCTCAAAACGCACCTGTTTACTATAGCTTACCACTAGTTGTTCTTCCTTAGTCTGGTTTTCCTTCTGTCGCTCCTCCCTGCTCCCTCTGTACAGCGCCAAGAAACCTAATGGTGTTAGCGCGCTCAATAAATTGATTTAACATAACATAACATAACATGTCCCGCCAGGTTTACAAACTACGACGTTTTCTGATTTGGGAAAAGTAGTGTTGGGGTTCCCCGAAGGTATTTTGGTTGTGGGTGGAGACTTTAATTCTGTTGTCTGTGGTAGGGAGGACCGCAGCCCACCCAGGGATCTTACGAGATCACAATCTTGGCTGGATAACTTCCTGAAGACACTGGGTCTGGTGGATTGTTGGAGGCTGCTTTACCCCAGACAGGCACAATACACCTTTCACTCGGGCACACATGGGAGCCTTGCTAGGCTTGATTATGTCCTTGTGCCGGCGGTGCAGGCTGTCTCGGTGAGAGAAGTTAGACACCTAGCCAGGGGTATTTTGGACCACTCCCCACTATGGCTCTCCTTTGACATACAGCTGGGAGTGGAGGGTCGAGTGGCTCCAATTAATCCCTGGCACCTTCGCAATCCCAGAACCAGAGCGGGTGTGGTTAAGTCTATGGATCATTATTTCGCTGAAAATGTAGGGTCGGTGTCTCCCTCCATTTCATTATGGGAGGCCTTCAAGACGGTAATCCGTGGCCAAACTCTGTCGTTGATTGCTTGTGCAAAGAAAAGTAAGAATGAGGAGGTTGTACGACTGGAGACTGAAATTACTGACTTGGAAGAAGAGCTGCAATCTGGTGCCACACAGGATAAATTACACGCTTTATCCCTCAAGCAGTTTGACCATAGAGCTCTGGTGACTGATGCGGCCAAGGCTATGAGTCATGAGCAACAGGGGCGACTGTATGATGTTGGAGATAAAGCAGGGAAACTGATTGCCTGGTTTGATAAAAGGAAAGACTGAATCGTGTTGTGCCCGTTATTGAGAGAGCGGATGGAGTGCGAGTTGTGGATCCTGTTGAAATAGTGGAGGGTTTCGCACACTACTTCCAAAAGGTGTATGCGCCAGTCTCAGACAGACCGGAGGAGGACTCGCACTTGTTGCTCAGAGATATCGCATTGCCTTGCTTGTCTGATTCTGACAAAGAGCTTATGGAGGCGGACTTTTCTAACGATGAAATAGCGCTCGCTATTCGCTCCATCCGCTCCATCCGCTCGGGGAAAGCTACAGGCCCAAATGGCATCCCCATCGAACTGTATAAGTTGTGTCCCGACAAAATGGCGTCGCACCTTCGTGAGATGTTTCTAGAATCGCGAGATGTCGAGTCCCTTCCCCAGGATCAGAGACCAGCGTCCATTGTTGTTATTCATAAAGAAGGGAAACCCCGGGACCTGTGTGCGTCTTACAGAGCGATATCACTCTTGAATGCCGAACCTAAGATCTTGGCAAAACTTCTGTCGAACCGACTGATAAAAGTGATCGGTGACCTGATACACCCGGATCAGTACGGGTATATTCCCCACCGCAACAACACGCTCAACCAGCGTCGTCTCCATGGCGTCCTGGCGAGAGCAGAGTCGTTGGGCGTGCCGGCCATCTTGGTCTCCTTGGATGCCACGATGGCCTTCGATACTGTGGAATGGCCATATTTGTGGGCGGCCCTTGTGAAATTCGGTTTTTGCCCTGGGTTTATCAGTTGGGTTAAACTTCTATACGAGGAACCGCTGGCCCAGGTGGTGGTTAACGGCAGGGTCTCGGAACCCTTTGTTCTTGGTAGGGGTACGTGACTGGGGTGCTCTCTATCTTCTTTACTCTTTGCACTTGCTTTGGAACCCCTTGCTGCTTGGCTGCGGTGGGAACCGTCACTGAAAGGCATTAGGTGGTCCCCTGACTTTGAAGACCGCATATCGCTATACACAGATGATATTCTGCTATATCTCACTTCCCCTCGGAAGTCATTGGGGGTACTGTTTGATGTACTCAGCTCGTTAGGAAGAACTCTGGTCTAGTTATTAATTGGGCTAAATCTAGTATTTATTCACTCACCGGGGAAGTACCCCCCTTGCCACATGTCTGCCCGATACCTATCTCACAGGCCGGCTTTAAGTATCTGGGGATCTTTACATCACTAGATCCCGCGGCTCGGTATGAACGGAACCTGCTTCCTCCGCTTCTTCGGCTTAAATCCGACGTCACGGCTTGGTGCGGTATGCCGCTGTCCCCGGTCGGGAGGGCAGCTCTCTTTAAGATGATGTCCCTACCCCGATTTCTATATGCCCTCCAGAATACGCTTGATCTTGTACCAGCCAGTTACTTTCGCGACATTGAGAGCCTACAGAGGAAGTTGATATGGGGCGGGCGTCCCCGGATTGCCCTAGCGAAGTTGACTTTGCCCTGGTACGATGGGGGCATCGCGCTGCCAGACATTAAACGTTATTACTGGGCATCCCTATTGAGTGCAATTAATCATGCGATGTACGGCCCCGTTCCAATTCCTGCATTCGAAATGGAAAAATGGCAGCTGCCGGGAGGGAACTATAACAGAGCTCTATACTCTAGATCGACTGGAAAGAAATTGACTGGACCCACCGGGGTCGCGGTGTGGGTGTGGTGTAGCGCAAACGCAGCTATGGGGTGGTCAGACAGATTGACTAGAGCGACCCCGCTTTACGCTGCCTAGAGATTGGGTAGTCTTTGGACTATGAAGGGCTTCGAGAAGTGGGACCTCATTGGTATTAGTAGGGTCGGGGACCTCTGGGTCAAGAATAGGGTCAAGACTTTTGACGAGCTTAAGTCAGAATATGCACTTAGTGATAAGGAGCATTTCTGTTATAAGCACATCCGCCAGGCGCTTGGTTCGGTTTTCCCGGCAGGGACCGTTATGCCAGAATCTTCTCCTCTCGAGGATAGAGTGCTTGACGGGCACGTCACGGATAGCACTATTTCCCTAATATACAAAAAACGTATTAACGATCGATCGGATTTGCTTTTGCAGCTTCGGGGTGCTTGGACCGATGATGGACTGGAGTTGGATGATGAAGATTGGCAGGCTGCGACATCTTCTCCTAAAGAGGTCGCGATTCAGGCCCCTCTCCTGCTGGTGCAATTCAAAATCCTACACCGTATCTATGTCACAGGTCCCCGGCTGCTGCGTATGGGTTATTCTGTGGATGGGTTGTGCAAGCGTGGGTGTGGTTTGATTGCTACTTTCCTCCATATCATATGGGAGTGCCCTGATGTGGTGGTGTTTTGGAATCGTGTGCATGCTGTCATGGAAGAGGTTACGGGAGTTTTGTTGTTGCCGGAGGCCCGGTGCTGTTTACTGAATGTGTTGGAACAAAACGATTATAATGTGGCACAGATGCAATGGGCTACCCTTGGAAACATGGTAGCTAAAAGGGATATAGCACAACTATGGGGGTCCCAGAGAGCACCTACGATTTCAGCTTGGAAAGAAAACATGGATTGGTGCATGTTTAGGGAGAAAACCGTCTATGTTGCACTTGGTAGACCTAAGAAGTGGGGGAGAATATGGAACCAATGGAACCTATACCGCGGGGAGATCTGTACTCCTCCTCTTGTAGTTGTCCCTGAAATACCCCTGTCCCCATAGCCGCACATTATTATTATTATTATATTTCTTATATAGCGCCAGAATCGACCCCCGAAGGGGTATCTCCGCGCTTGCCTTGGGAACCCGTCCTGGTTTTTCCCTGTGAGATAGCCCCTACAGGGCATCCCCAAGGTGAAAGCCAGGCATCCCGCCGCAGGGGGGCCGTTGTGGAGATTAATCAAGCTTAATGCCCAGAGTTGCAGAGTGTGAACCCATGATTAGGTCAGGCACCGAAGCGAGAATTATCGAGTCCATGGACATTTGAGCTCAACACCCTGCCGCGTCAGGAATTGAACCCTGGTCCTGGGTCTGACCTCTGCTGCAGGGTCTGCCTGCTCTAACCAGTGAGCCACACTTCTCCACATTCCTTGTTTATTGTATATTCTTGCTGATGCTTTGATCACTCGCTCCCGCCCCCCCCTTCCCAAGATCTCATCTACCTATATTGCATATATCATTTTCCGATATGGCTCCCCCCGCCCGGGACGGACACTCATCACAACACTGCAATTTCGAGTTTCCGTTTCGTTTCAGCAACGGCCGGCCCCAGTGGTTGTAGGCCTGCAACTGTATTGCTTTTATCGAAATAAAGGTTTTCAAAAAAAAAGGAAAAAAAAGGCAAGACAGGAGAGAAAGGGACGGTTCGATACAACATGTACTAGGGCCAAAAAAAGGCTAAAGGAGTCTCTACATAAATCCCCCAGATGCAACATCGATGTTCAGACTTGTAGAATTGCCTACAAGAAGGCGGTGAAGCTAAGGAAGTCACAGTTAAGGGAGATGGCCTGAGAATCTTTATGCGAATCGATTGCTAGCAATGACAATAGAGCCTTTTGGAGGGTAACTAACTCCGTACCATTGAGAGCAGACGAGGCCCTCAGGATTGAGATGGCTATAACGCAGGAAGACAGGAAAATGGTATATATTACCTACCCACTGTGATGCCCGCATTAGACCTGGGACACTGCCATACTAAAACCACAGTCTCTTTTCAGACTCCCTCCATTGTTTCCTTCAGTCTGTAGGAAGTCAATGATGCAATACTGCCAAGTAAAGGCGGTAATGCCCCAGGTCCAGAGGCAATCCCCGCAGATTTGTACAAAGCTAACATCGCTTTATGGGGGCCCCTATTGAATGTAGTACTTAAGGTACATGGGTCATGTCAATTATTGTCCCTATTTACAAAAAGTGAGATCATTCCAATCCAGCTTGTTATAGGCCAATTTCTCTGCTCAATTCCCTGGTGAAGATTGCAGGTCATATTATTCTGGTAAGACTGCAAGATTGCGTAGACACACATAGTATCTTATCAGACCCAGAATACAATTTTCATCCTGGGGTTGGGACAACAGTGCAGAGCCTTGACCTAAGCATGCTAATTGAGAAATATGTGAAAAACAAAGAGAGGAATATTTATCTAGCCTGTGTTGACCTCTCTTCAGCTTTTGATTGCGTTATACAGGCCAAATTGTGGTCAACCATGAAATATTTGGCGGTGGAGATACCAATTATTAGCTTCCTAAGGGACTTATACTCAGGATGCAAAGCCTGGGTCAGATACGGTACTAGTGGAGAATCTACTGAAGACTTCAAGGTAGAGAGTGGGGTGAGATAGGGCTGTATCTTGGCCCCTTTTCTCTTCTCCTTATATATAAACACTGTTGGTGCGGTACTTGCTGCATCCTCTAAAGACCCACTGCAAGTAAGAACTCACCTCACACCGGCCCTCCTCTAATCTGACATTGCCATCTGTAGTGAAGAGAGACACTGATTTCTTTGACTGGAGTCCTTTATTGTCTTGTGAAATACCACAGACTGCCGTCAGCTTGTCAAACTCGTAGCTCGGGTCACTGTGTCAACATTCCACAGTGAGCGCCTGGCTGTCACATGGGAGATACCAACATTCTACAAAAAGGAGGGGGAAAACCGGGAGAGGGAAAGGGGAAACACTTATCTCAAGTTACAACACATCATCCCCCTTAAGGGAAATTGCAAATGCGCTCTAGACATCTACATTACAGTGAATGAAAGACTATGCCTGCATTGTATGTGTCTATCTCATTATGTACTGTTTGTGCCACTGAGGAGAGGTTCTAGATCTATCACTCCTTCTGTCTTGTCTTATGTTTTCTCTGACTTCATTACCTCCTGCCCTTCTAATTACTGTCCTCTGTTCTCTCCCTTCTGCCGGAACCACTCGATCATGGCTCCATAGTCTCCCATCTTCCAGAACCACAGAATTTCTATTGGGCCTGCGGATGGTCTTGGAGGCATAGAACTTGTCGCCCCCTCTCCATAGTCTCTCGGGTTTCTTCACATAGACTCCTTGACCTTCCTGAAATTCTCTTTCCTTCACTCCCCACTTCTTGTCATACCATTCCTTGTATTTTCGTTGGCTGTCTTCAATCTTCCTCTTGACTTCTCCGTGCTCGATTTCCGTTGTCTGTTTTCTCCCCATCCAACCTGGAGTAAGTTTGGTGCCTGCTTTTCTTCCCCTCAGTAACTCGAAGGGCGTGCTTCCAGTGGTAGATTTTGGCGTGGTGTGGTATGCCCACAGCATGTCCCTTATGGCTTCCTCTATGTTCTCCCCTGCCCGGTTAGCCAACTGTATGCATTCCTTCAACATTCGGTTGACTCTCTCCACCTTTCCGTTAGCTTTGGGACAATACAGTGGCGTGCGAATGTGGTTCACGGAGCAGTCTTTGAGGAAATCCTTCATCTCTTCTGACACCAGTTGGACGCCATTGTCGGTCACTAGAGTTGAGGGTATGCCTTCTAGGGTGAACACCTCTTTAAGGAAATCTACAATCACCTTTGTGCTCACGCTGTGGACTGACTTGCAGGTTATCCAGCTTGAGAAGTAGTCTACCAAGACTAATAAATAACAGTCTTGCGGTCCTCTGCCATGGATGGGACCGGCAATGTCAAATCCTAACTTGCTCCACGGCACTTCCGGAACTTCCACAGGTGCCAGTGGTGCTCTTCTCGTGATCTTGGTTTTATCGCTCAGAGCGCACGCGTAACAATCACGCACCTTGTCCTCCATCTCTCTGTCCATTGTTGGAAACCAGTAGTCTGCACGAAGTCGGGCCTTGCACAAGCTTCTTCCAAGATGTCCTTCGTGGGCCAGTTCCACTACTTGGTTTCTTAAGGCTTCTGGAGGGACTAATTTTCCTGATTTCAGTATGAGATCCCCTTCCACCGATAGCTCCTCTCTCACATTCCAATATGGCTGGATCTCTGACTCCACATCCTTGCATTTCTTTGGCCATCCTGCCAAAATATATCTCCTCATCTTCTTCAAAACTTCATCTCGTTCCATTTGTGTTTCCCAGGACACCTTTTCTACTGCTGCTATTCGCACCTCCAGGATTGAGCTACCCTTCTCCTCTTCTTCTTCTTCTCCTTCTGTGGGTGCTCTCGACAAGAAGTCTGCAACTCTGTTTTGTTGCCCTGGAATGTAGGATACGGTGAAGTTATAGGCTTGTAGGCCCACTGCCCATTTTGCTATCCTTGGCGTCATGCTTTCCATGTCCTTTTTGGTGAAAAGGGAAACCAACGGGTTGTGGTCAGTCAGTGGGATACCCCAAATGAAAAATTTGTAGTGGCGCACGGCCCAATACACAGCTAGAGCCTCCTTCTCTATGGTTGAGTAGTTCTTCTCTGACAATGTGAGGGTTCTTGATGCGAAAGCTATCACATTTATCTTGCTGCCATCTTTCTGTGCCAGAGTTGCCCCAATGCCTCTGTTGCTCGCATCCGTGGAGATGATGGTTACCCCGTTGGGATCAAACTTCCCTATGTATGGAGCTTCGATGATGGCTTTCTTAATACTCTTCATGGACATCTCTTGTTCCTTACCCCGTTCAAACACACTCTCCTTCTTTATCAGGTCTCTTAACGGCTGTGAAACCATCGCAAAGTCCTTGATAAACTTGGCCATATATTCTGCCAGGCCTAGGAAAGACAATATGTCCTCCTTACTCTTGGGAGCTGGAGCATTCTCCACTGCCTTCACTAAGTCATGTTTTGGCTTGATGCCGTCTTCGGATAGTGTGTGTCCCAGGTAGTCTACAGAGCTTACTCCCAGTTTGCATTTGGAGGGTTTCGTGGTGAAGCCTACCTCTTTCAACTTTTTCAAGACTCTTCTAGCCATTTCGTTGTGTTCTTCTTCACCACTTCCATAGATAAGTATGTCGTCTTGGAAACAGACGGTGTTCCTGCAGTCTTTTAATGCATGTTGCATGACCCTTTGGAAGGCAGCTGCGGCTGACGCCAATCCGAATGGCATTCTCTGAAACTTGAAATTTCCAAATGGGGTGGTGAATGCAGTCAGAAGTTGGGAGTCCGGATGGAGTTTGATTTGATAATAGGCCGATGATAGATCCAGCACACTGAAATACTTGGCCCCCTTTATGGTGCTTAGCATCTCCCCTATCCTGGGAAGGGGAAACCTGTCCACAAGGATGTTTGCATTCAAGTCTCTTAGGTCCACACAGAGTCTTATGCTGTTCCCTTTATCTTTGGCCATGATGACAATCGGTGCTAGCCATGCAGAACTCTCAATTTCTGTGATGACCCCTTCACTGACTAGTCTCTTGAGTTCCTGCTGGAGGGGCTCCCTCATGCGCAATGGTATGGACCTGGTTTTGTGCACTACTGGCACAGCTCCCTCCTTTAATACTATCTTGTGCATGTAGTTCTTGAATACACCCAATCTATCACTGAACACTTCTCTGAACTCTTTGGTGAGGTCCTCGGATATTCCTTCAGGTTCAATCAACAACACCTGCTCTCTATTGTTTGGGTCAAGGGTAATCCCCAACTGCTTCTGATGTCTCCAGCTCAATAGGGTCGAACCTCTCGTGGACACATACACCTTCCCTACTGTGTGCCTATCCTTAAAAGAGATTCTCATGGTCGCCATGCCCTCCAGGGGAATCTTCCCTTCGTTGTAACCCTTGGGACTGATATCTGGTGGTAGCAATTTTACAGGGTGGTTGGCGAATTTGTCATCAAACACTTTCTTATCTACTAGTGTATATGGGGAGCATGAATCTGCGAACATACAAAACTTGACCCCATCAAGTAAAACATCACATTTGGGGTAAACATCATCATTATTGTCCTCATCCCCCACTTGAAAAACATAAGATTTTTCCCTTTCCTCTTC
The DNA here is from genome assembly GCF_964263255.1 of Lissotriton vulgaris. Taxonomy (NCBI): domain Eukaryota; kingdom Metazoa; phylum Chordata; class Amphibia; order Caudata; family Salamandridae; genus Lissotriton; species Lissotriton vulgaris. The sequence continues at coordinate 66,883 of NW_028242747.1, forward strand.
CTGGTGTGTCTCCTCAATGACATGTACCGCCTTACCCGGGGCCTTACACACCTTAGAAAAATGCCCCCACCGGTTGCACTTTCTGCACTGTACATTCCTTGCCGGACATTTCCAGTTATTGACTAAGTGGTTGGAAATCCCACATTTATAGCACACTGAAGGACTGGGCTTGCTTTGCTGCGAGTGAGCTCTTTACCCTTGTCACCTACTTTGCAAACTGTTTCACTCTCTGTACTAGATTTTCCTTCAGCCCTCTCTCTGTTAGAGCCCTCTGATACCTTCATTTCCCTCATGCAGCGTGCTGTGTGTTCTAAACCCTTGGCAATGTTTATTGCCTCTTCCAGATTGGGGTTCTTAGTGAGTAATTCCTCTTGTATCTTTGTGTCATTGGTGCACCTCACTAGTTGGTCTCTTATTAAAGAGTCTGTGAGCTGACCAAACTCGCATGTGGCTGACAATCCTCTTAACACTGCTATATAATTGCTCACCTTCTCCTCCCTCTTCTGAACTCTCTTGAAGAACTTATGCCTTTCCATCACTACGTTTATTTTCTCCTTAAAGTGAGCCGCTAATTCCCTCAGCGTGCTTTCATAAACATTGACACCTTCCTCCACCACCTCATCCTCATCCTCAATCAATCTTCCTGTAATGTCTTCGTATATTTTCCTTCCATGTGTGCCTAAATTGTGTAGCAATATATGTTGTTTGCGTATGTTAGTGTAGTTGCTACCTCCAATTGCTATTAAGTAAGATTTGAATATTCCTTCCCACCTTCTCCAGGGAATAACTGGTTCACCTAACTCATTGAGGAAGGGGGGAGGTTGGCTCATTCCTGCTCCTGCCATGGCCATAAAACTTCACAAATCTTATTGGTAAGTGTATTACCCAATGGAACTACAACCCTGAATTTCCAGAAGCAGCTCTACTCTCTTGCTTTTGCTACTGAGGTAAACCCACATGCAAATATAGAAAAACTTCACTTTTTTTTTCCAAGTGTAAAACACAAATCATGAAAATGCATGAAATTCACATTGAACCCATGTTCGTGCAGTCCACTTTCTGCCTCTACAGGTTTACTTTCACTATCCAATGGAACTGCTACTTTCCCTTGGCTGGCGGGAACTTCCTGTGTAGAGGCTTCCCTCAGAGTAGTTCCTGTCAGAAAAATGTCAACTGCCGGCTGGGCTATGGCTTCCTGGACCTGCACCTCAAAGAGACGACTATCCGGACTGTCTGACCGACGTTCCCGCCAAGGAAGGGTATGTGCACCCAGAGCCGAGTCACCACCGACCTTTCAGGAGGACCGACGGTGAGTTCGCTGCTTGTGTTTGCCAAACAGCGGGAGCGCTGTCAGTCAGGGAGCTGTTGCTGGGTTTCCGCCTCAGCGTTATGCTAGAGCGCTTGTGACAGAGCGCGCTGGGGCTGGTGCCGTGAGGAGAAACTCCGCTCGTCTTCAGACAGAAAACGGGTGGATTGCTGCGCTGAGTGTCCAGAGACCTCTTAATGTTTCCTGATAAAGCCGCCTAGAGTGCTCCGATCGTGTCGCTGCCCTCACGTTACATGCGCGACCTAGCGGCTGCACTCCTTTCCTCAGCTGCGACACACATTCCCCTGCCAGAACGGAGAACACAATGCCCGATGAGGCACCCGAAAGTGATGATAAGCTTTTGACCCCAACAGCTTCGCTTCGCCCTCACACTCGTGACACTGTCACTGCCAATCATACGATGCCCGATGAGGCACCCGAGCTGAGCCTGAACACTCGGACATTAATCTTGAAATATACAACCGGCTGAAACGGCGCTGCAGAGTCACCTTACTTGTTGATTTTCTCAACTCCCACGTCCTCCTGCATGGCGGTCACACTCCTGTTGAACTTTACTCACAGGCTCCTTGATATTCTTCTCCTTAATGACAAGCGATTAACATAGTCCAGGGAAACGGCAGTCACTGTCCCTGGCTCAGTTTCCTCCTCCTCGTCGCCAGGAAATGTAGTGAAGAGAGACACTGATTTCTTTGACTGGAGTTCTTTATTGTCTTGTGAAATACCACAGACTGCCGTCAGCTTGTCAAACTCGTAGCTCGGGTCACTGTGTCAACATTCCACAGTGAGCGCCTGGCTGTCACATGGGAGATACCAACATTCTACAAAAAGGAGGGGGAAAACCGGGAGAGGGAAAGGGGAAACACTTATCTCAAGTTACAACACCATCCTAATGGCATGAACATCACTAGCCCTTCAGACTCTGCTCGCAAACGTTTCAGAATACATGCAGGACCTTATTCTCTTTGTGAGTCTATCAAAACCTTCGTTATGAAATGTGGGTGGAACACTGCCAACTGTTGAAATTCAAAAATAAAGGGTACATCTGTTGGTTTAACAACAAGGAGTGGAACCTGGGGTGGACAATATTTAACGGGGTCCAGTGTACGTGTCCGAATCACTAGTAGCCAAAAGAAGTATAAAGTTCCCCGGTAGGACTATGTAAATGGAGTGTGTGTATGTATAGTGTAGAGAGAAACATATTCAAGAGGGAAGGGGGATTCCCTCTTGGGAACTAGAACCCTCACACACCCAGCAGCTAGGTGTCATGCTTCATCATATTGGTTCTGCTCCTTGTCAGACTGGCGCTGCAATGTCTGATGAGCACCCGCGAAAGGGCTCTTTATCAGAGATCTTTTGTTCCAGCCATATGGTGCATGCGTGTGAGAGGACAGGTGAATGTGTAGTCGTGAAAAAGTGATAGTGAATTAAAAAAGGTGGGTTAGCCACAAAGAACTTTAATGGTGTGGCTAGCTCCCTTGGTTAAAATGGTGGGAGGGGAGATATACGCCACGTGCATTGGCGGCGAAATACCTACAACCCTCTATTTAGGTCGACATGTTTCTTGCAATTCTAGCAATTCCTCAGGACCTCAGTGCTCAGTACTACACAGTAAATAAAAAATTAGTTGATACAACCTTTAGTCTTAAGGTCAACAGTGGAGCAGGCCAACTGGTCCTGCCTAAAATGGTGCAACCTAGGGAGAAAAGGAGAACATATACGGAGAATAGTCAGTGTAGCTCTCCAATAAAAACTAGGTGCACTCCTCTCTACACAATGAAAACACACACTGGAATTAGTAAACAGGCCCAAAGGAGCCTGAGAGAAAGAAGATGGTAAAACGCTTACCCTAAGTATGTCCCTAAGGTGCCCCGCAGTCTGCTCCTGTGGGACCTGCACAGAAGAGTCAGGCACCTAAAAAAAGGGGGGAGGACAAATTATATCCTCAGTCAAAGCCAGTATCAAAATCGTGGTAACAACCACTCACAACCGGGCTAATGGAGCCAAGTTCACTCACTGGCATATATTGCTCACTGCTCAGATCGATATCACTGGCAGATTTAAGCAATCAAGGTGATTCCGGAAGGGCAGCCATTACCCTGTAAGCGGATACTGACAGGGGGAAGCGCTGGGCCTCATCAACCAACTCATATCCACAGCGCTATCAGGTACTGAAGGTGCGGGAGTTTGAGGGGAGATTATGCCCATGCTTTCCTGCCAGTGAGCCATCTGGTGAACGGGACTGCGCCCACCGTCTCCTGTAGATGCCATTGTGCCCCGTGTTTACCGGTAAATCACTCAGCCAGGTTGTTATACTGGGAACTCCCTTCACTTTCCAACTCATAGCTAGGCAGTTTTTAACAAGTACTAGAGCTAGATCTAAAATGTACATGTGTATTTCAATCCTTTGGTTCTATTTTGGAGGCCCATCAAGCACACCATTAGTTCCAGCCCCAATTCCTTGCCAGTAACTTCTTTGATCTGATTTGTTATTGTTTCCCAATAATCCTATATCACTCTACAGTGCCTGACCATGTGATAGAAATGCACCAAAGGTAGCTGGCCCCTGCAGTCAGAGATCAGCAGCTCCAGTGTATTTCCATTCGAATTTTAGTTGATGACTGACAGGCATCAAGAAGGTAGTTTAGTTAGATACATTTGAAACTAGAGATTATCTTTGTGTATTCAAATACATACTATCACTCAGGATCTGTAAATTCCCTCCCAATCTTTGTTTCCCGTCTTAGCCTGGGTGTCATCATGTCAAGTTGTATGCTCCTTAACAATGTGGAGAAGCTGTCCACATGTCAAAATTTTAGTTCTTAAGAAGATGGGGTAGCCAGGCTTGCACATGGCGCTCACTGAATATCCGGGACCTTGTAATATGTTATTAGTATAGTGGTGCTCAAGAACAAAAGTTGGCTACCAAACAATCTCAAAACGTAAACCCTCAATGTGGGGTGAATGCATCCATAAACAAAAAGAGAGTCCTGAGCACACAAATAGTTAATCATCAGATTTCCAGAGTGTCCAAGGTTCAAGTATTCTTTATTGCGTATCTACCCTGTGATTCATATGACATGGATAGAAGAAGAGGCAGTAAAAAAAAACAGCCAATCACGTGTTTTGTCGTATGGCGAATATGCCTTCAACTTCCTCAGGGCTGCTAAAACATACTATGTAGAGTAGATTTTAAACACCGCCAGTACTGCTAACAGAACGTCCTGACATCAAGTTTTTCCCGTAAATTCCATAATATAGACAGCAATGTAATGTTAAGATGGTGGTATGTAAGCCACTTCCAGTCTCCAAAATATTCCAGGCCACTAGCAACACTTACCAGGAGAGTACTCCCTGCAACCATTCACAGTGTTACTAGCTCCGTTCTGATTGGTTTATTGTAATTTTTTTCCCAAGTCATTTCAACCTTCTTGATCAGAGCATTAAACACTGGGAACTGCCACATATTAATCTCTCAATCCTCCCTCATTGAGTCAAACATATGATGCTTCCCTAACTGGTGCAGGTCACCTACTGTTGTCACTCTAGCCTCTTCCTAGTATTTGTGACTTCAGTTAGAGGTTTTAGATTGTGATAATAATAAGTGTGAAGAATTAGTTATAAAATTTTACAGAGGAATGTTTTTCTTTTCTTTTGTACAGTAACTAGAGTAACAGAATGAAGACTTATGAATATATTGACTTTTTTACAGTAGACAGTGTGAGATACATATTCAGGATTATTAGTGAAAGGAACTTTAGGATCATTACCTAAAAGGTGAACTATTCTTTATTTAATTACTTTTTCATCCCATTTGGGTGCTTTGTGCACTATGGTGAATGTTGTGACCTGGGTGGCTTGATGTTTGTTTCTTTTTCTATAATTTGGATACTGTTACGGTGGGGATTTGGTCTATTTTTTTACCTTCTTCTTGGCTTGTTTCTTGATCGAGATATGAATCGAAATTTGCCTAGCTTATGTAACGGTAAGTTTCAATTCTATTAAGGACACGGAGGCGAGGATTATGCTATATCTTCCTTCGCTTTATTAACATGAAAAACTCCACAGCAGCTTAGGAAAAATATTCGAACAGTGAAAGAAAATGCTTTAAGTCTCAAAGCATTTGAAGGAACGTTATAACAGTCCAAAACCACAACTCCCAAGAGTCTCTTGTATACTACTAGTCCATAGTCCTTCCACCATGTCCATCATAGCTAGATAGCCAGTCCTCTCTTCCTCTTCCTCCTCTTTCTTCGCGCAGATCACGCATTCGCCTCACTGATCCTGTTTTGCACCCTCGTTGCCTGCCAGAAAAAAGGACAGCGTAAGCGAGGAGTCACAGGAGTGAACAATATGACAGAGGAAAAAATCAACCTTAGCAACTTAACGTAATTGCATAAAGGAAAACGCTTTACTTACTGCCATACGGGCGGGTAGAAACCACTGAGCGTTCTGGGTGGGATAATCCTCGCCTCCGTGTCCTTAATAGAATTGAAACTTACTGTTACATAAGCTAGGCAAATTTCGATTCTATGTCAGGACCGGAGGCTTCAGATTATGCTAGTTCAAAGCTTACTTACCACCAACTGGGCTAAATCCACCACAGGTTTAAAATAAAACCTCTTAAACGTGGAGTCCGAGGACCAATCTGCAGCTCGCATTAAATCCTCCAAGCGAGCACCCACAGCGAACGCCTTAGAGGCCATGGCCCCTCTGGCAGAGTGTGCTCCAAAAAGCTTCGTATTGATGCCTGCTTCTTGCATAACCCAACGCACCCACCTAGCAATAGTGGGGGAGGAGACAGCTTTGTGTGGCTTTCGCAAGGCAATCAACAATTGATGCTCGCCCGGGGGGCGCAATTCTAAGGTTAAATCCTCATATGCTTTGAGGCATTGCACAACACACAACTTAGGGGTGTCCAGAAAAGCCGGATATGAAATCGATCGTGACGCCGTTTTTGTGCGGCGGCCCACAGTAAAAGTAACCCCATCCGGGGAGAAGATGCGCGCTGATATGTCCAGGGCGCGTACATAGGACACACGCCTACAAGAAACCAAACACAACAGCATGGCCAACTTCGCCGAGAGCTCTTTCAGAGACAGGTAGGAGTTGGCCGGCCATGAAAGGAACAAGAGCCTCCACGCCATGAGACGGAGCGAGCTCCGCAAGATGAGAGGATGCGGTTCCTGATCTGGATTCCTCAGGAAGAGAGGAAACAGGGGGAGTAGGATTGGAAAATCCCAAGAAAGTTCCAGAAGAACTGGAAACCACACTTGAGACCTCCAAAGCGGTGTAATCAGCACCAGCTCTACTCCTTGGCGGCGTACCTGGGCCGCTGTCCGCACCACCATGGAGAATGGGGGGAACGCAAACGGTTTCTCCCGACTCCAATCCTGCAGAAAGGCGTCCGTGGCCTCCGCGAGAGGGTCCGGCCTCCAACTGAAAAATCGCGGCAGTTGGTGATCCAGACGGGACGCAAACAGATCCACCGAAAAGGGGCCCCAAAGGCTTTGTAGCCACTGGAAGACTTCCGGATCCAGTTTCCACTGACTGGCATCCCTGAGGTACCTGGAGTGCCAATCCGCTACCTGATTGGCCTGGCCTGGCAGGTACTCCGCTGTCACAGCAATGTGACGCGATAGGCAGTAATCCCAGAAGTCCTTCGTCAAATTCGCCAGAGCGCGAGAGCGAGGACCCCCTAGATGGTTCACATAACGAACCGCTGAAACATTGTCCATTTTGAGTAAAACACAGGCCTTGACTGAATCCTTGGTCCAGCAACGGACCGCGAAGGAGCCCGCCAGGAGCTCCAAACAGTTGATATGCAACCGTTGTTCTTCTGAAGACCAGGCGCCGCCGGTGGAGAAATCCCCGCACCGAGCGCCCCAACCCGATCTGCTGGCATCGGATTCTATGACTAGATCTGGGACCGACCCGAAGATCGCTCGCCCATTCCACGCCTCAATGTGAGACAGCCACCATGACATTTCCTCCTTCACCTCCTCCGTGAGAGGAACCAACTGATCGTAGCTCATTCCTCTCCAGGGGTGCTGAGCTTTGAGGCGTTGAAGCGCCCTGTAGTGTAGGGGCCCCGGAAAGATCGCTTGGATGGAGGACGACAGAAGTCCCGCCACCTTGGCGACATGCCGCAAGGACGTACAATCCTTTGTGATCGTCTGCCGTAGCAAATGTCTGATCTTCGCGATCTTCCGGGGTGGAAGACTCAGTACTGCCTCCACCGAGTCCACGACGAAACCCAGGAAGGTAAGTCTCTGAGTGGGGACCAAATCCGACTTGGAGCCGTTGATAACGAACCCCAGTCTCTGAAGGAGGTGTACGGCCTGTTGCAGCTGCCCGGCCAAAACCACCGGACACTGACCCATGAGGAGGATGTCGTCCAAGTAGACCAACATCCGCACCCCTTGGCCCCTGAGGTACTCCACCACCGGATGCAATACCTTTGTGAAGCACCAGGGGGCCGATGAAAGGCCGAACGGCAGTGCCGTGAACTCGAACACTCTGTCCTTCCACAAGAACTGAAGGAAGCGACGATGAGGCGGGTGGATAGGAACGACTAGATAAGCATCCTTGAGGTCTAGCCTCACCATCCAATCCCGTGGGAGGAGCACGTCTCGAAGGAGGTGGATACCCTCCATCTTGAAGTGTCGATAGATCAACCACCCGTTGAACTCCTTGAGGTTGATCACAGGTCTCTTGCCCCCATCCATCTTGTCCACTAGGAAGACATTGCTGACAAACCCATTGGGGTGGCGCGTTGATTGACGGATGGCCCCTTTGCGAAGCAACTCTGCGACCTCTCCGTCTATCAAAAGCGCGTCGGACTCTGAAAACACAATCGGACGTGGAAAAACCTCCTGAGTGGGCTGGTCGTAGAACTCTATGTGAAACCCACGGATGGTTTGCAAAACCCAAGCGTCGGCAGTGAGCAATTCCCACTCTTCGTAAAAGGCTGCCAACCTACCTCCTATTGGAACCTGATCCAAACAAAGTACACTCACCGGAGGTATTGCCGGGTCCGGAATTCTTCCTGAAACCTCTGCCGCCGAAACGTTGCCCTCTGGTGGGATAGAAATTATTGAAGTTCGCAGAGGTCTGGTACTGGCCTCTGCCGGAGCCTTGCCCTCTATTATTGGTCTGTTGGCCACGGCCGGTCGCGCGGCCCCTGCCGCGACCGGCCCCTCCAGAGAAACGCTGGTGAAAAACGCGTTTGATGCTGGACTGTGCTTTGTCCAGCGATGTAAAAGTGGACACAAACTTGCCCAGCTCTCTGATAAAGGACTCGCCGAAGAGGCCCCCCTGGGCTACCGCGCCCGCCTCCGAAGAGGCCAGGTCCCCCAGCTTAGGGTCTAGCTTAATCAGCAACGATCGCCTGCGCTCGGTGGACAGGGCGTAATTGGCATTCCCCAGAAACACGATAACTCGTTGTGCCCAGTTCGATAGCACCTCCGGGGAAATGACTGTGCCATTCGCTTTCGCCTCCTCCGCCATGTCGAGGATTTTTGTGGCAGGCCCTACGGCATCCAGTAATTTATCCTGACAGGACCGCCAGGATCGGTCAATACCCTTGCGGGGATCCTTCATGAATTTGGCCAGGAAGGTGGCCATCTTCGCATCCAACTTGGGGGTCATAGCCACCTTCCCGTCCAAAGTCGGCCTCGGGCATTCCCCTCGCAAACAGCCTCTGGCTTCTTTCTCCAGCGGTTTGCGCAGTCGACCCGCAACGAACTTCGCCACAGTCTCTCCCGGTGTCCAAGCTGCGGACCGCGGATGGACAATCTCGTCCGGGTCCAACATGCCCGACTCATCCCGAGGAAGCTCTGCAGCTGAGCTCGAGGGGCGCCAAGAGCGCACCCACTCCCCGTCATCGTCAGTGTCCGGTGAATCACACACTGGTAATGCGGGAGCCGTTCCAACGTCCCCCGCTGCCTCAGGATTCGACAGGGGGGCAGGGGGCGCAGCCGTTGCTTTTGCCAAAAAGGCGTCACGGAGACGCTCAAAGGCGCCTCTGTCTACCCCCTGCGACCCTGAAGGGGTTCCCTCTCTGCAGGGCTTTTTCGGTGCCGGCGGCTTCTCGCCCGATGTTCCTGGGGGGTCAGTAGGCGCCCCCAAATGCGCGGATGCCAACTTTGCGCATTCCTCAACGATGCGTGCGGGGAGGCGGTCCTCCATGGGCCCGACCACCTCCGTCACACAGCGGTATATGGAGCTATCCACCGCTTGGTAAAATTCATCATCCTGGAGGTAGGAATAGGGTTCCTCCTCATACTCCCCGTCTTGGGCCATCACAAACACACAGAAAAATAGGGGAACAATCCACCAGACAGGAATTAAGGGAAAACCCCCCCAAATCCAGGAGCAACCCGGCACTATAGGCACCCAAGAGGGTGTTATATGAAAGGCAATTCGATTTTGGGCAGGCAAAACTGACTGCAATCACTTTGTGGGCCAACAGGTGTGGCAGGTAGGGCTGCACCACCCCCCATCGCGCGGACTCTCCTCACCGGGACCGAGTCTTGCTACCCCTCAAGCGCGCTACGCCACACGAAGAAACTGAGGTGAACAAAAGGCGCCCGAAGGCGTTTACACGGTCTATGCCGCAATACAGACCCCAGCGGGGCGTCAGAAGGCAGGAATACCGACCCGGTAAACCAGGCGTCAGAGGGGCAAGCGAGGGCAGGCTCCGGCGCAGGCAGGCTCCTCAGCGCGGCTCCCGTAACTGAAGAGACGCGCTGAAGAGTCGGCGAGACGCGCGGGCGCCCCCCTGGCGGCTTTATCAGTCACCGCACACAATCGGGGAAAGGAGAGATCGCGTAGGAACGAATAGAACGTTCCCGCGACCGGGGACTCTGCAATGAAGAAATGCAAACCATGCGACGAGCCCCGAAAAAATCGTATACACGATATACACAGTAAATCTCACACAAAAAGGAAAAACGTGAAAAGCACTTATCTGGCTGCGGGAGCAGCGAAGAAAGAGAAGGAAGAGGAAGAGAGGACTGGCTATCTAGCTATGATGGACATGGTGGAAGGACTATGGACTAGTAGTATACAAGAGACTCTTGGGAGTTGTGGTTTTGGACTGTTATAACGTTCCTTCAAATGCTTTGAGACTTAAAGCATTTTCTTTCACTGTTCGAATATTTTTCCTAAGCTGCTGTGGAGTTTTTCATGTTAATAAAGCGAAGGAAGATATAGCATAATCTGAAGCCTCCGGTCCTGACATAGAATTCACAATGTCTTGAACATGGTTATATATGTTAAGTGTAATATGTTGATACTATTTATTTTAGGTTGCAGCCCTGATGAAGTCAAAAGTGCACTGACCAGTGCATGAGGAAACACGTGTTGGCTGCACTTTTGGATCATTTACAATTGAGCGGATGATTCCGGCTGTACTGTTTGGCTCATTGGGCAATTATTGGAAAGAACATATTGGATGTGTCTATAATTGTGACAGAATAAAGGACAGGTCACTTGAAGACGGACTTATTATTAAACTTTGATACAAGAACTAATTTATGAAAAAACAGTTTTTACATGGCTGTATCTATTTTGAAATAATTGATTGTTAAGGTTTAACACATCTAATGTTGGAATTTGAATGAATTGATTAGTGCTCAGGGAAGAATTGCATGTTAGTTTGTATAGTGCCCACCATGTGGGTATTGTGGGGTTGTCTGGTAACCAACCTCAATTTTCCCGTTTTTTGAAGCACTGTATTTTACTTAGTAATTGTTAACTGTGCCCTTACTAACGGTACTTCGCGCTATCTTGGACCTGGTTACCAGGAATTTGCGTTTAGTTTTGGGATTTCAATGCACTTTTGATGGGTTTCTTGAGCCTGTTAGATGCCCCCTAATCCCCTAATAATGGCTGAGTTAGGCTAGACTCTGCCGTCGCAATTACGATGGCACTTTCCAACAGTCTTTTCATGCCGGCCTTTCTGACATGGAAAGGCTGTCAGAAAATGTCTTTGGGGTCCTAGCAGGTCCCCCTTCCCTCCTAGCACTCCGCTATGGGGCCTGGGGGCGTCTATACCCCCAGCCCCCTTGACGTGCCTGCTACACAGTGCAGGAATATTTGAAAACAACCATTTACCAAAGGTAACTTGTGCTACAGGACTTTTCCGCCTACCACACAAGCTGCCATTGGGAAATGGAGGTTTCCGAACACCCATAGGGCTGTCACATCCAAATGGGGCAGTCGGAACTGCTGACCTTTGGTCGGGTGGTTTTAGACCACAACAGAGTCTTAGGGCCCTTGTGAAGATTACTATGGCATAATGAAGTTAATACATTGTTTGATACAAATCATACTGGTGTCCTGGTAACAAATTAATGTTTTATTGTGGTACAAATAATTGTGTGACCTATCCCCACTAGATACCATGTTAATGTTTGAGATGTTCTATTCCCAGATATTTTGGGGTCATTTGAGCACACCCCTATATGTTTAAACATAATTGTCTTGAAAAAGCACCTGTGCCTTTCCGTGACCATTGTGTAATATGGAAATATGAGGACCTTTGTATCCTGAATCCATTTTTCATGCACCAGTTGAAAGATATGGTTTCGGTCCTGGTAGTTCAGAAGTCATGCCACCATAGGTCTCGGTGGTGTACCCAATGGAGGCAACCAGCCTGACACCCTGTGCACTCTCTCCACTGAAAAGAACTGTGAGCTGGCTCTTTCAAACATATTTGTAAGTGTCCACTGTTCAAGAACAGCCACAGTGTTCCACCGGAAGTGACCCTCCATATCCTCTTATCGTTGTTGTAGCTCCAACACCAGTGTCTCAGAGAGCTCAGTTATCTTTTTATGATCCATTCTCAGTAGGTTAACCTGAATTCCTATATCTCTCTTTTTGTTACAGTGTGGCTTTCATCTCCAAGACAGCCTGCAGGATGATTTACCTGATGTGGCCCTGTAGCCTGTTTTCCATGTTTTACAAAGTCAACTTCATCTTTATCTGTGTCAGTATTAGTTATCTGGCTCACTCAATCCCGGGCAGGTGGCCCTCTTGACACCTCCGGCTTCACCATCCTTCAATGTGCCAGTATCGATGCACCACTTTTGGCATTGTACTGCTAGCGCCAAATATGTATTCCCAAAGGGGGGAGAAGTCTAGTCAACAGTCTCAGTCAGACCAGCTTGCGTATGTGTGAGAGCATCAGGCTGCTTACTGCTTGCCCGACTATTTTAGTTAAAGATCACTTTTATCACAGCTGAAAATTCACAGTGCCATCCATCAGAGCAAAGTCCCATTGTGTGCCCAGCGAAACAATGTCAAGTAGGAGCAGCAATGACTATGTGCAGGTGGTCTCTGTGAGCACGCGAGTCTGTATCAGCCAATTTACTTCAATTTGCCCTACGACCCGTTCTCCTACCAGTACGTCACTGTTTTAGGGGCTGGCAGATCGTCAAGTAGCAGTCCTGTAGTACTGCTGCACATACTACAAAATGAAGTTTATGCTTTGGGACATTTATGGGCAAAACCATTATTTTTTTAAAGCATAGCTAATCCAAATCACAAAGCCTAAATTGTGGCTCAAAATTAAGTGATATTTTTTAATAAAAGATGTGGAAAAAACAAGTCAGCCATCTTGGACGTGGTTGTTGACTATTTAAACCATATAATACAAACTGTATAAAATAGATAGTTAAATAATTGCTGACCTTTCATAATGCCAAATCAAACTATTCATCTACCTTTTTTGTGTACAGTTTAGAGGCTCAGTGGCAGTTACTGGCATGAAGTAGTCACGTTTTAAAGCTCTGCCCTTCTGGGGCAGAGCTTTACAACGTGACGCATCTGGGAGATGCATCACGTTGTAAAGCTCTGCCCCAGAAGGAGGCGTTCCTCCGCAGGTGGGGGGGGCGTTCCGGCAAAGGAACTCCTCCTGAAAGTGGCTGAGTGAAATCTACAAGATTTCACTCAGTCACTTTGGGGCCCATGCTGCGTCAAAACCCTGCGCCTGATTAAAGCAGGCGTAAGGATTGACGCAGCTTTGGAAGAATAGGGCCCCCGAGCATTGCTGCGCTGCGTCACGCTTGCGTGCAACTTCAGCATCTGTGCCGTTTTTGCCCCATGGTGCGCCGCATTGTAAATGCAGCGCAACCATGTTGGCGTAGGCATGGCGCACAATAAGTGGCGCATCCCTGCTGATATGCAGGAATGCACCACTTATTGTAAATATGCCCCACAGTATACAGAGTGTATCAAAGTATCCTTTTAATTATTTTTGCCAATTAAAAAAATGCAACATTGCCAGAGGTTCTGAGGAAAGAAGGAAACGGTAATCACACGACAATTAAACTGCAATAAAGCCAGGAGCTGAAGGTTCATTGAATATGTAAGATACCTTAAACTAGATGCTGCAAAAAGGTAATGGCTCATAATAGAAGAAACAGGTATAAAGGAATTAACACAGTATAGGGTAGTTCTAATGAATCTTTCAATAGCTAGTTATAACAAGAGCTCAATACATTTGAATAAATAGTAGAAAGGTTTAAAACATCCTCTAAATGGCCTTTTGGGTCTTTTTTTTATCAGACGTCGGGTCAAACAACAAGCAGTCTGGTAAGTGAATTTCTCCGGCCAACAGCTGGAAAAATTATCTTCTAAAGTTCAAGAAATGTTGGAGTACAGTTCACTTAAGTGGGAGCAAATACGATGTTATATACACAGTGGGCAGATTTATCAAAGATTCACACAAATCAACACAGCAAGACAACTTGCTACGCTGCATTTTCTAACAGGGAAAAAGCACAAATGTGCCATATCTACTAAGAGAAGACACATTCCTGCTCTCTCCTTGCACTGACACACTGAGGGCTGCCTAACACCAATGCTGGCACCTGTGTACAATATTGAAAGGGTGCCTGCATTACAGGCAAGCTTGTTTTTGTGCATGAAGGGAAACTTTCTACTTGTGTATGCAGTATATGTGGAAAAAGGAAAAAACAAGGATAAAAAATATATTTCACATAGCTACACCTCTGTTAGGAAGGTGTACCAATCCCAGGTTTACTAACGGTGGTAAATGTGGGATTGCATCAAAATCCATGGGTAGATGAATGGGAACACCCATGCTCCACCCATTGAACGCCTTCCCAATGCAGAGTAGCACAAGACATTTATTTGCATTATCTTGCATTACTCTGGATTTATTAAATCATGCAGAGACATGCAATGTGGCCTTCATTTGTTAGTAAATCCGACTAACGGTCTTGTATTGCCTTGAGTCAGCTTGATGATGTGTGATGCAAGGGCAATGCACGCCCTTTGTATGTATGGGCCACAGTGAATTATAAGGCTATAGGATGGCTCAGTGGGATCTTTGATGGAGTAAGTTTGAAGTGAAGACATTTTTTTTGTGAAGGAGAAATTGAGAAGCAGAATATTTGGCCAGATTATTTCTTTGCTCTCTTTGGTCAGAAGAAGAATATATATCTGCTGGTTTACAGGATTGAGTTTCCTTTTCTTTAGCATTTTCGAATTATCTACCTCATCATGAGCATCCAATAATCACCTTTCTGCTTGGTTGATTATCGAGATGTGTAACTGTGTAGGTTAAGACAAGCAGGAGTGGGTTCCCACTAGAGGCCAGGTAGAGACTCTTGGATCAATGGTGACTCTATTGTAATTAGTTTTTTTCTAGAAGATGAGAGGGTGTGATACCAGAATATCATTGGCAGAATATTGTTGGTCATAAATAGACTGATAGTTTTGTAAATTATATTTAGAACATAATATTCATGTCAGATGATTTTTGTGTATAGGATGGTCTGACATACAATTGCAAAAAGAGCTTGAAACTGTTTTACCCACATTGATGAGCCAAAAGATACTTCATTTGTATTGCACATTAAATAGGTATCATGACAGTATCTTTTTTTTTTAAACGGATTCTTGCACCTTGTAATGATTTTAATTAATCTGGCACTAAAGATTACTTTTACAATGAATACATGGAGCAGATTTAAACAAATTTCAAGCAACGTTGCATGACAGGGAGAGAGCAGAAATGTGCCATATTTAACATTCTATTGCGCATTTTTATCCTCTCCTAGCACTGGTGCACTGTGTGGTGCCAAGCGCCAAAGCATTGCAGGCAGGATTATTTACGTGCAGGAAGGGTCACATTCCTGCACAAAATTAATCCTCTGAGGCTTTTTCCTCACTCTATGTGTGCTGCAGGACACAGCACATGTAGAAAGAGACATAAACAAAGAGAAAGAAATATATTTCACGTCGTTACACCTCCCTCAGGAAGGCATAGCATTTTGACGCATTTCCAGGTCTAGTACTCATTGTAATTCTGAAATGTGCCAAAATCCATTGGTGGATGTGTGGGAACACCCCTGCTCCACATATTGAACTCCTCCCTGGGGCAGAGTAACACACGGCAGTGACTTGAACAGCCTTGCTTTACTGCAGAATTACCAAGCCATGCAGGGCCATGGAAGGTGGCCTTGCGTTGCTTGGTAAATCTCAGGCTTAGGTGATGTCAAAAGTGTTACTTTATTTTTCATCAAGTAATCTTTTACCAATGCTCACATGCTTTGAAGGAAAGGACATCATGGAGGTGGCACAATGAAATGCGCAACCTTATGTGTGATACAAATTAAGTGCTGCACCACATACCCCCTTTTCATGTGCACTTGCCAAAGGTTTAGCTTTTTTGAAGGTTGCAGTGAAAGTGTCTATCAGCAGGGTCACATTCAAACAAAACCTAAGGATGTTGCATAGGGAAACCTGCCACAACTGACTTACCAATACTTATGTCAATCCTCCTAATCACAAAAGACTAGACTGTCACCTGAACAATGTGTTTAACTGAATTACCAATACTTATATCAATCCTCCATATCCCAATCGAATAGACCATCACTTGAACGCTTATTTGTTGAAATAAATTTTTATTTGACTGTACTTCAGAGGAATGAACATTGTAGACTGTCCCATTTATACAATTTTTATTTTACGTTTCCCTAAGAGACAGTAGTTGTCCACATTTTTATTTTAACGACAGCACATCAGTGGGGTTTGGTGAGGTGAAGAACGTTACTATCATAATATTTACTGTTTTGAAGTTTTACCTAACCATTGGTCTCTTTATTCTTGTTTGCCTCTTCCTTATCTGTGGCAGATAGGTCCTTAACCTTTTTAAAAGTCAGCCATCTTACTCCTTTGCTACCTCCTTTGCATTGTGAATGCTGGTAATTTTGAGACTACGCAGCTCTTTTTCTGCTCTATAATCTACTAGAACTATGGGCCTATTTACAAGCCCCTATCCACATAGGAACGTCCCTTTTAGTGATGTTCCAGTGGCACTATGGGCTTCGCCTTATTTACAAGGCAACGTAGCATCTCTTGTAAATTAAACCTCCTTTCACAATATACTTAGCAGGAAAGGGGCAGGCATGGGTGTTGTGGTGGGCGTTCCACCACAAAACCCAATGATTTTGATGCTGCCCAATATTTACAAGGGCAGCATAAATATGGGGTAGCACTAAAATTAGGACCAGGGAAAACCTGGTCTTAAACAGGTGCAACAAGGAAAAATGCTTAATTTCTCCTTGTTTTTGCTGTTTATTTGTGTGCTGCGTTGTGCAGGAAACATAGAAAGAGCAAAAGGCAATTGATTTTTTTATATGCAGGGAAATGACCCTTCCTGCACATAAACAATCGATTAAAAAAAATTGTAGCTTCTGTGCGTGCTGCATTAGGCAGTACAAATAGAAGTTTCAAAATGCCATTTCAGATTGTTTATGTGCAGGAATGGACACCTTTCTGCACATTAGTCTTCCCCTAAAATGAAAGCACTCTTGCACAATAGTGCAAAGTTGTCTAAGTTGGGGCTAGGCAACTAAAATTTGCGCCAGCACAGGGGGAAATACAGGGCTGCACCGCATCCTTGTAATATGGTGCAGCCCTGCATTTTGTATGTGTTGGAGCACTGCGTTTAGCCAAGGTGGCTAATGCAGCGCTCCGCCACTTCCTAGAAAATGTGCCCCCTTGTTTCATTTTGAGACTAGGCAGCTCTTCTTCTGCTCTATAATCTAGAACTGTATTTTAGTTGTTCTTAACTCTCTTTACTGTATAAAACTCCTTCATACACAAAGTGGGTGCCACGTGTCCTAGCTAAAGCTTATATTTCGATGCAGAGCTACATTTACATTTCCTCAAGTGAAATTGTTTGCTTGTGATACATTAACCTTTTTGTTTGTTATTGTGCCTTGTCCTTATTAATGACAGTCTTGTAATATCTCTTTGAAAGATCTGATGTATGTAGATAAATGTTGCAAGGGTAGACACAACCAAAGTAGATCAACTGTGAGTACGACCTCTTGAAATCCTTGATTGTATGGCTGCAGAATTTTGTAGGTGATCCTAGACATGTAGAACTTGCCACATACTACACTCGGTGATAGACTGGCAGCTGTTCAGTTTTTGATTGCTTTATTCAAATATTAAACAGTATTAGTGAAGTCCATTTTTTGCCCAAAGAGTATTAATGTCCCTAACTGATAGACTGAGCAAGGACTTTTGTGTGTAGCAGGCCATAAATCATGATGTATTTACATGTAGTTCAGAGAAGATGAAAAGTTTTTTGTTTGTTATTTATGCGACTTGTGTTGCATTATAAATGCTATTCTCAAAATAGCAGTTATTTCAAGAAGGCCCTAAGAGTACAGAAAAAAAATCAAAAACATTTTTATTACGCATTTTAAGATCCGATGTCTTGAATCTTTCAGTGCATCCCATGAGACATTTATGTCATATGTGTATAAAGGTAAAAATGTGTTCTGAAATGCTCTTTGCTATTAGAAATACGTGCTATTGGAGGTCTATAAATTGAATACAACGTAAAACAGAAAATCTGTATTAAAGCATAATAATTTGTGAAATAAAATATGAACACCTTTTACTACATGATGTGTGGACCTTCAGGCTTTTTTTCTGTTGAGTTCAAAACTGTATGCTTCACACAAATATTCACACAAATAGTTTTGAACTAGAATTCAAAATAGTGTGTCAATAAAATGGTGTTATTTTTCTTCCATGTAGAACAAAATCATTTGGTCAATAACATTGTCATTAGGATGTCCTGGTTATTTATGATTTTCTTTCCCAAAACACTTTTGGGGCTTATTTATGAACCCTTGCAACACTTTCACGCTGGCGTTGCATCACTTTTCGTGAAGCAGCAGGGGTGTAAATATTGCGCCACAGCTTGCCATATTTGCAAAGTGACACATCTAGGCAGATGCGTCAATTTGTAAACCCCTGCGCCTCATTATACCTTTGTCAGCTATAATGTATGGAGGGTGGGTTTCCCCCGCAAAAAAAGCTTGTAGAAGTGGCGCAGTGAAATTTATCAGATTTTACTGCACCACTTCTAGGACCCATTACCTCAAAACCTTACGCCTTCCTCAGGGCAGGCGTAAGGGTGGCACAGTGCAATAGGTGTAGGCCTCCCTAAGCATTGCTGGAGTTGTATCATGCTTACAACACAACTTCAGCAATATGTGAGTTTTGTGCCAACATGTCAGTGATTACTTTCGCACCTGTCAATCCTTGCAACATGGAGAGCTGTGCAGTAAATACTGCACATCCATGGTGTTGCAAGGAGGGTGAAGTGAAAAGTGTTGCATCACTGTTTTATCACAGAGATGTGACACTTTTCATAAATGAGGCCCCTCTGTATTCTGTGAAGCATTGGGATCACTTTTGTCAATATATGTTAAAATCACAAAATAGCCACATAAAACCGCAATGGAAAGTGTCCCATAATGCTGCATGATTTGCCCCATTCTTCCTCAATATCTTACACAAACCTCTTGCATAATGTCATTCTCCAATGCAGCATAATTCTAGTGGCTGTGGCTATCCCCCGGTCCTACCAATTGCAGACTGGGGATGTGCACTTCAATCGTATTATTTTTCACTTCTTGGTAGTCTGTTGTAATTTTTGTATGGTTTTAGATTGTGCATGTTTTGAACTGGTCTCCTTTAACCCGTCATTGTTAGTGTTGAAAATAGTTTATCTTTGTTTATTCTTTATCTGTCTACTTTGTTCTGAAGGCAATGCATTTTGGGTTTCCATAAAAGCGCTTGACCATGGAAGCATATGAATCAATCATTAACTCTCTGTATGACCATCACAATTCAATGTCTATCAGTGAACTTATCAGAAGTTGTCAGAGTTGTCGGAGTTCCTGGCCAGATGTTTATAAATAACATTTGCAGAAATACCTACAGTCATGACCAGGGTAATCAGTATTTGTCTTCGAAACCCCACCTATAGTTTACTATGTCAATAATGAATGAATGTTAGCTTTTCCCTTGTTTACCAAGTATACCTATCACATTCTGTCAACTTCTTGTGATCTATTTGCTTTCTGTCATATTTACAAATGTACACCTTTACCCCTGCCCACCCTCTGGCAGTCCCCCAATCTGCCCAGCCATGTGATCTCTTTTGAGTGGTGGTATACATAGTCATGACACATTCTCCTCTACTTTCTGAGCAGGCAGCCAGGCCTTATCCTTCAACTGAGTCACCTGGGGTCGGGGGATAAGAACACCCAGTATTGTTCACACATATCTGCTTTAACCTCCGGTTGCAGAGTAATTTTTCTGCTCCCCTCCTCTGTCCTCATGATGGTAAAGACATTGCCTCTGTTTTCGCCCATCTCATCCCTCTCCCGACTGCTGACTCAATTCTGGATCTCTGCTTAATTTCCATATGCCCTTGCTATGCCTCAACAGAAAAATAGCAACGTCTGTGAATCGCAAAAAGTATTTGAATCACTTTCTTTAGGGCATTAAGCCTAGCAGGCTAGCAATGGTTCCAATGGTAGAGAATTTCCAACCAGTTTACTAGTGCCCTCAAGTACCTCCCTCTAGATCTGCAAAATGACTAGGCATTGCCACACCAAATACAATTGTGGAGCTTGTCAGAGGTGACATCATGAATCCACAACCTCATACATGCAGGCTATATGTTTATGGGCGAGATAGGTGTGACATAGGTAATTGAACAAGGTGTATATTAGTTGGGAATTGCGGGACACTATCCTAACAAATTCTAACACCTGAGACCATTGATCATCCATTATAGCCGCCCTGATGTTTTTATCTCCCACTTACCTTGAGGGGCAGTGTTGGGATAGCATACACAGTTCACAGAGAACGATATCGTACTGGTACTGTCCTTCGTGCCTATCCATGGGTAAGCAACTTTTTGAGGTCATGGGATGCAGGGGGCTCCAATCCTTACTGCTCCCATTACTACTGCTGTTTGTCAACCAGTACATTGTAAGTGATAATTTGACACAGTCCCAGACTCTTCTTGGACATTCTGGAACACATGGGAAGTCCTGTGTGTATATATAGTTCACCCAAGTCAGTGGCAGCTGCCTCAATCAAAGGTCGTTTGTCATGCATGTCTTTGAGGAGATGAAAGGGAAGAGGGGACTAAAGCAAGAGCTCTGGTACATACAGTATTTTGTGGTATTTGGAGTATATTATTGTCACCAGCAATGTCTCACCATCTCCTTCGGTTTGTGTGCTGCTCGTTGCACTGCAATCCCAGAGTTATTATCCAGTGAATTACATCAGGAGCCTGCATGTCTCCAAAAACATCTTGCTTTCTGGACTCGGTCCAGGGCACAGCTACCCAGCTACACACTAAGCATGGGCGGAAAATCCGTTCCGCTCGCGGATTTTGCGGATTTTCGGAAAAATTCGCAATCCGCGAACTCTCGCGAATTTACCGAAAATCCGCAAATTTGCACGCAGCGGATTTTTTGTTCTTGGTGATACAATATTGCGGCGTGCGGCGTTCACTTACCGTCATTCAGCGTTTGCCGAGTTGTTTTTCTCGATATTTTGCGAGTGCTGCGCCATTTTGGATCTTGCTGCTGGATCCCGCGGGAGTTTGGCGATGCATCGCGAGAGTTCGCAATTGCGAACATGTAGGTGCTGCCGGCAGCAACAATCTCGCACTCGCGAAATTACAAAATTTGCAATTCTGCACAAGAAATCCACTAGCGAGCAGCATAGACCTTCTGAAAATGATGATTTTTATCAGAATAACTCATCAGGTTGACATTTGCCTGCACTTTTTTGGATTTGAGGCCTTTTAACTTTCTTTGGATCACTTTTGGATTAGAAATCAACTTTCACAAGTAAGTTTGTTTGGGGCATTACAGTTGCTGTTCTGCAGAAAAATGAGTTTTCCAAAACTGAAAGCACTCAGCAGGTGCAAAAGTTCACTCATCATTAGTAACCATTCCCTGTAGTACTTCCTGAGGGGCCCCTCCAGAGTTCAGTTGCCTATGTTTGTTTGGGGCATTACAGTTGCTGTTCTGCAGAAAAACGAGTTTTGCAAAACTGAAAGCACTCAGCAGGTGCAAAAGTTCAAACTCATCATTAGTAACCATTCCCTGTAGTGCTTCCTGACTGGGGCCCCTCCAGAGTTCAGTTGCGAGTTGCAACAATTCTATGACCCTGCTCTGACCCTCACAGCAGGCTCATAGAATAGCTACAAGTAGGCCACAAAGGTCCTGGAAAAAAAAATTGCACTGCAACAGAAAGCAAATTACAGATAAGGAAGCAGGTGCCAGACTGGAATTTTAAAACAGTGACACATTAATAAATCAACCCCAAATTAATTCATGTCAGTTGAAGCAGGGCAGGTGTGCTTGCTTTTCCCCCCCATAATCTACAGTGATGAACCAGAGGGTGGCATTGATGTACCAGAGGGTGACATGGGTGAAACAGGGTGGCAGTGGTGAAACAGAGGGTGCTGTGAACCTGTGATGATGAACCAGACGTAGAAACAACATAGTCGCGACCGTTGCGAGCCGACAAGTAAGTTCGCAATTGCGAACTGGTACAAAACCCTCGCGAACTGGCAGAAATCCTTGCGAACACAAAAAAAATCTGCAAATTCGCGAGAATTCGCGGATTTTGCGGATTGCGAGTTCGCAAATACGCAAATTCGCGAACGCCAGATTCGCAAAATTCACCCATGCTTACTACACACTGCAGCTAGGTTGCAACAATGTAGTTCATAGTTGGGAGCACGTAAACTACCAGCATCAATGGGACATTGTAGTTTACAGGGGGCAACATATTACCTGCCCTGTCCCCAAATATGTTTGGAGAGAATCTTATGCAAGTCAGTACATACCTTCTTGGGTAGTTGAATGAGAAACAAAAGTAATCTAGGGAGGACCAGTATTTCCCTCCCCTTCTGGGACAGCAGCAATGACACCCTGAATTTTTTACACTGAAGTGCTGTAATTCTCACCTTGCCCTAAAGCCCTTCTATTAGGTCAATATCTGAGTAATATACCTTAAGTCCCAGGTGTTTTAGAAACTACAATTTTGGCTCTATCCCCACTAGGGGAAGACCAACACATTCCTCATGCCATATGGGTCAAAAAGGAAAAAAGCACAATCAATTCCAGTTATTTGTTAGCCAGAAATTGTTACCAAACTAGTTTAAAATGTCTGTCTCGTTCAGCAGCACCACCAAGCCATCCCTAAGATAATTCACAGCATCATTAACAAATGAAGGTATATAAGGGTCTCCCCTGCCTAGTGTCTCTACTAATCAGTGACTATGCTTATATCACCCAGGCCATCCACACTTGTGAAACTGGTTGTGCATATAGCTCATATACTCCCTTATTCCCTCATCAACCCTGTGCATAGTTTCTTTCATGTAATCGCGCAATAAGGTTGATCAGGTTTGCATGGCCGCCCATCTTACCTAAGACCTACATAGTTTTCCCAGTGGGACAAGATCGAAACAAACCTCATAGATCTAAAAAACCTACATAAAGTTTTTGATGAACACATACGTCCAGTACAAAACTGGAAATCTGAACACTCAATCAATTAATCAATGAATGAATCAATCAATCAATCAGTGTTAGACCTGCCATCAGTGGCATGGGTTTCCCCTGTATTTTTGCCTCTGCCTCCTGTTTTTTTGCTGTGTGTTGGACTTTGTTTTGCTGGTCTAGGTGCTTTGGGCACTTTGCCACTGCTGTTCAATGCCAAAGTGCAAGTGCTCCATTTGTAAATTGTTGTTATGGAGTGGTGATACTATGATTGGCATATTAGATTTATTAGTCAGTCCCTTGTACAGTGCACTGTGTGTGCCCAGAGACTTTTAATCAAATGCTGCTAGTGGGCCTGCAGCACTGATTGTGCCACCTATATAATCAGCTTGTAAATGTAGCGCAGGCCTGCCATTGCAGGGCCTATGTGCAGTCTAGTACTGCCATGTCGACCTGGCAAGTGCACCCTCTTGCCAGGCCCTGACCTTCCCTTTTCTTACATGCCATTCACCCCTACAGTAGGCCCAAGGTACCCTTCTGGGCAGGTTGCAGTGTATCAGGACATCCACTGATGTGTATTTTTTCCATTTCGTTTTTCACTCTTGTAAGGCTATCTGTTCCCATAGGATAGAAGGGGGAGTTTGCTTATAACATCTTATAAGCATAACTGCCCCTGGGAACCAGATTGGAAAATAATGTTTAGTATGCCTGAACTCAGAATGTTAAAATGCATCTTTTACTGAGGATAATTTTTACATTCTGTGTTTTTAAAATACCACTTTTAGAAAGTAGGTATTTTCTTGCCAGGCCATCCAGTGTGCCTCTCCTCGGATGTGTATTGACTGTCTTGCTTTGGAGTGACAGGGGCTGGAGATGTGCAGTGGCTCCAGAGAGTCTGGATGATTCGGTGCTAGGCTGAATAAGCCTGGTATGCATTTGGAGAGGAGGTAGGGGTAGTAACTGCACCTGAATAGGCAGGACCTGCCTGTCACAGTGAAGGCTCTGCCCCCTGTGGTGTGTCAGGAGCCAGGGCTCACACAGACAATGGAGGTTGTTGTGCACTTGCAAAGTGCCCCCCAAAACTGGTTTGGACTGGGCTCAGGGCCATGGGCTAGGAGAGAACAAAGAGATTTACTATATAAGAAGAGGGGCCCAGACCCCAGACTTTTAGATCACTGCTGAACTTAGGAACCTGCCAGGAGGAAGGACTGGGAAAGCTGGAGGATGAGTGCTGTCCCTATGCTGTGTGCTGTAGGAGCTGGCATGGAGTGGTTACTTCTGTCTTGGATAGGGAAAGGACTGGATTGTACTTTCATCATCCTGCTGTTAAAGTTTTCTCCAAGCGCTTGAAGTAGAGCTTGCCTCCTTTTGGAAGTGTTAGGGATAGAAAAGACTTCAAAGATCACTTCTGGGAAATCAAGGAGAAGAGCTGGAGAAACTGAGAAGGAATACTGCCCCTGTGCTATTTGCTGTCTACGGTTGGCCTGCAGTGGCTACTTTCTGCCAAGGAAAGTAAAAAAGGACTTTGCTGGGTGCTGTGTCCTCTGCTTGAGGAAGATCTCCAAGGGCTTGAAGAAGAGCTTGCCTCCTGTTCTGAAGTTTTAGGGACACAAAGACTTCACCACCAGCTCCCCTAAACTACTTTGCTGGGAGTTCCGACCTACCAAGAGGGGCCTGCAGCTGTTCTGGACCTCTTAAGGTTGTTCTGGCTGTTGGGAGCTGGAAAAGCAATGCAACAACAAGAAGCGTGATGCATCTGCACCTGTTTCTGATGCATCTCTTAAGAAGTCATTGCAGCGCCTGCCCACGGCTCGAGATATCGTCGCATGCCGCGTATAGTGCACCGATCTCAGAAGTCCAAGATCACTGCACCGATTGCGATGCAAGCCCTGCTGTGTGGCTGAAAGAGCCCACGGATTGCCCCGGATCATTGCATCGCATCAAGGTGCCAGGTCTGTCGCATTTTTGGGGGACGTAGTAGGAAACTAACAGATCACCTCTCCATGAAGTAAGAAACCAATGCATCCCCTCCTCTCCAGTAAAGAACAGACACATCATCTCTTCTGTGCAGCACTAAGGAACCGACATATCACCTCACCCAGAGCAAGGAACCTTACCTGAGTGTAAGGAACCAACATATCACCTTGCCTGCGGCCTTTTTGATTGTGTGCACAACGCATCCAAGATACTCTATGTGAGAAGCGTTGCATCTGCAACATGCTTTGAACTGAACTATTTCCACCATTTGAAAGTCATATTTTTATTGCTGTATTGTGGATTTTTGACGTTTGGTCTAGTTTGGTTTAGATAAAGATTACCTATTTTTCTAAACTGGCGTGTTGTCCATTTGCAGTGTTTTCACTGTATTATTGTATGTGTTCACAAATGCTTTACACACTGCCTATGACATAAGCCTGTCATCTCATGCCAAGCTACCAATGGGGTGTGCAGGGGTTATTTTAAGAGTGTATTTCCCTTACCCTGACTAGAAGCAAGGGTCTCTATTTGGTCAAAGGTAACTACCTCTGCCAACTATAGATCGTCATTTATGACATCAGGATTTATGAAGTTCGGCTAATCACCCAATAGTGTATACAGGCGCTTGTAGGTCCTGAAGGCTTATTCAAACAGCCAGGTCTTCAGGGCAAATTGGAATCTGGAAATGAGGAAACAGTCCTGAGGCATGTTGGGAGGCTGTTCCAGGTCTCTGCTGCAATGTAGGAGAAGGAGCATCCTCCACTTCGGCTTCGGTAGGTGTGGAGACTATGGGCAAGTGAAAAGGAGGCAGAGCTTAGTCTTTTCGATGGTTGGTGGAAGCTCAGGTGGTGGTTAATGTGGGTGGGTCCTTGATTGTGTTGAGCCTTGCATGCCTGGGTCAGCAGATTAAATTGGCATCTCTTCTGTATGGAGAGCCAGTGGAGTTGCCTGAGGTGGGGTGTGATGTGATGTCAGTTTGTCAGGGAAGGCTGCAGATGAGTCTGGCAGCGGTGTTCTGTATGGACTGAAGTCTCTGTAGGTGGTGCACGGCATGTCCTATGTAAAGGGTGTTGCTGTAGTCCATATGCTAAGGATGAGGGCTTGTGCCATGTGCGTCAAGAACACCTGATCAATAGTGCTGGTTTTTGCAGGAAAGCCAGCTAGAAGTGGGGACAATTTGTACTGGTCAGCTACCCAGTTTAGCAGCTTATCAAGGACCTGCCTTGCTAAAAACCTTCTGCATATTGTCAATTAAGCTAATAGGCCTACAACGTAATGGATTACCAGAATCTGCCATATTATAAATAGGAAATATTTGGCTCCTCTCCAGGAGTCAGGAATTTCTCTGCCATCCGCATTAGTATTTGATAGAAGATTGATATAGCTCAACCACATTTTACTCTTTGATTTAAATAAACGTCGAGGGATCTTGTCAAGGCGTGGAGCCTTATTTGGTTAATATAAGTTAAGGTAGCATGGGTTTCAGATGTACTGAAAGGGATGGGCTAGCCTTGGATGTAACTTATTACAAAAAACAGTGGACCCTAGAAGTTTGGGGGATCAGGGTAAGAATAGACACAAACTGGAATAGTATTTATGCCCTTTGTCCAGCCGGACAGGAATTTATTTGGAGATGCACACAATCAGAAAGTAATGTCAAGAGGGCACAGCCTGTGACCTACAGTGAACAAGACAAAACAACAAGTATAGGCAAGAGCAAGCAAATCGGTCTCTATACTTATAATCAGTGAACAGACTTGATTGTAGTTTGAGTGACCATTGTACATAGCATTCACAAGCATAATCAGTACATATGATCCTATTGTGTCAACGACGTTTCGATGCCGAAAAACAAGATAAATAGCATCATCTTCAGGACAAATATATAAATCATGTTTGTCTTGGAATTATGAACAATTCCTTTCATGCTACATACAATTACCATAAGTTGGAAAAAAATGAGGGGCCGAAGGGAAAAAAAATGAGGGAGAGAAGGGGAAAATAAAAACAATGTGAATACGAGGCCAGGCATGGTTAAAATAAAAAAACACATGGTGGTGCATTTTACTGTTCGCACCTCAAGGACCGTTCTTTGCTGGCATGCTTAGTGCTGGAGCAACGATGTAATACTGTGCATTTAAACATCGGTGCAGTGATTTTGGATAGTGAAGTCTGCTCGGCGCAGGCGGCGAAAATGGAAGGAGAAGTGACGGCGCAGTGCGAAATAGTGTTGGAATTAAAAGCCCGAGTTCAAATTGGGAACCTTTCAAAGAAAGGGTGATTAAAAAACAAAACGTTACATAAGGCGCAGTGCAAGACAGTATTCAGAATATAAGTGAGAGGGTCCAGAGTGACTGATGCACTATCGATGACTACACAGTGTTGGATACAAGGTTGACTATACAGTGAGCAGTTTTGTGTAACCGGCATGGTGACATACGAAGGTATTATCAGGGCAGGTCTTAACCACGTATACAATTGTCCATACAGTGAGCAGTTTTGTGTGAACGGCGCGGTGGCATTCGGGGAGAAAGTCAATATCAAGGCTAATCCTTAAGGCGGGGACAATTATCTCTACAGTGAGCAATTTTGTGTAAACGGCGCAGTGATATTAGAGGAGAAGGGTATTACCAAGGCAGATCCTTAGGCGGGGAGGTAGTACAGGTCGAGAGGAGTGGTTCAATTAGGACCTATGTCGAAGGTGGCCTTGATAAGTATTGTGCAGTCATGGCAGATTGGGCGTAAGAAAAAAAGGGCAGAATATAGTTATCAATGATAGCGTGGATTTCAGGATATCCCGCTTTTAAGCTTTTGTTTGAAACATGCCTGGCCTCGTATTCACAGTTTTTTTTCCCTTCTCTCCCTCATTTTTTTTCCCTTCTCTCCCTCATTTTTTCCCCACTTATGTCAATTGTATGTAGCATGAAAGGCAATTGTTTATAATTCCAAGACAAACATGATTTATATATTTGTCCTGAAGATGATGCCATTTATCTTGTTTTTCGGCATCGAAACGTCGTCGACACAACAGGATCATATTAATGAATATGCTTGTAAATGCTATGTACAATGGTCACTCAAACTACAATCAAGTCTGTTCACTGATTATAAGTATACAGACCGATTTGCTCGCTCTTGCCTATACTTGTTGTTTTGTCTTGTTCACTGTAGGTCACGGGCTGTGCCCCCTTGACATTACTTTCTGATTGTGTGCATCGCCAAATAAATTCCTGTCCGGCTGGACAAAGGACATAAATACTATCCCAGTTTGTGTCTATTCTTACCCTGATCCCCAAAACTACTAGGGTCCACTGTTTTTTGTAATAAGTTAAAGGCCCAAGGTCCCTAGTGTACTACCTTTGGGTTCCCTTGTTTCCTATAACAGCCTTGGATGTAACTGCATTGTAGATCGGTGTGGTGAAAATTTCAGAGCTTGAACACAGGGGCAAGTCATTGGACTCAACTGAGGCATGCAAGGATGAGAAATGAGTAAATCATTTTTCTAGTCGAATATGATGGTGGTAAGAATTCATGCTCTCTAAGCTTCTATGAGAAAGTATGTGCTAGAAGGCATTATTATTATTTGACTCAGCAGCACATAATAATTATGCCAGTTATTTTTATCCCACTCAATTTAATCTTTTTACAAGTGCCAATTTGTAACTGTGCCGCACCTCTTCAGTCTCTTGTCGTAAACACCTTTTGACGGCCACCAACAAGCGTTTATCTACCTTACAGTGAGAATTAAACTACAGTTTATTCATCACACAGAATGTCTGCTTAAGTATTATCTTTTCGCGGAAAAAACCTTTTAATTTTTTAATAAACCTTTCATGAATTCCTCAAATAGGAATTCCCACATTAGGGAGTCCTGCATAAACAGATAAATAAACAACGTACCAGTGATAAATTTCAGAACACAATTTGCACTTAGGCCTTACCCACCTGTAATTATTAGATAAAATATATGTGGGTACCTCTGTATAACAAGCAGTTAAAACGCAACTGGGAGCATCCCCTCGAAAGAATGTAGTCAGGGAATTATGATCACTTTCCACACGGCTGATAATTTTCATGTCATCAATCAATGGGCAGAGTCTTACATCACCAAACACATAATCAATTGTACTCTTGAATTAACCTCTTTTAGAAGTAGGTGGCATCTCCTGGTCAGAGTAGGTTCGGCCATTACAGACTCTTAGGTGCTGACAGACTATGATTGAACTTAGCTGAAAGGCTATATTTGTGAAAGAACTCAAAGATTTACTAGTTCAAAGTGGTATGCTCCACTGTTCATCCTCCTGCTCAGTTAGTGCATTAATATATGGTGCGGGCTACATCTCCTGCCACCGTGACTATTGTGTGTGACTTGTGCATTGCAAGGAGCTCCTCAGGAAGATCCAGGACAGGTGGGTTAGTGTTAGCAGATGCAAACCTCACATTAGCATTAAATAACACTATATTCAACCTTCAGCGGGGGTGTGGTTTTGCCAGCGGCAAGATGGCTGCATTTTAAATGAGCTCTGCCGGCCGAGCGAAATAATCCTTCAGCATCCATCAGCATTGAGGGGGCAGAACCGTACAGCAGCCAAGCCCTCATTGCACATAGCCCTGGGAACCGACAACACTACTTTCTGTATACCCAAGCACCCTAAAACACCGAACACCGAAGCTTACCAGACTGGGGAGGACGCCATCGCGCCAGCGTGGTGACTGTGACACACTGGGCAGATATCAGCTGCATTACCCTGCTGAGGGACCTCAAGTACAGCATTTTGGGGCCCATCGCCACCTGGACTGGTAAAGCTGCCAATGCCCAGCTCCGGGCACTGCTGCCACCTATGACTGGGTGTGTGTGGGTGTGTGCGGCTCAGAGACTTGACCCCGCAGCGGTGCAGCCTGACAGTACATGCAGGCTTGGGAGTTGGGCCTGATCTGCGCCAAAGGACCCGCGGCTGGAGCAGCAGCTGAGAGTTAGCACTGGGTGCTGGCTTTGCCTCGGCACCCCGGACCTAGCTCGCCAACCAAGCAAGGTGCTGGAGCTGGGGGGACGTGCCGAGGGGTTTGGTGGCCCGCGTGAGGTGAGGAATCTGAATATCCAGGCCTGCTCGCACATCTCTGGGGTTGCAGTGATCCTCACTCCACCCTGGCGTCAGAATGGCTTGGCTGCCTGGTGTGCTCCCGCCTACCAGGAGCACCTGAGAACTTTGCGGGGCTGCCGACACACAAACCCTGAAGCAACAGAGTAAACACCTTCCCAACTGTACCCCTGATCCACGCATGCCCACCTGGCTTGAGCAACAAACTCGCTCCATACCGCTGGCTGATCTGTTTGCTGCGAAGCAGGCGAGGCAATCGTGCTGATTTCACTGCGGGTGCTGGGAAGCCTGTGAGACGGAACCCTCACCTGCCTGAATGAAGGGAGCCGTGCGAATACTGCCTCTTACCCACTCCGACTGCATATGCATGTAAGTTACTGATCAGGCAGACAAACGCAACCTCGCTCCTGCCTGAAATCACAGCACTTTACCCCTGTTGACTCTCCCAGTATGGGGCCTAGACCTTCTACAAACTGCTGCAATGGGGAAGGCCGACACAAAACAACCCAATCTCACATTTGAAGGCAAAATAACTGGCAGGGCTATAAAATCACCACATGAGGCCAACGAACAGGCCACACAGACAGACACAACTGAGACACAAGATGACAGCATAAGTTCCCTACTCCTCGAAGTCAAATCCACCCTAAAGACTATTGATTTCAAGATTGAAAATTTGACATCCTGCATAGACCAGATCAAATAACGGATGGACTCTCACTCGCATCATGCAACTCGAGGAGAGGGTCTCTGATGCAGATGATACCGGCGCGGAACACAGACAACGACTTTTAAAAATGGACAAGGTGCTGGAGATTATCCATGTAAAAATGTAAGCCCTCGAATCCCGCTCCTGCTGGAATAATATACGAATCATAGGTCTCCCTAAATCCACTGCGATTTATAAAATGGAGACTTAACTTTGAGTCCATGTTGCTTGAACTGTTCGACACAACCCTATTGGATCTTTTCATCATTGTGCGGGCACACAGATCAACCGGCTCGCGACTGCTGCCGGGGGCTCCCGCGTGCCCAATAATAGCATGCCTGCTGAACTACTGCAACCGAGACTCCATCCTCCGGAAAGCAAGAGAAATGGGGGAGGTCCGATACCAAGATAACACACTTTCCCTTTACCCTGACTTCACATTGACTGTGCAAACTGCCCGCAGAGACTTCCTCCCAACCAAACGCATACTCCAACAACTGCACATCACATGTGCTCTCATGTATCCTGCCAAGCTGCGCATAGCCTCCGGTAACACACCCCGTTTTTTCACAGACCTAAGGCTGCCCTGGAATTTGTTAAACAACTACAAAAGTCGCTCCCTCACAATCAACAGGTGCCTTCTAAAGATAGCCAAGCAAGTGACAATGATTGACTCTGCCAATGAGCAATGTTGGCTCACATGAGGTCCTACCTGTGGTAGGCATAAAACAAACATAGTTCAATAGTGTAACTCTCTACTGTTATCTTGCCTAAATTCAAATGCTGTTAATAAGCCATACACACTTCCCTCCTTGCTGTGAACTGACGTGCTCGGCCACCCTGCCTCACAGCATGGGGAGATCTGGTTGAGCCCACATACCCCATTGGGATAATTCCAGTATCATGTTGGTATTCACCAAGTTGGAGCTCGTCGGAAGGGGGGAGGTATGATTCTCAACCATGTTGAGGGGTTGGAGCGGGAGGGGGCGAGGGGGTATTGTCCCAAGAGGGTGTGATGGTGCAGATTCAGACCCCGGGACCTTGTTCTATTGTTTCACCTGTTTTAATTTGAACTCAACTGTGATTGCATTCAATTACACTCATACTATGCTCTATGTTGTACTATCATTTGGCACATAGATGGACAATGGAAAGTATGCTTGTATGGCCCTGCTAGACACTGCCCATGACTGAGCTGACCTTTTTGACGTAGAATATTAGAATCATGAATGACTACCGCAAAGCACGTCTTCTACACACATGTCTCAACAGGCACAAGACCGACATCTGTTTTCCCCAGGAGACCCACCTAATGGCTACTAGCGCAGCCAGACAACAATCGAGACACCAGAGGGACACATATTCCTCATTCTACTCCAACTATGCAAGGGAAGTTACCATCTTATTCAGGAAAGGTCTGCCATTGCATACAACACAAACCCACATTTACACTGAAGGGAGATATGTGATTCTGACAGATATCCTTTACACCCAACCCATGATTCTGGAGGCTCTCTATGGCCTGAACACAGATGACTCAGATTTATACATCCAAATATGGAAACTCCTCTCCTACATCGACCCCATGCCGTTGATATGGGCAGGCAACTTTAACATTGCTCCACAGAACTCACTGGACCGCTCAAGCATGTGTTTGCTCCACCCACAGGCCTCCGCTACACTGCATACCCTTTTGCAGGATAACAGCTTAGTTGATGCCTGGCGGCACTTTCACCCTGACAAGTGCAAGGGCAATTGCGTCTCCAATACTCATGGCTGGTCCTGCATTGATTTGTGGTTGGTCACTCAAGACATCCCATGCTGGGCCACCTCTGTTACACATCTAGCGCGCCCTATTGGGCCCCTCCTCAGTGATCCTGGTTATGTGAATCCAGCTGACCCCTCAGCATATGTTTGCATGGCGCCCCCACCACATGTGCTCTGAGATGCTTCATTGAGAGAAGAGCTTTGTGCCGCCATAATCGAATTGTTTGAACTAAACATCGGCATGGGTGGATTGTCCTCTACCCTCTGGGAGACCTTTAAGGTGGAAATTCTGGGGGAACGTACTACAAGGCAATATGATGTGCTCAGATCCATTAGGGGCACCCTGGAGAGGCTGGAAGCAGAACTTAAACAACTCAATCAAAGTTACATTATTAACCCTTCCCCTGCTACATTAGCAGATATAAGATCAAAGATGACCGAATACCATGCTGAGGCTGAACGCGAGGCAATGTACCTCAGCCGTGAAGCCAGGGCTCACCGTTATGGAGAGCGCAACCTGCCTTACAAAACATTGGCAAACTTACTGAGAAAGCCACATGCCTCCTCTTCTATAACAGAACTGTAGGATGACCCTGCGGGAAGAACTACCTCCCCCAGCAAAATAACTGCTACAATTTCTTCATTTTATTCCCAACTCTACACTGCCGGTGCCTTGACACCCCCGGAAGTCATTGAGCAGTTTTTTTACACTATTGAGCTGTTATGGCTCTGTAATGAGCATTATGGGTATTTAGACGAACCATTCACCACTGAGGAGATTGAACAGGTGATCTCTGACTTCCCGGGCGATAAGACACCTGGATCAGATGGATTGATGGCCGCTTATTATAAAGAATATGCACCTATCCTTATTCCTCATCTTGCCAAAATGTACAATGAATCCGTCACGATTTGCCAATTCCTTACCACCCTTCGTGAAGCTCTGACCACTTTCCTCCTCAAGCCCGAGAAACCACTGGAATGCTCTGATTCGCATTGCCAATTATAATTAATCAACAAACACAACAAGATATTTGCGAAACTGTTAGCTAACTGCCTTCTCCCCCTCATGTCTCTTATAGCTCACCCGGACCAGCCCCGCTTTATCGCAGATCATGCCACTGCACATAATTTGCACACCATCTTTTCTATAATGCACCAAATTAACCCTTATCTTCCGGCGGTGTTTGCCTTGTTAGACACCACCAAGGCATTCAATTTATTAGAATGGCCTTTCCCCTTTGTTGGCTCAGCCCAGCCTTCACAAGCAAAATCAAGTTATTATACACCCTGCCCTCAGTGCGCATATGATTAATGGACAAATCACAGAACCCATATGTATCACCAGAGGCACTAGACAAGGATGCCCTCTGTCACCCATGCTATGTGCCATAGTGATGGAGCCATTCCCAGCATGGCTGAGGCATCACCGCACGAATCGAGGCATCAGGTTCTCAACCCGCAGCTTAATGACCTACATGTATGCTGATGATGTGGCATTATCTATCCACGAACCCCAAGAAAACCTAGCTCCAATAATTAGAGTGGTCATTAAATTTGGGGGCTACTCAGATATATAGATAAACTGGAATAAATCTATTCTATTTCCTATAACTGATGTGACCCGACCTTTCCTCAAGGAATACCTGATAAAATGGGCTGTTAGTCCAACTTAATATCTCAGTATTTGGCTAAGTAGAGACATGGAAAAGCTCTTGAAAGCAAACTAGGGCAAGACCATGTATTGGCGGGATGCATCGCATTCGCCAAAATGGTGGCCCTGCCCAAGTTTCTTGACCTGTTTTTAAATATTCCTCTGTCGCTTCCCACTTCTTCAAAAGACTACGCTCTAATATAATCGCTCTTCTGTGGGCAGGATGCCAGCCGCGTATTGCCTACAAAACCCAACACAGCCTTTTTCGCGAGGCGGGATGGGAGCCCCAAATTTTATATTCTATGCATTTTCCCCCCAGGCCAGTTTTCTTCATTTTTGGCTACACCCTACGCCCTTTCAACTGCATGTTGCAGTCGAGGCAGACCTTGCTTCCCTGTGGCCACTACAATCAGCATTGTTCTTACCATATACGGCCCGATAGGCAAAATAGACACTGTTGAATGCATATGCTGGGCCTGGGAGGGAATCTGCAGACACATAAGGAATAAGGCCCTGCACGCGCCGGCGATGCAACTTGCTAGCAACCCCTCCTTTCCTCCACTACAAACTGGCGGCATGGCATGCTGCGGCACTGCGCATTTGCACTAATGCTGATCTCTATCCTAATGGACAGTTCCTTTCTCTCCCGGACAACACAACTCCACCAGACAATCTTCTATATTATCAGATAAGAGCAACCTGCATAAACATGAATGATGCATTCCCCAGCCCTCAAAAATATCCACACAGCGTCCTCTCTGTGTAAACTCGTCACTAGATTGTAGGCACTGACTCTCGCAGCCTCCCGGGTAGACACTGAATGGACATGCTGTGCATGGTCATCAGATTTTATCGATGGGCCTTCACCAGAGCAATGGCAGTACTGCTTTAATCAGTCCCAAAAACTCTCCTCCACTTATCGAATGCTCCTGATACATTTAAAATTTTTACACAGACTATATTGCACCCCTGCAGCACTTCACAAACTGGGCCTGGCAGAGGACTCAAGATGCGTGCAATGCTCTGCCCCTGACACAACTTTTGCACACTAAGGGGCTTATTAGGATCGCAGTTTTCCCGAATCCTCCGGGCCGGCAGAAGCCACCGCCAGCCTGGAGGATGCGGGAAAACCGCTGCTGAGCCTCAAAAGACCCACCGCCATATTAGGATGGCGGTGGGTCTTGAAATGTGTCCGCAGCTTTTCCGCCGCGGTCGCCTTCCAACTGCGGCGGAAAAGCTTTAACATGGCTGGCGGTGTCTATCAGAAACCGCCAGCCATATTATGATGGTGCAAAATTTATACTTTTCCGCGGCAGCTTTTCCGCTGTGGAAAAGCTTATGGACCTTCACTTCGGGGGCCCGTTGCGGGCCCCTGGGTGAAGGGGGGGTGGGGGATGCACATGGG
This sequence comes from Lissotriton vulgaris, assembly GCF_964263255.1. NCBI lineage: Eukaryota > Metazoa > Chordata > Amphibia > Caudata > Salamandridae > Lissotriton > Lissotriton vulgaris. The sequence continues at coordinate 102,702 of NW_028242747.1, forward strand.
GGTACCTATGGTACCCCCCTGCATTTGCATGAACAAAGCAGCAGGCACCGCGCGGTGCCCGCTTTGTGCAAACAAATGCACAACTTACATTTTTAACATTGCGGCGGGTGCTGCTTCAAGCAGCACCCGCCGCAATGTTAAAGATACAGGATGTGACCGCCAGGGTGGAGGTCACATCTTAATTTGGACGAAGGGACCGCCGCTGCCCCTGCGGACGGTCCCTCCTACTCTATGGTGGCTGATGGACTCAGGTCCGTCCGACATCATAATCAGCCCCTTAGCCTGGTCATGTCCAAAGGTAGCGAACTACTGGCAGGATGTATGTAGAATTCGTAGTGCCATAACCTCTGACACGCTTACAACCGACCCCCTTGTATGCTTTCTGGAATATGTCAAGGAAATCCTGGATGTTAACTGCAGACTGGTTGCAATGCTGCTGGTGCTCGCCACTGGGGCTGTAAGCCGGCACTATTTACCAAATACCGGCTAGCTGACGTGGCGCATTGTTAGACGCACCTGAGCGAATACTGGAACTTAATGCCCCTAGCGAGCAGGCGACATGATATCTGGGCCCCCTGGTGTCTATATCTGACAGGTAGACAGGGCTGACAAATCCCCTGACCGCCCCCAGGCCCTGTGGCCACAAACGAGGATGTTAACAATGACAGTTGTGGACCAAGCCCCCAAGGAAATGTGACGTTGTGATGAATATATATGCTAATCCACAATGTTGTTTCTGTTGCCAGAGTTGGAATATATCATCATGCACTCTCAATGTCCCGTTGGTAATAGAATGCCTTATTAACATGTCATAGCTCTAATTGAATGCATAACTTGTAATGCGCTTATCTCTAAATAAAATTTTACAAAACCCACAAACATATATAAATGGAACCTTCAGCAATGCATATTAGCAAGGGACAGCCTTCCTGTGGGCCACCCAAATTTCCCTGAGGGCCTGGATCCCATAATATCAGAAGTGAATCCATTAATAAAAACTTTGTCTACTGCCCAGGTTTCTTGAAATGCAGAAATATCAAAGTCACCTATATAGGAGCCTCATTAAGTGTCAGATAATTTAATTATTATCCCTGCCAAGTTCCAAGATATTATAGAGGGGACACCTTTCGTAGGGCAAGCAGCTTTATGTGAGATATCTCCTGTACTGTGCTCAGAAAATAAAGTTCCTTTGAACAATTCTGTTTCAGCCTCTCTGGTACAGTATAGGGAGAAATCACCTATCTCCCCTAACAGCTGCAGTCCGTGCAGGTAACAGTGGTGGTGCGGTGAGGCCGACTAAGGGGGGATTTCGAGTTACGATTTTACGGAAAATTTGAATAAATAATACATTTTCCCTCTGCATCGTCCCTCAAAATCAACCTTAATCAGCTTCACCCCCCCCCCCTCCCGCTGTTACCTGCATGGACTGCGGCTGCCCACTAATGTCACAGAATCTGCACTTTCACATCCAACATGTTGGTCCACACAGCCTATATTTTTATTACCGTCACATTCAATGATCAAAGGTATAGCCTTCCGTTGCCCCTATCAATCATTTGAATTTAAACCAACACCTCCTGTCCTACATAAATATTTGATGCCAGGTAAGCGGTTTCAAATTATTAGGACTTCTGTGGTTGTGTAGAGGATGCAATCTCAGTCTATCAGCACAATTAGATATCCCTTCTATATTGGAAGTGCTCATTTGGAACTTAGTTGGACCATCGATCAGGGCCTTGTTTTTTAGAGACACAAGGATATAATCACATATTGTAGGGCCCATATGGCAGCGTCTAGTATATGCAATGTTGGATTCTTTTCCTGACAGATGGTTGCGTTTGGATCTGATCCAATGCGTAACCTTGTTAATCAGGGACACCAAATCTTCAAATGCACCAGGTGATGGTTTAGGGACTAGAATAAAAAAATCACCATTCCAGTGCTATTACCCTAGTTAGTTAGAATGGGTTTACCCTCAGAGGTGGGCAATGCGGTTCAGATTGCTTGTGATATGGGCATTATGCAGCACGCATAGTAAGAGGAAAATGCCTGTCAGGATTGTTTTTCTGCACGAAGGTGCCAATTCCTTCACAAAAACAACCATGCATGCAACGCAGGCCCCCTTAAGGGTGTCTGCTTTGGTGTGAAGCAGCCCATTTTGTACCGGTTCAGGGGGAAAAGTCAGGAATGTGCCGTATGCCTTAAATACATCACATTCCTGCACTTTCCCAGTGATGCAGAGCAGTGCACCAATGTGACTTGCTGCGCTGCACTGGACCACTAGTTCATAAATATGCTCCATAGTTCTTAGTTTTCATGTTTGCCTCTGGAAAGACAATGGAGAAAAATAATAACATAGGGACAGAAAAGGTAAGAAAAAGAGATTACGAAACAAATTAAAATGTGCAAATTTCTATTATCTTTATTGATTGATTGAAAAAGCTTTATTCGAGTTATGCACTCATAAAAGCACAAACATATAAAATTACACATTTAAAAAGCTCTATACATACATTAACACTTAATTTACAGCTTAAAATACACAGTATAGACACATAAAATATTCACCACAAGTTAATATAAGCTTTCTCATAATATACAAAGGCTAAATGCGAGTTAAAAAAACAAAATCAACCACGTTATTGACCATAAACAAAAATTATACAGTCAAAACTCCTTACGGGCATTTAGCAACATATTATAGCTAAAATTCATAATTCTCTCCCTCGGGATTTAGCAATGCAATTCATACAAGCAAGAAAACGAGATTCAAGGCCTATTCGAAGATAGAGCCCTCCGCCTTATAGACCAAGCCCACCCCAGGTATTTTGCCGTTCCTACAACTATAGGCAGTTCGGTTGAGGAACAAATAATTCTCAGCCCCTCAACACCGCTTGAGACACCAAGGTTCCTGCAAACAGGTGCCAACCACAATTTCCTTGGGTTTACATAGCCCTCGCACATGAATAGAAAATGTGCTATACTTTCATTGGGGGCGCCACATAACGGGCAACATGAACTACTATTAGTTCCCCAATTAGACGTCAATGACTTCAGGGGGAGGGAGCCTGCCCTTAGCTGAAAGAATAATTTTCTGTCTAGCGGAACAGTTAAAGTGTCCCAGTACTGCTCTAGTGCAGGCCTCATTTTAAATTCCATAAACCTACCCCCCATAGATTCTGAGGTCACACTCTTCCAAGACTTCTGGTCGATATAATACCAATATATAGCTTTTATAGTTGTTTTCCTGGGGAACCCTTCCCCAGAGGGATTTTCCCAAAGTTTGGAGAGACCAAGCTCAGCAAGGGTGTCCCTAAGCTTTTTTAGCCATGTAATTTTATGAAAGACGTCTGATTTAACTAAGGCAGAAAACCCCTCAGCATAGTGTCTAATTTCAGGGGTCATCCACAACCGTCTCCAGTAGAGGATAGGCCTTAGTCGGGCACGATCACTAAGCGTTCTTCTTCCTAAATCCAAGCCAAGCGGTATTAATGGGGTACTTTGGGGAAGACTAGTTATCCCTCTCAAAAACCTGTTCTCGGATCTTTGGAGCGTATCGAACCTCTCAAAGCCCCAGACTTCAGCCCCATAAAGGGCTGCACCCAAGGCTTTTGCGTCGTATACCATGAGAACAGGTTTAATAGGCCTGGTTTTAGATTTTGCTTGTTCCACTCGAAGCGCTCCCGAAATCTGCTGATGTTTCAAAACCGCCTTCTCGATATGTCTTGACCAACCAAATTTACTTGATATCTCCACCCCTAGGTATGTAAAGACATTTACTACCTCTAGTCTAATACTATTCAGAGATACCCTGGGTTGGGCTTGGCGTTTTTGCCCAAAGACCATCAGCTTAGTTTTATTTACATTAACTTCGAGACCCCGTTCCTTGCAGAACATATCAAATATGTTCAAGGCTCGCTGGAGACCTGCCGGGGTTTTGGACACGATCAAAGTATCGTCGGCGAACATCAGGATCAGAACCCTGATGCCCGCCAGCGGAGGTGCGTCAACCCTCGCATCCAACATCCTATCGACTATACCATTGATGAACAAGGAGAACAACAGGGGTGCCATGGCACAACCCTGACGTACCCCCCGCTCAACTGGGAAATTGATGGATGATTCCCCATTCCTCCCCCACTGGACTTTAGCGAAATTGCTTTCGTGGAGACGCATTATTAATGTGAGCAGTTCAAGTGGAACCCCTATCTTGCTCAAGACACCCCACAGCTTACTCCTGGGCACCAGGTCGAAGGCAGCCCTCAGATCTACAAATGCTACATAAAGGCTGCCCTCGCCAAGGAGTACAGTCCCCCACCGTAGCATAGTGAAACGAAAAATTTGGTCAACCGTGCTGGTAGCTCGTCTAAATCCTGCCTGGTAGGGGGATAAGGCATTGTTTTCATCTACCCAGGCCATAAGTTTGTCGACCACCATCTTGCCCACCACTTTCTGGATAGTGGCCAGCAAACTTATGGGTCTATAATTTGCCGGGAGCGACCGATCACCTTTCTTAAAGATCGGAATTATGATTGCCCCCTTCCATACATCTGGGATTTTTGCCCCTTTTGCAAGGGCATTTCCCAGCACAGTCGCATATTTTGCCCAGCGGACCTTATCGTGTTTGAAAATATCTGAGGGGATTCCATCCAACCCCGGAGCTTTCCCCCCCTGCAGTAATGAAATTACCAGTTCTGCTTCTTTAGTTGAGAATAAGTCTCCCTTGGAAAATACCACAGGGATTAATTCACTGTCCATTATGTCCCTATTCTCCGCATACTGGGGTTGGAAATACTCGACCCATGAAGCTTCATTAACATTATTATCGGGATTGTTTGGCGTACCACCTCTGCCCCATTTCATAATTTTCCAAAAGAGTCTTGAGTCTTTTTGCCCAGAGGCCTCAAGTAACTCCTCCCAATATTCCTCTTCCCAAAGTTTCTTAGCCTTGCAAATATTCTCCTTATAATGTTTCCTAGCAATGCTAATCAGAGCCTTATCCCTGCTTTTAATTGCCCTGCCCAGCTCCAGTCTGGTTGCCCTGCACTGCTTGTTAAACCACCTTGCCAGTTTGATGGGAGGTTTTCTATTTGCCCTAATTGATTTAATAAAATACGGTTTTATCAAATGGAAGAATGTGTCGTGTATGTCTGCTATTAAAGAGGAACCCGGTATTACAGGGTATACTGATTCCATGGCGGCAATAGCGTTATCCACCTCCAGGTTAATGTGCTCCACAGTGGCTAAGTTAGCCAACACATCTGGCCATTTCACCCTTCTTAGATCGTTAGCTATAACAGGTACAATTTCACTCCCTAGCGCAAGGTGGGCAGGCGCAGCCCTCCACCATGAGTGGGTAACACTGAGGGGGTTATGATCACTTTCTATTCTCCCCACTATTTCCATGTCACCCACGCCACACCATAGCTCAAGACTGCAAATGACATAATCGATCCTACTCTTGCTATGCCAATTGTCGAATGTGCTATTTCCACCTTGGTCACTTTTTGTCCTGCCATTAAGGGCCCTCAAACCATACTCCAGACATAACGCATTCAACAACAATACATCCTTAGTCCACCGCTTCACTGGTGGGAGGTTTAGGATTGGGACGCCCCATAGAGCATCCTCTTCTTGTCCTATCGGATGTTCAGTATTTTCCAAGGGCTCAAAAGTCCTGTTCAGGTCGCCAGCCACCACCAATCTATTACCAAGTGACTTGGATTCAAGGGAGGTTGATAGAGCTTCAAGGGTGTGAGAATTCCCAACACTTAAACCCCTAGCATAAATATTATAGATATCTATCACACCGCCCTGTCCTAATGTTAACCTCAATAATTGTATATCCTTGCAGCATAGGTCGATAACTTTTATTTTGACCTGGGAATTCTGCTTAACCCAGGCTGTTAGACCTCCCGTAGGTCTGCCCCTAGGGCCCCTAGTCGCTGGTATACAAAAATTTAGATAACCTGGCAGATAGATAGGCTCCCAAGCCCACGTCTCCTGGAACAGGCACATTTCAAACCCATTAACAAAGTCTAACCAGTCTTGGGACAGCAATCTTGAGGCCAAACCTGCTATATTCCATGAAAGGAACCTCCCCGTGGTGTCACCTTTGCCAATCCCCCTTTCAGTATCTACCATAACCGGTGAATTAATCAAAATCTCACAATCACCACCCTCTCCCATAGCAATATTTGCACAGTTTGCCACATTTGCCTCATTTGTACCAAGACTAAATGGTGGTCTGGGATCGTCCCCCCAGTCGTCCTGGCATACCTTATTGCCCCCCCTCATACTTCCATGTTCCCTTTCTGGGACCACTTCTGCTAAATTACACATTGCATCCCCCTTAGGTGTCAGAATTGGCTCCACAATAGTTTCCCTGTCCATTTGTACAACAGAGTCCAAAGGTTCAACTGGATCCCGTCAGCATCCCCATCTCGTGTACCCTACTCCACCATCAAAGTTATATACCTGATTATAACTATCATTTGGACGCAAGATAGGGGCAGGGAAGGAGCTGACCTCTACCAAGGAAGGCAGAGTAATTCTCCTTAACTCATTACAACCCCCCGGATAAGAGGACACAGGTCTAGGATAGAAAAAGGTCAAGTCTACAACCCCAATCCCACCAAAGCTAATATTCCATCCCGGTTTCGTGATCAACCCTACTACCCTTGGGTCTTGAAAGTTGATTATGATACACTCACCCCCTGCTTTTTTAAGGTGTTCCCAATCCAATTGACCCTTCTAACCCCAATAATCAGGCCGTCCACACCCCCTGGCAGGGGTCTATTGACCCGCAGCCAGTGCATGACTTTGTTTTTTAACATGTCGTATGTTTCCCCTTGACCTTCCGGTAAGAGTGGGACGTTGGTGAGAATGGCCACATATGGGTGGGAATCAGGGGTGAGTTGAACCGGGGGAATCCGAATTGTGGGTTTGTTGACATGTATTTTTGATGGGCATCGTTCTTGGACAGCAAGGCTCGAGGGGGCACTATTTCCCACGACCATGCTGGTGTTATTTCCACCGGCTGTGGTGTTGCTATCCCTTACATGACCTCCCCTATTTACTATCTGAGAGGCAAGCGGCCCGTTTGGTCCATCAACATTCTTACCTAGATTTTTATCTGTGTCTATCAAAGTACCCTGATTACGTTCCATAATGGTAGGTAAGGGTGAGCTATTTTTATTAATCGCTGGGGCACAGTTTTTAATGCCATCTTTTGTACCTTTAGCCGTTGCACTAATACAGCTGGTCTTTGTTCTCCCAGAACTACTATTATTTACAGAGGGTAAGGGTACTGCTATGTTCTTATTGTTCTGTCCCTGGTTCTGCTGCGTAGGTACACCATTCACCATTGGGGGAGTCAAATCGACCACAGTGACACCAATATCCCGCTCGGCTAGCTTATGTTTTGTCCCATTCTCTCTCAATTTATTATGGGACTTAATTAATGTTTTTATTGAAAAGAAATTATCTAAGCTAGCCTGCTCAAGATGGTCCAATTGTTTTGCTAGCTTCTCAAGTCTAGTCTCAAGAGGATTTAAGAGAGAGCGTATTAGTTTTTCCACGCCCAATAGATATTCCGGTTTAGGTGTCGGTTGGCCAGGGGCTGCTAAAGTAATGGGGTCTATTTCTGTTACTGGTGATGCAGGGATCATTTGTTTCTCTGCACCTGTTAACACAGCCAATTCCTCCCCAATTGTTGCCCCACTAGGGTTCTCAACAGGAACATTGCCTAAGAATGTTTTAATGGCCAACTTCCTGATCTTCGTTGCTGGTTTTTGTACTTGGTTTTTTTTTTTGTGACTGTGTCCCTTTTCCTCTTTGGGCATGGTTTAGGCTTAATAGCCTGTGCTTGAACACACGCTTTAGATATAGCGTTTTGCCCCTTTAGTGCTCTATTAGAACCATTTAAATGCTCTGGCGATAAAGTAGTAGCCACTATATCTACAGGAGTAGTACCCAGTAGCTCATTGGATACAGATATATCATACTGTGTATCATGTGTAAGTGGCAGTACTGTAGAAGAAAGCGGGGTAACCAATGCAGGGAAACTTTGGCCTATATTATTCTCAAGGGGATTTTTCATAAGCTCAATCGATAGCCTTCGCCCGGCGCGTCTTTCCGCCAAAGCAATCTCCCTATCGATGTCTTGTGGCAGGCGTTTGAAATACGTATCTAAGGGCCCCATAACTGCCGTCTCAGCCTCACCCATAGAGGACTGCAAGGCAGAGGTACTTGCAATATTAGCCATAGTACAAACCCCCCTACTACCTTCAATAACTAGATGATACGAGCGAACACTAAACAAATCAATTACATCCAACAACAAGACTGCAAATATTAAAGGGGTGGCCCAGCCCGGCCTCCTGCGGCCCCGGACGGCCACAGACGGTCCCGCCCTTGTCCCGGACTTCTCCCGCGCGCTCTCCCGCGCTGCGGGAGTAGTATTGACTTATTGTAGTCACAGGTGGAAGGGTGGGAGGGGTCGGGGAGAGCGGCCCAGGTGTTGCTCCTCCGGGCTGGCAGGCGCTCCTGGAAGTTGAAGTCCCTCCGTGAGCGCACGCCGCTCGCAGCCCCGTCAGGAATCTCCCCCAGCTGACCCTCCGAGTTCAGAGTTGCTGCAGGTCACACAGCGCGATGCGGGACCCGCGAAGCGGGTTCCGCGAGCAGTAGTAGGTAGACAGGCAAGGCAGGCAAGGCAAGCGGATCCCAAGCAGAGTGCTCTTCAAACAGCAAAGCGTCCCACTCGCTATCAGGGAAGTGCTGCTTTTAAAATGATCGGTGGGAGGGTGGGAGGGTTCGGGGAGAGCGGCCCAGGTGTTGCTCCTCCGGGCTGGCAGGTGCTCCTGGGAGTTGAAGTCCCTCCGTGAGCGCACGCCGCTCGCAGCCCCGTCAGGAATCTCCCCCAGCTGACCCTCCAAGTTCAGAGTTGCTGCAGGTCACACAGCGCGATGCGGGACCCGCGAAGCGGGTTCCGCGAGCAGTAGTAGGTAGACAGGCAAGGCAGGCAAGGCAAGCGGATCCCAAGCAGAGTGCTCTTCAAACAGCAAAGCGTCCCACTCGCTATCAGGGAAGTGCTGCTTTTAAAATGATCGGTGGGAGGGTGGGAGGGGTCGGGGAGAGCGGCCCAGGTGTTGCTCCTCCGGGCTGGCAGGCGCTCCTGGGAGTTGAAGTCCCTCCGTGAGCGCACGCCGCTCGCAGCCCCGTCAGGAATCTCCCCCAGCTGACCCTCCAAGTTCAGAGTTGCTGCAGGTCACACAGCGCGATGCGGGACCCGCGAAGCGGGTTCCGCGAGCTGTAGTAGGTAGACAGGCAAGGCAGGCAAGGCAAGCGGATCCCAAGCAGAGTGCTCTTCAAACAGCAAAGCGTCCCACTCGCTATCAGGGAAGTGCTGCTTTTAAAATGATCGGTGGGAGGGTGGGAGGGGTCGGGGAGAGCGGCCCAGGTGTTGCTCCTCCGGGCTGGCAGGCGCTCCTCGGAGTTGAAGTCCCTCCGTGTGCGCACGCCGCTCGCAGCCCCGTCAGGAATCTCCCCCAGCTGACCCTCCAAGTTCAGAGTTGCTGCAGGTCACACAGCGCGATGCGGGACCCGCGAGCAGTAGTAGGTAGACAGGCAAGGCAGGCAAGGCAAGCGGATCCCAAGCAGAGTGCTCTTCAAACAGCAAAGCGTCCCCCTTTATCTTTATTTAGCGCTTCCATGGAAGTCGGTATTAAATGGTAGGACTTAAAGATAAGCGTGTTTTCTCTATAGATTTTCACAATTAAGAGTGAAAGAGGCACATACGTTATTAAAATGTATAAAACGATACATGAATTAAAGTCTGTACATGCATGAAATAATGTTTCAGTGGGTATTGTAGTGAATGCTATTTAAGATTTCTTTAAATACAAATAGAAGTAAATTGGCTTGCAAACGCCTCTTCAATGCCTAGTCACAAACATTAAGGTTCCAATCGCGTCAGCAACATTCAAATGAATGCTAATGATGCAGACAAGACTACAAAGCACACCGTTTCCCACAACCCGCTGAGAAATGCTAAATGTCAAGAAACAATACCTGCAAACATGCTTTGGAAGCATTCTCTAGGAGAGGAGATGTACGGCGTAACGGCCAGAGCTGCCAACCTTATATCCATAGGTTTGCGTATGGCCTTACCTCAATATCCTGTGGTTCTTGATGAATCGCTTAATCTCCCTGTGCCTTAAAAAATTAGTAATGCAATCTAGTGCCCTGGAGGCAAATACGCTCAAATACTAAAATAAATAAAAATGAAATAAATATCTAGCAAACGTTACCAGGAAGCTAACGTCTAGACATATTAGCCAATAAACGATTTTGCGTTGAGATAAAATAAACGTTTATCTACGGTGGAAGGCAAAAACATATTCGTTTGTTTAAAATTGTGAATACAAAAATTACACCATTCAAATATTATATGTCTCCTATCCCCTTATTTTAAAAGAGCACGAATAGTGACCATTCACAGTGAATAGCATAATGTGGTAAGGTCCCATTGTCTGACTATTGTATGAAATTCTCCACCTGAAATATTTTCATCTCTCTAGCAATGTCAGATTACCCATTAACCTGCACTGTACAGTATTTGGTTATTCAGATATGTTCAAGCGTTGACATCCATCATATGGATGTTTTGAGGGCTGTCTCATCAATCATTTGTCTTGCATATTTGCCAATGCAAAGACTCATGTATCTAAAAATACATATTTTAGACAAATGATGTGGCCATCTACTTTATATTGATGTATGTTCATGCCAAAACAGCCGACATTACATTTTTTACTGCAACTGAAAAAGGTTTAGCAGGCGCACAGTGTAAATACTGGTAACAACCGTGATTTCTGCAGCAATGCTGTGCCTTACACAGAGCTACTAGTTTTATGCAATTCTGCAGGCACAGCGTGTTCCGCATGTTTACGGATTTTCCACACTTGCCACATAATCCATCATGTGATATACAAATTTCAGATTTTTGACAAAAGTTGTTTGGCCTCAAACGGATCAAGAGATTGGAAACACCACAACTTGTGCAAGAGAGATCTTTGGCAATGTTATCTGGTCACATGTTAGTGCTGGTTGCCCTATTCATGTGTTAATCTCGTATTAAAGAGGTACTGAAGAGGTCACATTTACAGTACTTATAGTCTGCAATAAAATGTGCCACGTTATTCTATGTAATTTCCCCTTTCCTGCTGCTTAATTTAGTCAGCCCTGCAACAAAATTTGGTTTTTTATTTCTGCAATTCAGCAGTCCATACCTTAGTGACAGTGCACCATTGGTGTCCATTAGGATTATGCCCATCATTAATCATGCAAGCATATGTTGGTTTGATTCCATATCACTATCATTCACAGAGCTTCCTTCTTTCCTTATGTCATATATGGATTAAATAAGACTCAAATAAGAAAAAAACATTGTCTAATGACTTTATGTGATCTGTTCAAACAATACGTAAATACTTTTATTTATTTTATTTTAACGGTTTTGTGCAGCACGAACAAGACCCTTGCGGGTATCAGAGGGCTTTACAGGGAAGTATAGGTCGGATCAAGAGAATTAATATAGGTGACATCGTCAGCAATTAGTAAAATATAACAGCTTAGAAGATATAGCAAATATATACATAGTTGTGTGAGTAGTTCAAGTGAATTTGACCAGGAGAATCCATTTCACTTCCTTTTGGAAAGCTGACGTGGAAGGGTTCTGTCTCGTTCCTGGGGGTAAGGCTTTGCAAATCCTGGGAGCCATTCTCGAGAAGGACCTGTTGTATGTTTTCTTCTTGTTAAATCGTTGTGGTTTCTGTAGCAGATTGTAGAAGCTCCTGGTGGTTCTGTTACCACACAATAACACCAATTTCTCAGCTTTGTATCTCGGTGTATTGTGATGTAATGTCTTGTGCGTCATACAGGCGATTTTCAAGTGAATTCTAGCCTCAAACGGAAGCTAGTTGAGGGCACGCAGGTCGGGGAGATGTGACAGTTTCTTTTGAGCTGGTGATGAGTCTAGCTGCTGCATTGATAGAGGCTTTCAGAGGGGCGGTCGTTGATTTGGGAATGCCGCAGAAAACAACGCTTCCATATTCCACTCTGGGAATTACTAGCGCTTGTACTGCCTGTTTAAAGTCATTTGCGGTAGGAAGGATTTCAGTCTTCTCAAGGTGTTCATATGAAAATGTGCTTCTTTTGTAGAGGTACTGATGGGTTTCTGCATGTTTAGCTTATTTTCCAGGGTTATTCCCAGCGATTTTGCTGAGTTGATGATGAGAGGTTGACCGTTGAGTGTTCTTAGGTGCTTCATCCATTTGAGGATGATGGTTGATTGGCTTGTGGGAGCGATTAGGAGGAATTCGGTTCTGAGGCTGTTTAGTTTTAAATGTTTTTTGGCCAGCCAGGTCTGCATTTTTTGGAGCATTGAATTAAGAGATTTGATGTCATTGAGTGAGTGGATCTTATGTAGAGTTGTGTGTCATCTGTGTACATGTGATAGTGGACATTTGAGGAACTGAGAAGTTCGGTGAGTGGCTCAATAAACAGGTTGAACAGTGTAGGGGAGAGGGATGATCCCTATGGAACTCCTAAGGTAACTAGGGTGTGCTTGGATAAGGATTTATTGTTCTTGAATCTTTGTGTTCTGTTTTGAAGGAAGGAATCTGAACCAGTTTACGACCAATCCAGATAGTCCCATTCTGTGTTTCAGGAGGTCTAGTAGGCTGTTGTGTTTGACGGTATAGAAGGCCGAGGATAGGTCAAGCAGGATTAATAAACAGGCTTCGTTTTGGTCCAGAATTTTTAATGCGTCGTCTATTAAGTGGGTCATGGCTGATTAAGTACTGTGTCCTGCACGGACGCCTGACTGAAATTGATCAAGCAAGTTAAAGTGGTATATATTGTTGCTAAGTTGCGAGTGAACACATTTTTCTAGCAGTTTTGCCAAAGTGGGGATGTTGGATACTAGGCGATAATTGTTCAGGTCTGCCTGGTCCGCCAATGGCTTCTTTATGATGAAGGCTACCTGTCCTACTTTAAGGATGTCTGGGATGGTTGTTTGAAGGAGAGAGGTGTTTATACTTCTAGTCCATAAAGGCACTAACACCGGAATGAAGTCTTTTAGGTGGTTTGCTGGGAGAGGGTCTGTGAAGTTGTTGGAGGGATTTGGGGCCGTGAGCATTTTTAGTATGGTTTCTTCATTGTAAGTATTGAAGGAGGCCCAGAATGCGAGGTTTTGAGGTCAAACTTTGCCCAACAGCTAAGAGGGGTCCCTAGCGGGGTCAGTGGGGAGATCAGATGAGGGTTGGTGTGGGATAACAGGTCATTATGCAGGCCTGTCTTTATGTTTTCAGTCTTTGTCATGAAAAAGGAAGCTATTTCCTCACAATTGGGTAGTGTCTAATCTTTCTATAGTAGGAGTTTCTTGTGCTTCTTAGTAATTTGAGGTTGTCCTGGGATGGTGCTGATCTCCATTGTCGTTCAATTAATCTAAGTGATCTTCTGCCTTCATTTAGCCTACCATCAAACCAGGGTTTTGAGTCTTTTGTGGTGACTCTTTTTAGTTGTAAGGGAGCTAGATTGTCTAATACCATGTTCATGGAGTGGAAGTAATGACTATACAGGTCTTGTCCCTCATTTAAACCTTCCAGAGGAAGCAAGATGTTAGGGCTTTACTCGCTGTTGCGAGTAAGGCGGAGCCTATGATTTTTTAGGTTTCTCTTCCAGATTTTTGTTCTTGTGGGTTGAACAGAGAGTAGTTTGATTGATTCGTTGATGTAAAAAGTGATGATGTGATGGTCAGAGCAGTCACAAGGGAGGATCGATTCCAGCTGGGTAATTGGAAATTACAAGATCGAGGGTTGAGTCTTTATCATGGGTAGGGCTGTCACAGATTTGGGACAGGTTAAGGTCGGATAAGAAAACTTTGAGGCTGTTGACCTCTGGGTTGTTACGGTCATTCCAGTGGAGGTTCAAGACCCTTAGGAATATTTGAATGTTCTCTTGTCCAACATTTGTAGCTAGTAAATCCATGAGGTGTTCAATGACGGTGAGGTTATCCACTGGAGGGTGGTAAAATGAATTTAATAGACATATTGGTTTGTTCTTATGCTTGATGTCTAAGCATATGTATTCACAGGAAGAAAGAACCAGGGAGTTAGGACGATTCACAGAGAAGTTGAACCAACGAATGCACACAATACCACCCCTTGGCCTGTCTATTCTATCAAGTCTTGTGATGTGATAGTTTGGGAGAACTAGTATGTCGAGGATAGGCGTGGAAGATTAATTTAGCCAAGTTTTGGTTAAAATTGGAAGGTCAGGTTCCTTAGTTTGTATGAGGTCAGCTATTTCGGCAGTGTGTCTTGTGGCCGACCTACAGTTGAGCAGAATGCATTTTAACCAGGTTTCAGTAGAAGAGGTGTTGGGTGTGTGTGGGATAGGTACACGCGTAAGGTTGTTTTCAACTAATCCTCTAGAAATATGTCTTGAAGTTCTAGAGGCATTGGCAGGGATGGATTGGATTAAGTATGATTTGTGTGAATTGTCTGTGTGCACAATATTGTTTTGAAGATCGGAAATTTTAAACAAGTGCACACTGTGGTGTCTTTTGACTTAGAGATGACAGGACCCCAGTGTTTCCTTACGGACTCTGTAGAACATAGGTGTAGGTGCGTGGGGGATAGAATTCATAATGTAGACTATTAAGTTAATGGTTACTTGCTGAGGAATAAAGATGTGCAATAACAAGCTCCGTGTGTGGTGTGATCATTTGCATGTACCCGGGCTGTAGAGGATGCTACAACTGACAAGGAGATAGGGGATTAAGTAAACCCCTTGACCAGGCGAATCGAGAGTGCTTTCTTGGAGAGTTTGTTATGGTCCAGCGAACTGCTCATGTGTGCCACGTGTGCCTGAACCGACAGTTGGTATATGTGGAGTTAAAGCACAAATCCAGCCAGTGCAAGGCCTTTGGAGAAAGTGAAGACCTTCCAGAAAGCTTTTTTGTTGTTGGCTAGAAATGTTCTGATAGAGTCGAGACTAAGAGGTAATGTGCCACAACACAACACAGGTCTGTCATTCATACTGTGCGACAATGCTAAAGGTAGTAAGAATCAGGTACAAAATAGCATTAAAGGCAGTGAAAGCCGAGTTAAAGAAGCCCTAAAAGAAGAAACATTTTGACATCAAGAAACGCTAAAGGTAGTGACAACCAAGTACAGAAAGTTCAACGAACGGTGACAAGCAGGTGCAAGAGAATGCTGTGGGGCGATGCAAGTAAACAAAAAGAAACATTAGAGATGAGGATTACCTGATATAAAGAATACCATCATACTTACCAGAACCTCAATAAAAAGAGCCATCCGACCTTAGCACCTGGCACCGCAACCCAAGCAGAAGCATAGGGGCTGTGCTTACGAAGCTGGTGAATCACGCTGGACCGACTGAAAAGACATGAGTCAGAATGGTGAAATTTTTAAATGACTGCTTAAAAGAGTGCATTAGTGGGGAATGCAACATTAACGTTCCACACCCTGGTGCACATCATTTTATTTAAAGGATACTAGATCCCCCTTAAACTCATCCATTATTTCTGATACTGATTCGTCCATGTTTTAACCTTAACATATTCTTTTCAATATTTCCATCCGTACCACATATCCATCAAATTGCGTGTTTTTTTAAAAACTTTAAGTATTCACAGGTGTCCATCCAAGCCTCCTTGTAAATATGATTCATACCGAAAAGTAGTTCTCAGCAGCATCCTTTATTTACAACCCAATGCATTTCGAGCAATTACTTGCTCTTCGTCAGAGGTAGCTGTAATACAACATCACAAAATTCGCATTAATAATCAAGACACCTCATTAAACTCAAAATTCAGTTTAGTGCAGACATGGTGATGAGAATGATTTCATTGCATGATTTAATTACATAAAAATACGTTCACTTTCAACCTCTCCCCTAGTGTTTTACCGTAGCTAAATGACTGCCCAGACATTTCAGAGTCGAGATACTTTGCAACGAGGCTACCTATCCTGTTATCCTTCTTTTTTACATAGGTATACACCAGGTGAAAGCCCTGCCACCTTAATGCGGATAGACACCACTGTGCTCGAAGCACCGTGTTAAAAAAGGGAGACCTAATTATCATCAGGTCAGGCAGAAATGGAAACGCCAGTCTGATGCTCCTTGTGATACTGACCCCCAGAGGGATGTGACTAGAAAATGACACATAGTGACTGCTCACCATCCTGGAAAGTCCATTATGTGAGATTTTTCAAATGTAATCACTTGCCACGATCTTCACCAGCTCCAGATGTCAGATTTCATAGTTTGTGAGAAATACAGAAAGATTGTAAGAAAAAGCCTTGTAACTTGACTCACCCCTAGAAAACGTACTGTGGTTCAAACAGCGAATGACAAACAGTATCTTTCAGGATGTATCCAGGATCAAGCTGGAAATTATCTTAGACTAGGTTGTCCATTATGTAAAATATATTTCCTCAAATGTCTTACCACGGAATAAGGGTATTAGGTATTTCATTTCTTTGCTTTATTGCATTTTTTTATTGATTATCCAAAAGGCAGATAGTTTGGCTGAAGAAACCCATTGCTTTCAGGCTGAAAACATTTAAGAGCCTAGATTTAGTCTACATTAACTACTTAGAAGATGTGGTAATTGAACATTGTTTGTTTTTTCATATTTTAGAAGTGTTATGTAAAAATACATTTTATAGAAACTCACATACACACACAAAAACACATGTTACCTTCCTTGTGGGGAGTAACATTTACCAATGTTTTAAACATACACTGATACCAGAAAAATGTTAAGAAAAAATTAATTATATAGGATCCTGCTTCAAATCTGAGAATATAATCGTATTTAATTACGTGCACAGAACCATATTTATGGGGACTTGAACATATGTTACCATCCTTGCTGGGACGTACTCAATAACTATCATTTGTGATTGAACACATACAAACAAATGGCTAAAAGTCATTTTTCAGTTATTTACCTATATAACATGATAGTTTGGACATATATGAATAGCTCTTTGTGTCCTAGGAACAACCAGGAAATGGATTTTGATGATGATGCATTTCTCAGTAGAAAACATTGGTATATAAAGTAGATCGAAAGGGATTAACAGATATCTAGTCTATTGCAGATTTTTCTGAAACTATAAGGAATAAGGAAACAATAAATAGTTTAGTTATTATAGAGGCCTAAGAGAATGAAAGGTGGTCAGATGGGAAAGCCAAGTAAAGATTACCTCTTTTTTGTGCATCAACTTCACCATCGTCTTGGTACGGCTGTACAATATGACCTAATAACAGGACGACAGGGCTGCCATAACCCTAAATCAAAAAAAAAGTATTATTTATTTCTAGAAGTATTTCAGCCCCTCAGGGTGAGCATATATGGATGAAACCCCAATCAAACTCCTGGGGTATGCAGAAAGGCTGAGTTTCCATTTTTAGGGGAAGAGGTTTACCCATCCCCAAAAGCTGCTAGCCCACATCCTGCTTGGCCATTGTCCTCCAGTAATCACCCCCCAAGCAGGAATCCACTAGGAAGAGGGGTCATCAGAAATGGGAGACTGTCCTCTTTCTAACTGAGCCACTCCCAACTTAATCAGTCTTATGAGGCTGAAATATTCCCCCTGAGCACAGCTCAAAAGTGAATGCAGACAACACTTAAAAGCACCAACTACGTTCTTAACACACTGTTCATTGTCACAATGATGAAGAAATATAACGAGAACCAGAAGGATTTTCACTACTTGAATGCAGAATGAGATGTTCTTGTTCTCTGCACTGTTGAGGTATTGAAAAGAACATGGACGTCTTTTCCTTTGTATTTAAGCACTTTTAGATTCTGCAACGAAGTGAATGCAATTTTTCAAAATATAGTTTTGATGTAAACCTATTTTTACTAACCCCTCTAAGAAAATAGCTACAAAAAGTAGTCCGTTTGACATTAAGGAAATAAAAAAAAAACTGAGGGCACATTATACTTTTTTTTGTATGTTAAAATTACTTTTGCAAAGTTATCAGGAGGCGGAGGAAGGTTCAGGATTTTACCAGGAGAAACCTATCTGCTGTGGAAATTCTGTCTCCTGAGACTAGTAAAGTATTGGGGATTCTAGGGACAGAGACGTGTAGCACAGCCTGGAAGAAAACCAGTTAGACCGTTGGTGACTGAAGTTTGGACTGTGGTTCTGTTTGAAAGAAACATTTTTTCCAACTCGACCCATGGGCCCGGTATTCGGGAGTCTTAATTGAGAGTTTAGCGACATTTGTAGCATCTGAGCATTTCATTCATAAGCATGCTTATTTTTTTAAAAAGCTTTATTTGGAAAATAGCAAGAAATACAATGACCAGTGACAGATTAAACATAATAAAATAAAAATATAACAGAAGAATTGGCTAGTGCATGAATAAAAAATGAAAGCTGTTAAAAACATTTTAGGGGGTGAGGCAGGAAAAGGGGGGAGGGGAAAAAGGAGGAAATATGAGAGGGAGAGACGTTTTACACATTGGCATAATGAGATAAAGCATATTTACACTGGAATGTGAATACAATCTTAAATAATAAAGAGGAACCATAAGCCAATCAAGGTAAAAAGGCGGAGAACAGAGAAGATGAACATCTCAAGGAGGTTTAACATTTCCAGAATTTAAACGGGATTTATCTGCTAAAACTAGATTATCTAGATAAGTCGTAAGAGGCAACCAAAAAAGATCTCTATTAACCATTGGTTTACAGGAGGAGGCAAAAGCAATGTCAAGTCGATGAAAATGGCAAAGACTATTCCACCAGTGCTGGACAGAGAGTTTTCTAAGATTTTTCCAGTTGAGAGCAATGTGTTGGAAAGCTAGGGCAATCATAAGGTCAAAGAGACCATGAGCATGTGAGGAAAGATCTAAGGAGTCAGAGACACTTCCGGAGAAGAGAAGAGGAATGGAATATGGGATAGAAAGGTAAAACAGGCAAGACATGTGTGACCAGACTTTCTCCCAAAAGGTAGAAACCGAGGGACAAAGAAAGAAAAGATGAATGAGATCAGCATCAGAAGAAGCACAAGTCCAACAGTTATGGACAGCGGAGTGGGAAAATTCAGCAATAGAGACAGGGGTGAGATACAGTTTATGATAAAGAAAAAACATAGATTGAGTAAGAGAGGCAGATCGAGAGATTTTAAGAGAACGGGACCAGAGTTTGTCCCAAAAGGAAATGGTCCTTTCGCATCCCAGGTCAAATTCCCAAGAAAGTTCCAGTTTGTTTTTGCACGTTCTAAATTAGGAGCGGAGAAATATTTATAGATGAGAAAAGCTTTGGGTAAAGAAAGGAGTAACTTAAGAAGAGAATTTTGGTTTACAGGAAGAGATGAAGAGGGGAGAGAATAGTAAGTGTCTAGAATAACTGCCATAAGAGTAGTGAACTTCTGTAAGAAGGATCAAGGGCAATGACATGAGATTTGGAATTGGGGAAAGGAACATGCAGATAATCCATCAAATAGGTCTTTAACCCAAATTATACCCTTTAATCTCAACGTTTTCCCAAAAAATGGTCATGTTGTTAATGAGAATAAAAGAATTGTGCTATATTGGAGATTCTAAAAAAGATTCTCTAGAGATATGATTAGAATGTTTCAAGGGTTTCAAAAGGTAGCACATGTTTTTAAACAAGGGAAGAGAAGTAAAAGGAGCTTTGGCTGAAAAAAAACATAACTTCATTGAGAGAGAAGGGTAATAATAAAGTTTGTTCAATAGACAGCCAGAGGGGAGTGAAGGGGGAGAGTTTGGAAAGGAGCCACTTCGATGCCTGTTGTAGGGAGAATGGCTTATGGTATAGAAGAAAGTCAGGGAAGTTCACACCACCATTAGATTTTGGTGTACGAAGAGAAGATAAAGAAATCCTAGCTTTTATTGTTCTTCCAGCGAAACTTAGAAAGACAAGAGTCAATTTGCTTAAAATAATAGGTGGGAATATTGACGGGGAGCATGAAAGAGCATAACCGACCCCACCAAGAGCGGAAAAGGGGGTTCCAAGAGGAGAGTAATTTGTCAATTCAGGATATAGCGGCAAACATTTAATTTAATGGAAGTTGCAATAGAATTGAAGAAACACATACCTAAATATTTGATTTTTGAGCTATTCCATGCGAAACCAGTAGAAGAAAAAGAGTGAGATAGACAAAATATAGTAAGGGGGAGAATTTCAGTTTTATCTGAATTAATTTTATAACCAGACACAAGGGAGAAGTAAGTGAATTCATGTAATAAAGGAAGAATAGAAGTTTCCAGTGTAGAGAAAAAAAGTAGAATATCAGGACCCTGAAATGTAATCATTATTGCGAATTGAGGAAAGGAAAGGTTTGGGAGCTAAGATAAAGAGGAGAGGAGAAAGTGGGCAACCTTGGCGGACACCACGTTGAAGAGGAAAATAAGATGAGATATAACCATTAACGAATACTGAGGCTCTAGGGTCGGAATATAATAACAAGATAAGAGAAATTAATTTTGGACCAAAACCATGTCAATTCAAATATAAAAAAGGACCAATCAATTCTGTCAAAAGTTTTTTGGCATCAACAGAAATGGCCGCTAAGGAATCTGAAAGTGAGGGAATTTTGTTTAAGACATTAAGGAAAAGACGAGAATTATCTGAAGTCAATCTACACCTGACAAAGCCACACTGCTCCTTACCAATCAAATAGGGCATAAAGGGGTCTAGGCATAAAGCAAGTGTTTTGGCAAACAGTTTATAATCGACATTGACCAATGAAATCGGACAACAGTTTTTACAAAACATAGGATCTCGGCCTTCTTTATGTATAAGGCAAATTGTGGCTTCCTGAAAGTGTCTTCCGTCTTACCAGCTAGAAAAAATTAATGGAAAAGATTAAAGAGCTTAGGAAGTAATAAGTTAGAAAAGAGAATCCATCCAGGAGTCTTACCTTTCTTTAAAGTATGTAAGGCAGTGGATAATTCATTAAGGGATGAATCTGATTCAAGATTAGAGAGATTTAGGTGAAAATCAGACGGAGTTGGAAGATTATTAAGGTATGTTTGGATAAGGGAGGTAGAGGGAGGAGATTCTGGAGTATAAAGGTCTTTATAGAAGAGTTTAAATTCATTAAGAATATCCAGGTTTTTGTAAACGAGAGAACCATCTGAATAGTAAATAGATTCAATTAAAGTGCAGTCTTACGTGTTTTAAGGTAATTCGCTAGTAGTTTACCTGCTTTATTACGACCACCATAATAGCGAGTGCTACTACAAAGAAGTATTGAGGATGCATTATCGGTATAGTGTTATTGAATGCTAATTTGGCCCTTATCAAGTCTGTTGTTATTGTGTCCATGGAAGAAGTATAAAATGTATGCTCTAAATTTTTAATATGTGCTAAGGAGGCTTTTTGTTATTGAAGGAAACATTTCTTCCTTTTTTATGCAAAATCTATAATAAAGCCTCTCCCAGTGGCTTTAAAGAAATCCCATAATATATGAGGGGAGGTATCTGGGTCACAGTTAAGGTCAAAAAATTCCTTGGCAAAAGAATTAAAAGAGGATGAAAAAAAGGGGTCAGAAAGAAGGGAATTATTAAAATGCCAATGGGAGGTCCTGGGATGCAGAGAGAGCAGGTTGAGCTCTGTCACAATTGGGGCATGATCAGAGATGACAACAGGTTCAATAGAGGAGGATATCAGATTTTGAGAGGGAGATTAAGAAAATATAATCTAAACGGAAAAGAGAATTTTGAGGAGGAAAGAAGAAAGAAAAGTCTAAAGTATCAGGATGGGAAAGTCTCCAAGATTCAACGAGGTGTGTCTGAGAGATAGTATTAAGAAAATGTTTATGAGTTTGTGGGCGATGAAGCAGACTTCAGATTGGCATTCAAGAAAGGGGTCGACTATTTGGTTGCAGTCACCTCCTAGTAGAAAGAGATTGTCTCTGAACTGTACACATTGCTGTGTAATCAGAGGCCAAAAATTACAATCAGGCTGTGTAGGGCCATGTATATTAAAAACAGTTAAATAAACATTATTGATTAACAATTTAGCCAATAGCCATGTACCTCTCTGCATCAATTTCTTGTGATATAACTTTGCAATTCAATTTTTTATGGCATAGCATTATAACACAGTTCTTTCTTATTAGTGATAGGTGAGAATAAAACTGAGTACACCCATCCTTTTTTTAATTTTAACGCCTCAGTGTCTGTCAGATGGGTTTCCTGTAAAAGAACTAAATCAGGGTTATAAGAAGCAAGATGAGAGAGTATTCTCTGTCTTTTAATCAGGTTAACAAAACCTTTCACATTCAAGTAGATAACTCTGAACGTAAAAACATTGAAGAAACATAAAATACAGAATATGTATCACCAAAGACATGAAGAATGAGAGGAGGAAGGAAACAAAATAACCAATAGGAAAAGGGGGAATGTAAGACCAAAGAAGGATAGAGAAGATTACAAACAAAGAAGAAGAGAGAGGAAGGGAAGGGAGAATAAGAATAAAAGAAGACAGTACATGTAAAAACGACGACTGCAATACGTACCTTAAAGAACAAGGGACAAGAATGAGAAGCGGCAAGGGACAATGGAAACAGCACACCCAACAGGGGGCAACACATCACACCAAGACATCTATACAATAAACTCGATCAGGAGCGGGAATATGGACATGGATAAAATCTAGCAATTACGGTGAACCTGTAAGTGTAAATAAATAAAGAAGCATATAAGAAAAGGGAAACAGATAATGAAATCCGATGATATAAAATTAGGCTATTACAGACCAAAAGTAGAGTAAGGAGAAGAAGAAGTAGGAATATTCAGGAATGCGATGAGGCAAATAAAAGGATGAGAAGCTGACTGACAGAGAGAGTGATATTATGAACAACAAGGAGAGTAAACTTTAAAACAGAGAGTCTAGTGAAATAACAGAAATAGGAGTGGAGAACATGAAAAAGAATAGGGTAAAGCCAACCATATAACTGCAAAGGAAACAAGGGATTATGTAAAATAACATTAGGAGAAGGGAAGAGGTCTAAAAAGCTAAAGTTAGAATAACAACTTCAATACAATAGTACAATGAGAGAAGTATAAAAGTTAAGATTCAGAGGAGGAAGGAGTAGTTTCCATTGATGTAGAAGAATGGGACTGGATAAATCTGCGGAGGTCCGCTGGATCTATAAAGGTGGAAGTTTTGTTGAGAAAGGTAACTTTAAAGAGGCAGGGATGAAACAAGCTGTATCTTGCACCTAAGGAACGAAGCGCAGGATGAAGATCCAAAACTCCTTTCGTAGTTTGGCATTCATTGAAGAAACATCTTGAAAAAAGATTACTTTGGTGCCGTGCCAGGAAAGATTCTTTTTGGCTTTGGCGGCATTAAGTACCAAAAGAAGATCAGTAAATTGTAGAAATAAAATATTTATTTCATGAAGGTGCAGATGAGGAAGAAAGACAAGGACCCAGTCTATGAGCTCGTTGTATGTCCAGTTTAGTTGTACTGGGAGGTCCAGAAACTGTGGTAGAAAAGATGCAAAGTATGTGACAGGGTTGTCACCTTCAAGGCTTTCAGGAAGTCCATAAATGTGTAAGTTATTGCGTTGTGTCCTGTTTTCCAAATCTTTAGTCGCTTTCTTCAGATGTATGATTTCCTTCTCCAACGAAGATTTTTTAGAAGATGAGGTTTGTACATCAGTAAGATGATGTTCCACCACAGTAATACGGTTCTCCATGGAAGACCATTTATCGTCTAACAATTGTAAATGACAATTTGTTTCCTCAATAAATGGACAAAGAGCACATAACTCCTCCCAGACCATGTCCAAGGAGACCGGAGATGAAGAGTTAGGTGGCGAAGGAGGATCTTGCTTTAGTCTCTTGCCAGTGATTGAAGATAACGGAATTTTAGATGCCATATTGATGGGACTTTCTGTGAAGAAAGTCCAGATAAACAAGAAAATGTGTTAAAAGTAGAACCATTGGCTCCAAAAGAGTTAGGGCCATGCACTTCCACTGTTTTGGTGTGATGCAATAGGTGTCTACTCCTTTCCATGAAGTGTGGTAAGGAGAGCGTAGAAAAATATTGGCGTCACACAGGAGATACAACAAAGTACCTCAGAAAAGATGCCCAAATTGATTAAAATGAAAGTGTCCCCCGGATAATGATAGTCAGGGGGAGAAAATGCATAAAAATTGTAGGAAATATCAAAAAAATGGCATGAACGATGTTGTGTAAAGAAATGTGAGGAGAAATCCAGCATAGAGAAGAAAGAAAATGGCGGCCGTCAGCAATACAAAACAGTCACCTGCATAAAGTCATCTCAGCAAATTAGCAACCATCTCTGGAAAAGGCATCCTTGAAGAGCCCCAACTTTCCGATTGAATAATCTGCCATTGTGATGCAAAAACGAGCTGTGAAAATTGTTCTGAAATTGCGCTCAAAGTCTGTCGCGAAACAGAGCTTTGGTGCTAGGCGTCCTTTTTAGGTCACGGTGCACGCGACTCTCTCATCAGCTTACTTTTAAATAAGCACATTTACTGAAAATTTGTAAATTGTGGCTTTATAGGAAACGTTTCCAGGTGGGGCCATGCTGTTTTGAAATGATTTCAATTGAACTTTGATTTATTTCTGTGCCAAAAAATACACTGTGGCATCTTACTCAATTTTTTGCTCATTTCAATACAATAATATGGGGCAGATTCCGATTCGGGAAAAAACGCTCTGAATAGCCGTTCGGAATGTTTTTTCCGTACGAATCGTACCCTGCAACGTCCCCCGTACGTACGACGAAGTACGATTCGTACCAGGAGCCGTACTCCGTACGAGTCGTACAGAGACAGTACGACTCTAATCTCTGTACGATTCTCCCTCGGAACCCGCTGTACGCGACATCTGTACGGTTCGCGGCTGGTTTTTACGACGGGACCTGAAAATAGCTGTAAAAGCAGAGTTCGCGCCGAAACAGGTACGGAACAGCCCCCCCCCAGGTACGGTGCCGTACCCCATGTGCGATGGGTGTACAAGCTGTACCCCATGTACGTTCGGTGTATGAGCCGTACCCCATGTACGATGGGTGTACGAGCCGGTAAAATTAAAAGCTCGACAGCATCGGTCCACAATGAAAAAAAAACATTTTTTCATCATTTTTTTTTCATTGCGGACCGATCCTGTCGAGGTTTCACACAGAATACACTACCTCCTAGAAGCGTCTGCTGAATCATAATTTGCGCCTTTCTTCTGACTTTTATATGCCACAGCTTTGAGCACTAGTGCGATCCATCCACAGTGACTCATCTATTCGAACATTTTTCGCCATACCCCAAAGGGGCACTCATTGCAAAAACATTCTTGTCCTGATGATGGTCTCTTTGACATCTGCAACCAAGACCGAAGCGTCGACTTCTTCATCATCTCCATAAGCAATTTACCTGCACCAAGAATTAACCATCGTACAGTGTTTGACTTGGTTTTGTACTTCTAGTTTACAGGAGCTGATGAATTGTTATGAACTGACTTGTTGATTTGCACATACCTCTGTCCATAACACTTTTTGCTTTTACTTGATTTGTTCCTTATTTCCCCGTATACATATTTATTTTTTGATTCATTCAATTCAATATTTTTCAGATAAAATTACTTTTCCGTGTGCTTTTTCCTTCTTTTCCTTACTTATCATTGACTGTTTTCACTAATGAAAAGTGTTGTTATTATCTTATGGATACATTAGAGTTAGATTCATGCTAACTAACTCATAAATTGATCAAAAGTCAATAGACAAATCAAATCCATTGTAGCCTCCCTTTACCTTAATCGTTCATTGCCCAAGCCTACAAGGGTATATTGGGTTACCCATTTTCTTCCCAGGCAAAGGAGGCACAACGAGGAGAAATATATTTATTTCTCCTCTTTTTCCCTCCTTTCAATGTCAATAGAAAGAGAAAAAAGCCTCTTGTGATTGTTTTTGTGCAGGAAGGTTTCCCTTCCTGCACAAAAATAATCATACCCGCAATGCAGGCACCCTTGCACCATGGTGCAAAGGTGCCTGCACTGTCACACTGCCGCCCAGGGGAAAAGGACAGGAATGTACCATATCTAATATATTCAGCACATTCTGCCCTTTTCTTTTGTCGTAAGACAGAGCAGCAGCAAGGCCACCTGCTCTTCCATACGGCAAAAAAAACATAACTGAGACCCCTGTTCACTATTTGGAAACTAAGGGCCTCATTTATGAGGTTTTGCTTTAGGGCCCTGCAGCAAAAGAAAAGGGCAGGAAAGTGCTGTATCTATCAGTTACAGCACATTTCTGTCCTTTTTCACTGCGCCAGAGCACAATGGGCTGCTTTGCGCAAATGCAGGTACCTTTGCACCATGGTGCAAGGGTGCCTGTGTTGCAGGGATGATTATTGCTGTGTAGAAAGGGAAACCTTCCTGCACAAAAACAATCACAAGAGGCTTTTTCCACTTTCTATGTGTGCTGCAGAAAGCAACACATATAGAAAAAGGAAAAACGAGGAGAAATAAAGATATTTCTTCTCGTTGTGCCTTCCTTACGCCATTCTGGGCAAGGCATAAGGTTTTCACGCTGCCTGAGAGTTAGGATTCCTCGTAAATCTGGGGCAGTGTCAAAAAGTCATTGATGCTGCTGGGAACGCCCCCAGCAACACTCATTGCACACCCCTTTAATGCTGAAAACTGCTTTAAAGGTAGCAATATGTACTAGGCAGCATTACTCCCCAAAAAATGGCTTAGTGCTGCCTCGTAAATATTGAGCAGGCTTCTGCGCCATGGAATGTCACAAAAAGTGACGTTCCGTCGTGGCAAGGGGCCTCATAAATGAGGCCCAATGGGCTTATTTACAAGCCCCTTGCGCTGCCGGTGCATCACTTTTTTCCGTATTAAAACTGATGCACTGGCGGCGCAGGTGCTTGTAAATAAGCCCCTATGTTGTTTTGATATAGTTGTAAATCAGCCATTACTTAAATCAAGATTGTAGCCTCTGTTTTTCATTTGTTTAGCCGTATAATGTCTTGCAATTAGAGTTGTAACAAATAAAGTGACCAGCAGTATTTTGAGGATCTGATGAAACACCAGATTCAGCAGCTTTTCACAGCAAAGCTCTACTTTGACCACACATGAGTTACATTACATTTCACCAATGATTAAGGAGCAGGTTAAGCATTCTGCATGAGGGTGGAACTTGCAGGGTGTTAAGGAGTGTCAGAAAATGGCCTGCTGCTTCATTGTTGTGCTGTGTGGTATACTGTGTGCAACTGAGTTTCTCACTTTCCTTCAAAGATTTGGGTTATCATTATGTTTTCAGTACTGGTTTAGGCATTAGCAGGGTTTAACGGGTGTAATTTTTTACAATTTACAATTTTACAAATTTACAATTTATTATGTAGCACTGTCATTGGCTTTATTTGTGTGCATGTCAACATCTCTAACAATAAGTTTGGGTGTTCAACATGTTATAAGTTCAAACATGTGAAAACCTTAAGGAAATGAATTGATTATACATGAAAAAATGCATCCATCAGCTTCGCCATTTTGCAATCGTTCATTCTTTTCTTGTGTGTTACAGAAAACAACATTGGATGAATCATTAGATTCAACTGTCTTTTCTGAATTCAGAAATGTAATCCAATAACATTCATAATTCTATTATTACTTAGTTAAATTTACTACTCTGCATGGTTTGTTGATGAATTCATACATTTGAAATTGTGGGGCTAGATTTACAAAAATGTCACACAGCACAGCAACCTAAGCTATTGCTCTGCATTTTGTGAGAGGCAGGAAGTGGGATAGTGCCATATCAACAAGGATATGGTGCTGCTGCTGCCACACTCTGCATTACTCATCTTCTGGCTGCCTACCAACAAACACACACCTTTGCATCATAATGCAAAGGTGTCTGTGTATGTCTATCGCAGGATTTTCACAGGAAGCAAAACATTTCAAGTATAAAACACTATGCTCAGACTTGCTTTTAAAGTTTTCCCACTTTCTGCCTATACAACACATATGCAATACTAAAAAAGTATGAAGAAAAGATAATCTTTTTGCTTATTTGAGCCTGCGTCAAAGAGGAACTTTTGGGGTGTAAAGCCCCAATCTGCTCTCCCTGGGGATTGGGGGAGCAGAAAGCTCAGTAGATGCAGGGACATTTTTAAAAACAAATCAGGAGGAGGCTGCTCTCCTCATACTCCTAAATCCCCAACAGTGTTTCAGCTCCCAGGGCCAGATTGAGAGATTTTACTCCAGTCTTTCCCTCGAGCGGGCAGAAAAATCACTGAAGGACAAAGATAGATTTTTTGTAAAAGAAAAGTGGGGTGGGGTTAACCAGGCCCTTGCATCAGGCCACACCCTAACACTATACCTCCAACAATCATTCTGCCCCCCATGTCTAAAGCATCACCACCCATTCTGCCTCCAGGAAATCCCCTATGTGTCTAGTTTTCAGAAATGCTCGGAATGGTATGTTTTCTTCTATGTCCACTGAGCCCAGGTCCAAATACCTCAGCTGCTTATATAACCAGAATGAGTAAAGTTGCACGACAAAATCTAGATGTTTCCTTGTTCCATTTTGGTGCCTCAGCTGTCATGGGCGATGGACCCAGCCACATAAGTGAAGTGCCATTTTTATTCGGAGAAGTATTTGAAATGTTGATCAGTATAAATGTTGTGTATCCCATCAGAAAATGAACATCCCTACACAAAAATGTGGAGAAAGTTTGTGATATTAGCTAAAGTTTGACATTTGCAGAGCGTTCTGGGTAAGAAAACCTAGTAGGATCCATAAAAGTCACAGCAGCCAGGACCACTAGCATCCAGGTTTCAGAAATGCCTGGGTGTAGTAGGTTTCCCTGACTGCCAGAACTCAAATATTACAGCATCCTGAATCGCCAAAATGAGTCAATTTGCAAGGCAAAATCATTATGTTTTGATGTTTCGTTATTGCGTTTGGGGGCTTTCCTTTACATGAGCAATAAGCCAGTCACAAAACTTGGGTGCCACTTTCATTGGGAGAAGAGTGTGAATACAGACATTACAGCATTTATTATTATGAGTTGGATTTCTCTACATTGTTGGCTATCAAATGTATGATTGTTGCAAGAAAGAATACATTATGTAAAATGTCTCCCTAATACCAAGATAGAATGGGTAAACCAAAATTCTGAGTTATACAAACAACTACTTATCCAAAATGTAGTATATTGTGCACATTAAAAGATACACATTTTTTCTTTACGTCCACTTTTCATTCATTAGAAACTATAATATAATGCTTGATAAGAACAGAAGAAAATGTAATTGTAAGCTCAGTTGTTGCCTATGAGAATTTGCAGCAAACACTATTGTTATTAATCACTGAAATGTAACTATTCTAGTTTTCTCCTACTTCTTTTCATTACATATTTTTTATATTCAGTGAGTAGTTTATTTAAGAACAAGATTAGTGATTTACAAAATGAACCCTTGCTGACATTCTAATGTTGCCAAACCATAAGAATTACCGCTTTCTGGGTTCCCCGATTTGTTTTACATCTGTTTCCACCCCAAATCCCGCATTAGGCAGAACTACCAAAATTTGGAAAATCATCTACCACTTGGGAAAATACGGAAACTGTGGTAAAATGTTTTTGCAACACTGACTGGTCCTTAAAGCTGTACTGTGGTTGCTCTTTGAACAACAAACCTTTTGTGGGTGCCAGTTTTAGGAGGAAAAAAACACCACTTTTTTCCTATTTTTCAAAGAAAATCCCAAACAATCTGTATCTTTAAAATCCATAATATGTGCTTAAAAAAGGACACTGATTTCCTTTCGAAACCTTTTGTGTAAGAAAAGTGATGAAAGCTAAGCTCGAAGCGCCCCAAACATAACAAGAACAGAAGTGAAATATTAAAAAATGTTGTTATATTTGTAATAAAGCTTGAAACATTGAGAGAACATATTTGAACCAGTTGTTGTTGAATGGTTGCACAGATTGATGCTGTGGTGGCGCTGAGTGATGTTGTGGTGGTGAACGAGTGATGCTGCGGTGTTCAGTAATGCTGTGGTAGCACATAGTGATGTTGTGGTGCCCCTGAGTGATGCTGTGTTGGTGCTGAGTGATGCTGTGTGGTATGCTATGATTTGTTTTGCTATCCTATGTTTTGTTTTGTTATGCTATGCTATGTTTTGCTATCCTATATTTTGATTTGTTATGCTATGCTATGTTTTGTTATGCTATGCTATGTTTTGCTATGCTATGCTTTGTTATGCTATGCTATGTTTGTTATGCTATGCTATGTTTTGTTGTGTTTAGTATGCTATGCTATGTTTTGCTATGCTATTATATGTTTTGTTTTGCTATGCTATGTTTTGCTGTGTTGTGTTAAGCTATGCTATGTTTTGTTGTGTTTTGCTATGTTTTGTTATGCTCTGTGTTGTTGTGTTTTGTTATGCTATGTTTTGTTATGTTATGCTATGTGTTGTTATACTATGCTTTGTTTTGTTTGGCTATCCTATGCTTTGTTTTGTTATGCTATGCTAGGTTTAGTTTTGCTGTCCTATGCTTTGTTTTGTTGCATTTTGTTATGCTATGCCTTATTGTGTTGTGTTTTGCTATGCTTTGTTATGCTATGCTATGTTTTGTTATGCTATGCTATGTTTTGTTGTGTTTTGTTATGCTATGCTATGTTTTGCTATGGTTTGCTATGCTATGTTTTGTTATGTATGCTATGTTTTGGTGTGTTTTGTTATGCTATACTTTGTTGTTTTTTGCTATGTTTTGTCTGCTATGCTGTGTTTTGTTA
Source organism: Lissotriton vulgaris (assembly GCF_964263255.1). Classification (NCBI taxonomy): domain Eukaryota; kingdom Metazoa; phylum Chordata; class Amphibia; order Caudata; family Salamandridae; genus Lissotriton; species Lissotriton vulgaris. The sequence continues at coordinate 133,550 of NW_028242747.1, forward strand.
TTCTATGCTATGTTTTGTTATGCTATGCTATGTTTTGCTGTGCCATGCTTTGTTATGCTATGCTATGTTTTGTTATGCTATGCTATGTTTTGTTGTGTTTTATTATGCTATGCTTTGATTTGCTATGCTATGTTTTGTTATGCTGTTATATGTTTTGTTTTGCTATGCTATGTTTGGTTGTGTTTCGTTAAGCTATGCAATGTTTTGTTGTGTTTTGCTATGTTTTGGTATGCTATGTGTTGTTGAGTTTTGTTATGCTATGTTTTGTTATGTTATGCTATGTTTTGTTATGCTATGCTATGTTTTGTTAGCTATCCTATGCTTTGTTTTGTTATGCTATGCTATGTTTTGTTGTGTTTTGTTATGCTATGCCTTATTTTGTTGTGTTTTGCTATGCTATGCTTTGTTATGCTATGCTATGTTTTGGTATGCTATGCTATGTGTTGTTGTGTTTTGTTATGCTATGCTATGTTTGCTATGCTATGTTTTGTTATGTATGCTATGTTTTGGTGTGTTTTGTTATGCTATGCTTTGTTGTGTTTTGCTATGTTTTGTATGGTATGCTTTGTTTTGATATGTTATGCTATGTTTTGTTATGTTATGCCATGTTTTGTTCTGCTATGTTTTGTTGTGTTTTGTTATGCAATGCTATGTTTTGTTGTGTTTTGCTATGCTGTTTTATTTTGTTATTCTATGCTATATTTTGTTTTGCTATCCTATGCTTTGTTTTGTTATGCTATGCTATGTTTTTCTATCCTATGCTTTTTTGTTATGCTATGCTGTGTTTTGTTATGCTATGCTTCGTTTTGTTATGCTATGCTGGTGAGTGTGTGTGAGGGTGTGTGAGGGTGAGTGAGGGTGAGTGAGGGTGTGTGAGGGTGTGTGAGGGGGTGTCAGGGTGAGGATTTGAGGGTGTGTGAGGGTGAGAGGGTTGTGAGGGGGAGGGGGTGTGAGGGTGAGGGTGAGGAGGTGTGTGAGGGTGAGGGGTGTGAGAGTGCGGGGGTGTAAGGGTGAGGGTGTGTGAGGGTGAGGGTGTGGGAGGGTGTGGGGGTGTGAGGGTGGGGTTGTGAGGGTGAGGGTGTGGGGGTGTGTGAGGGTAAGGAGGTGTGAGGGTGAGTGTGGAGGAGAGTGTGTGAGAGTGTGGGTGTGTGAGGGTGATGGTGTGGGGTTGTGAGGGTGTGGGGGTGTGAGGGTGAGGGAGTGAGGGTGTGTGAGGGTGTGTGGGTGAAGGGATGTGAGGATGAGGGTGTGTGAGAGTGAGGTTGTGAGGGTGAGGGGGTTTGAGGGTGAGGGTGTGAGAGGGTGAGGGTGTGTGAGAGGGTGTTTGAAGGGATTTGTGAGGGGGACTGAGGGTGAGGGGTTGTGAGGGTGAGGGGAGTGAGGGTGAGGGGGTGTGAGGGTGAAGGGGTATGAGGGTGGGGGTGTGAGGGTGTGGGGGTGTGTGAGGGTGAGGGGTGTGAGAGTGTTGGGGTGTGAGGGTGAGGGTGAGGGGGTGTGAGGGTTGTGAGGGTGAGTTAGTGTGAAGGTGAGGGTGTGTGAGGGTGAGGGTGTGAGGGTGAGGGGGTGTGAGGATGAGGGTGTGTGAGAGGTTGTGTGAGGACATGTGTGAGGGTGTGAGGGGATGTGAGGGTGAGGGGGTTGAGGGTGAAGGTGTGTGAGGACATGTGTGAGGGGGTGAGGGGGTGTGAGGGTGAGGGGGTGTGAGGGTGTGGGAGGGTGAGGGGGTGTGAGTGGGTGTGAGGGTGAGTGAGGGTGTGTGAGGGGAGGGGGGGAGTGGGAGGGGGTGTGAGGGTGTATGAGGGTGAGAGGGCGTGAGCGGGTGTGAGGGTGTGTGAGGGTGAGGGGATGTGAGGGTGAGGGTGTGTGAGGGTGTGTGAGGGTGTGGGGGTATGGGGGTGTGAAGGTGAGGGTGTGGGGTTGTGAGTGTGGGGGTGTGAGGGTATGAGGGTGAGGGTGTGGGGTTGTGAGGGTGTGTGAGGGTGTGAGGGTGAGGGAGTGTGAGGGTGAGGGTGATGGGGTGAGGGTGAGGGGGTGTGAGGGTGAGGTTGTGAGGGTGTGAGGGTGAGGGGGTGTGAGGGGGTGAGGGTGAGGGTGTGTGAGGGTGAGGGGTGTAAGGGGTGTGAGGGTGAGGGGGTGTGAGGGTGAAGGGGTGTGAGGGTGAGGGTGTGTGATAGGGTGAGGGTGTGTGAGGTTGAGGGTGAGGGTGTGTGAGAGTGTTGGGGTGTGAGGGTGAGGGGGTGTGAGAGTTGTGAGGGTGAGTTAGTGTGAAGGTGAGGGTGTGTGAGGGTGAGGGTGTGAGGGTGAGGGGGTGTGAGGATGAGGGTGTGTGAGAGGTTGTGTGAGGACATGTGTGAGGGTGTGAGGGGATGTGAGGGTGAGGGGGTTGAGGGTGAGGGTGTGTGAGGGTGTGTGAGGACATGTGTGAGGGTGTGAGGGGGTGTGAGGGGGTGTGAGGGTGAGGGGGTGTGAGGGTGTGGGAGGGTGAGGGGGTGTGAGTGGGTGTGAGGGTGAGTGAGGGTGTGTGACGGGAAGGGTGTGAGGAGGAGGGGGTGTGAGGGTGTATGAGGGTGAGGGGGTGTGAGCGGGTGTGAGGGTGAGTGAGGGTGTGTGAGGGTGAGGGGATGTGAGGGTGAGGGTGTGTGAGGGTGTGTGAGGGTATGGGGGTATGGGGGTGTGAAGGTGAGGGTGTGGGGTTGTGAGGGTGAGGGTGTGGGGGTGTGAGGGTATGAGGGTGAGGGTGTGGGGTTGTGAGGGTGTGTGAGGGTGAGGGTGTGAGGGTGAGGGAGTGTGAGGGTGACGGGGTGAGGGTGAGGGGGTGTGAGGGTGAGGTTGTGAGGGTGTGAGGGTGAGGGGGTGTGAGGGTGTGAGGGTGAGGGTGCGTGAGGGTGAGGGGTGTAAGGGGTGTGAGGGTGAGGGGGTGTGAGGGTGAAGGGGTGTGAGGGTGAGGGGTGAGGGTGTGTGATAGGGTGAGGGTGTGTGAGGTTGAGGGTGAGGGTGTGTGAGGGTGAGGGTGAGGGTGTGTGAGGGTGAGAGAGGGTGAGGGTGAGGGTGTGTGAGTGTGAGGGGGTGTGAGGGTGAGGAGGTTTGTGAGGGGTGTGAGAGTTTGGGGGTGTAAGGGCGAGGGTGTGTGAGTATGAGGGTGTGGGATGGGTGTGGGGTTGTGAGGCTGGTGTTGTGAGGGTGAGGGTGTGGGGGTGTGTGAGGGTAAGGAGGTGTGAGGGTGAGAGTGGGGGAGGGTGTGTGAGGGTGTGTGGTGTGAGGTTGAGGGTGTGGGGTTGTGAGGGTGTGGGGGTGAGAGGTTCAGGGGGTTAGGGTGTGTGAGGGTGTGTGGGTGAGGAAGTGTGAGGGTGAGGGGGTGTGAGTGTGTGTGAGGGTGTGTGAGAGTGAGGGTGTGAGGGTGAGGGGGTTTGAGGGTGAGGGTGTGTGAGGGTGAGGGTGTGTGAGAGGGTGTGTGAGGGGATGTGTGAGGGGGAGGGTGTGAGGGGGTGTGAGGCTGAGGGGTCGTGAGCGTGAGGGGGAGTGAGGGTGAGGGGGTGTGAGGGTGAGGGGGTATGAGGGTGGGTGGTGTGAGGGTGAGGGTGAGGGGATGTGTGAGGGTGAGGGCTGTCAGGGTGTTGGGGTGTGAGGGTGTGTGGGGGTGAGGGTGTGTGAGGGGGTGTGAGGATTGTGACGGTGAGGGGGTGTGAGGGTGTGTGAGGGTGAGTTTGTATGAAGGTGAGGGTGTGGGGGTGTGAGGGTGTGGGGTTGTGAGGGTGAGGGTGTGGGGTTCTGAGGGTGAGGGTGTGCGAGGGTGTTTGAGGGTGAGGGTGTGAGGGTGAGGGGGTGTGAGGGTGAGGGGGTTGAGGGTGAGGGTGTGTGAGGGTGAGAGGGGTAGCGGGAGGGGGTGTGAGGGGGTGTGAGGGGGAGGGGGTGTGAGGGGGAGGGGGTGTGAGGGGGAGGGGGTGTGAGGGTGAGGGTGTGTGATGGTGTGTGAGGGTGAGGGAGTGTGAGGGGGTGTGAGGGTGTGGGGGTGTGATGGTTAGGGTGTGGGGTTGTGAGGGTGAGGGTGTGGGGTGTGAGGGTATTAGGTTTAGGGTGTGAGGGAGTGTGAGGGTGAGGGTGATGGGGTGAGGGTGAGGGGGTGTGAGGGTGAGGGGGTGTGAGGGTGAGGTTGTGAGGGTGTGAGGGTGAGAGGGTGTGAGGGTGAGGGTTTGTGAGGGTAAGGGGTGTGAGGGTGAGGGGTGTGAGGGTGAGGGTGTGTGAGGGTGATGGGGTGTGAGGGTGAGAGGGTATGAGGGTGAGGGGTGAGGGTGTGTGATAGGGTGAGAGTCTGTGAGGGTGAGGGTGTGTGAGGGTGAGGGTGTGTGAGAGTGAGAGGGTGTGAGGGTGAGGGTGAGGGTTTGTGAGAGTGAGGGGGTGTTAGGTTGAGTGAGGGTGAGGGTGTGAGGGTGAGGGTGTGAGGGGGTGAGGGTGAGGGGATGTGAGGGTTTTTGAGGGTGGGTGAGAGGGTTTGTGAGGGTGAGAGTGTGTATGAAGATGAGAGGGTGTGAGGGTAAGGGGGTATGAGGGTGTCAGTGGGTGAGGGTGGGTAAGAGGGTGTGTGAGGGTGAGAGGGTGTGTGAAGGTGAGAGGGTGTGTGAGGGTGAGAAGGTGTGTGAGGGTGAGGGTGGGTGAGGGTGGGTGAGAGGGTGAGGGAGAGGGTGAGTGAGGGTGAGCGGGTGTGTGAGGGTGAGAGGGTGTGCGAGGGTGAGGGGGTGTAAGGGTTAGGGTGAGGGGGTGTGAGGGTGAGGGGGTGTGAGGGTGAGTGTGTGGGGAGGGTGAGGGGAATAAAGCACTAAGAGAGAGTGGGGGAAAGAAATGCACTGAGAAACAGTGGGGGAGCACAAGCTGATGAAAGAGTGGGGGAGGGGGTACTCGAGCCAATGAAAGAGTGGGGGGAAAAGCACTAGCAGACGAAAGAGTGGGGAAAAATGCACGATCCGACGAGAGAGACCGACACAAAAGTAATGCGTGAACGAGAGGGACAGAGCGAGATTAACACAAAAGTAAAGCTTAAGCCAGTGAGACAAAAATATAGGTTCAGGATAAAGCATGAGAGAGGGATGGATGAGAGAGGGAGAGACAGAGAAACACATACAACAGTACAGCGTGACCGAGAGGGAGCGAGGCAAAAGTACAGTATGGGGTTAGAAAAAGAGAGAGAAGAAAGAAAGAGACAGTAAAGGATGTGCCAGTAAGAAAAACAAGTTACGTATGACCCTAAGAGAGAAAAAAAGTGGGAGCCAGAGGAAAAAGTGTGGTGGGGGAAAGCACAACGAATGAGGGGGGGAAAAAAGCACTAAGAAAGAGTGGGGGAAAAAAGCACTAAGAAAGATTGGGGAAAAAATGCACTGAGAAAGAGTGGGGGTGCACAAGCCAACAGAAGAGTGGGGGAGGGGATACCCGAGCCGACGAAAAAGTGGGGGGAAAAGCACAAGGAGACAAAAGAGTGGGGGGAAAATGCATGATCCGACGAAAGAGTGGAGAGAGATAATAAAGTAACAGACTGAGAGAGAATAAAGTAAAGCTTGAACCAGCCAGAGAGAGAATAAAGTAAAGTGTGATCCAGCCAGAGAGAAAAAAAGTAACATGGAAGCCATAAAGAGAGGGGGAAAAAAGTAACCACCAGAGAGAGAGACACAAAAGTAAAGCTTGAGCCAAAGCGAGACAAAAGCAAAGTGTGGGCTGGAGAGAGACCCGCACAAAAGTAATGCGTGAACGAGAGGGACAGAGAGAGATTCACACAAAAGTAAAGCTTAAGCCAGTGAGACAAAAAATAGTTTGAGGATAAAGCATGTGAGAGGGATGGATGTGAGAGAGGGAGAGACAGAGAAACAAACACAACAGTACAGCGTGACCCAGAAGGAGAGAGGCAAATGTACAGTATGGGGTTAGCAAAAGAGAGAGAAGAAAGAAAGAGACAGTAAAGGATGTGCCAGAGAGAAAAAAAAGTTAGGCATGACCCTAATAGAGAAAATTTAGCAGGAGCCAGAGGAAAAAGTGTGGTGGGGGAAAGCACGACGAATGAGTGGGGGAAAAAAGCACTAAGGAAGAGTGGGGGAAAAAAAGCACTAAGAAAGATTGGGGGAAAAATGCACTGAGAAAGAGTGGGGGGAGCACGAGCCAACAGAAGAGTGGGGGAGGGGATACTCGAGCCGACGAAAGAGTGGGGGAAAAAAGCACTAGAAGACGAAAGAGTGGGGAAAAAATGCACGATCCGACGAAAGAGTGGAGGGAGATAATAAAGTAACAGACTGAGGGAGAATAAAGTAAAGCTTGAACCAGCCAGAGAGAGAATAAAGTAAAGTGTGAGCCAGCCAGAGAGAATGAAGTAAAGCGTGAGCCAGTGAAAGAGATAAAAAAGTAACGCTGGAGCCAGAGAGAAAAAAAGTAACAGGGAAGCCAAAAAGAGAGGGGGAATAAAGTAACCACCAGAGAGAGAGACACAAATGTAAAGCTCAAGCCAAAGCGAGACAAAAGCAAAGTGTAGGCTGGAGAGAGACCGACACAAAAGTAATGCGTGAACGAGAGGGACAGCGAGAGATTCACACAAAAGTAAAGCTTAAGCCAGTGAGACAAAAAAATTGTTTGAGGATAAAGCATGAGAGAGGGATGGATGAGAGAGAGGGAGAGACAGAGAAACACACACAACAGTACAGGGTGACCCAGAGGGAGAGAGGCATAAGTACAGTATGAGGTTAGCAAAAGAGAGCGAAAGAAAGAGACAGTAAAGGATGTGCCAGAGAGAAAGAAAGTTACACATGACCCTAAGAGAGAAAAAAAAGCGGGAGCCAGAGGAAAAAGTGTGGTGGGGGAAAGCAGGACGAATGAGTGGGGAAAAAAAGCACTATGAAAGAGTGGGGGGAAAAAAGCACTAAGAAAGATTTGGGGAAAAATGCACAGAGAAAGAGTGGGGGGGAGCACCAGCCGACAAAATAGTGGGGAAGGGGATTCTCGAGCCGACGAAAGAGTGGGGGAAAAAAGCACTAGGAGACGAAAGAGTGGGGGACAAGAATGCACGATCTGACGAAAGAGTGGAGAGAGATAATAAAGTAACAGACTGAGGGAGAATAAAGTAAAGCTTGAACCAGCCAGAGAGAGAATAAAGTAAAGTGTGAGCCAGCCAGAGAGAATGAAGTAAAGCGTGAGCCATTGAAAGAGAGTAAAAAAACTAATGCTACAGCCAGAGAGAAAAAAAGTAACACGGAAGCCATAAAGAGAGGCGGAAAAACGTAACCACCAGAGAGAGAGAGACACAAAAGTAAAGCTTGAGCGAAAGCGAGACAAAAGCAAAGTGTAGGCTGGAGGGAGACGGACACAAAAGTAATGCGTGAACGAGAGGGACAGGGAGAGATTCACACAACAGTAATGCTTAAGCCAGTGAGACAAACAAATTTTTGAGGATAAAGCATGAGTCTGGGATGGATGAAGTTGAGAGACAGAGAAACACACACAACAGTACAGCGTGACCCAGAGGGAGAGAAGCAAAAGTACAGTATGGGGTTTGCAAAAGAGAGAGAAGAAAGAAAGAGACAGGAAAGGATGTGCCAGAGAGAAAAAAAGTTATGCATGACCCAAAGAGAGAAAAAAAAGCGGGATCCAGAGGAAAAAGTGTGGTGGGGGAAAGCACGACGAATGAGTGGGGAAAAAAGCACTAAGAAAGAGTGGGGAAACAAAATGCACTAAGAAAGAGTTGGGGCAGCACCAGCCGACAAAAGAGTGGGGGAGGAGATACTCGATCTGACAAAAGAGTGGGGGGAAAAAGCTTGAGCCGACAAGAGTGGGGAAAAATGCACTAGCAGACGAATGAGTGGGGAAAAAAATGCACGATCCGACGAAAAAGGCATGAGTCAGAGAAGAAAGTAAAATATGAGCCAGAGAAAGACAGGAAATAAGTAACAAGCCATCTAGAAAAAAAAAGCTCTCGGCATTGCTGTGGCAGGGACGGGGGAGTGTATTCCTTTCAAGTCTGAGGCAGAGGGCGGGGGAGCGGCAGCCTTGGAAGTCTGATGCCGCGGCACAGAAAAATGGTGTTGTGTGATGTGACTGGCGATGATGTGCATGTGCCTAGCTCACAAGAACTGTACGCGATCCGCAGCTAGGTAGACTTTTCGGACAGCTTACTATAATCTCGCCTATTCCATCCCGTAGTCTCGCCTATTCCATCCCTACGGGATGGAATAGGCGAGACCTAAAAATGGTTAAGCATGGGCGTAACTAGATCTTTGGCCACCCGTGGCAGTCCCTGCTTTTGCCACCTGTGGCGGGCATATGTAGGAGTGTGGTGGTGTGGATGATTCCTGCGTTTGCCGCACCACAATGGCCACAGGTAAGAAGAGCGGGTAAAGGCTGCCACCCCTAAACCTCGTGCTGCTCGGAGTGAACCACCACCGCCACACCCCCCGCTACGTTACTGGACCGGGGGGAAGCTCAACAGGTAATGGAATAACACTACGCAGAACTGTTTCTATTTTAATTAACATTTACAACTGGCTTTCTAAAATACTAAACCTTTCATTAAAAGTGGAGACATGGTTTTTATTTTACTTCTCGCACCGGTATGTTCTGATGCAAATGTGTGGACTGTTTTGTACTTTTACGTATTTTGCTCCTGAACTGTATATGTGTATACATTTCTTGGTGTTATATGTGGTGAATTAATTGCCACATGTCAATGCTTTACTGTAACTTACCTGTTTATAACTTACCTGCTTGATGTTCTGATTTGTAAGGCGTCCATGTTCTGTATTCTGGAACTTGTCTCGGTGGAGTGTTCCAGGCAACGGTTCCTTTTAGTTGCTGTGGGACTTTCTCTGAGGAGACCGCAATACTGTGGACTCCTTTTTATCTTGAGAATACATCTCTAAAACCTTTTTCTCCAGGTCTTTTACATCCATACTCAACAGGTACTTGTTGCACATTTTATAACGTAACAAATAAAGGCAATTATATTAATTTATTTTTCAAATTGATTTCCGTGTGAAGTGGAAGGTGCATGTAGTTGTGAGTTAACAGAACGCCATTGTCCAGTGTTCAAATCTCATTTGCCAGAGTCAAAACATCAAAAAGTCTCAGTGCAATTAAAAGAAAAAATAAATGTCCTATTCTATCCAAAATCGTTTGTGGTGTGATACAAGTCAAATGCAGTCTAAATGCCAGTCGGTGTTCAAATGCAGCAGGAGGAAGCACTACGTCTTACACTTCTCCACATCTTTGTGTCGTCACGTCAGATGCAGCTAATGTAACTCTTGGAACAAATAAACATCAGCGACATTTTCTTCTCTCAACTTTCCTGAAAGGGCACCTTTTAAGACTAGAGAAAGCAGACAATGCCCTTTTAACAACCTTTCGAGTCACAGACCTCTAGACCCCTCACAAAAGTATAGGGAAGAAATATTAAAACTCCTTTTATCAGTACTGCCCCACGCTGAAAGCAATAGGACTGACAAAAACCTGTTCAGATATGACTAGAGGAGTGTTTTTGGAGTCTCTCTCCATTATATTCTAATGGGTACTCGAACTTTAGAAATATTATGCAAACTTTTGAAATATAATGTCTTCTGGATCAATCGATTTGCCTCATTTGACCTACTAGCCAGAATTAATGAAAAACAGAGCGCACAAGATGTGGTCTAACCTACTGTAGCATTAATGACCCACTCTCTTGGAAGATTTGATTGCAAGTGAAGTTGGAACACAAATTTAGGCCTGGGCGATGAACTCCGTTCTCGGAGTGTGCGGAGATTTCTGCATGCTGCACTACACGGAGCTCGTGAGTGCAGAAAACTCCAGTCAAGCGGCAGGAAGATCAGCGCGAGCTGCAGTTTGCGCTGCACTCTGCTTTTTACAGAACTCCACACAGGCCTAACTCTAAGGGCCCACATGCATCAATGTCGGCTTTTGCGATTTCTAAATTGCGATAAATAGCGATTCGCAATTTAGAAATCGCAAAAGCCTATGCATGATTATTTTTGTCATTTTTTATGCAATTCGGTAGAAATCGCTATTTTTACCGAATCGCATAAAAAATGCGATTTTCAAATTGCGAATTCGCAATTCCCATTCGCAAATTTGCGATTTCTTAAAAGCAATCGCAATTTTAGAAATCGCAAAAATGTTGCGATTTCTAAAATTGCTTGATGCATCCAAAAAAACATTTTTGGAATCGCAAACGGCAGATTTTAAGGAATCGCACCGTTTGCGACTCCAAAAATGCTTGATGCATGTGGGCCAAGATGTATTACCAAAGCCAGCCATCTTCTAAAAGTACAGTACTCTCCAAAATCAGTGTTGGAATGTTGGTGGCCAGCATTGTGCTTAGGACACACATTTATTAGCAACCTTGACACCCTGCTGAGGCCTACCTTTCACGAGCATGATATTGTAGTTTGTAACTCAAATTCAGGGGCAGTTAGCCTTTTAGCACCCTCCTAAGCCTAAGGCCCACGCACCTTCATCTAATGTAACACGCCCCCGGATCAATGTGGGAATGTGGGTTAGACCTGTGGAAGTCATTATGGCACTTGAGGAATACATGCAGCAGGTGTTGCTCCATTACACCTTTACACATCGCTGAAATCTGCCCTCCTCCAGAAAGTGCAACACCTTCCACAGGATTGGTGGAATGTGCCATAGGTAAGGTATGGAACATAGAGCACTATAATCAAATCCTGACACGGTGAGGGGTTTACTATTGTGTGCATGGTGAGAAATGTATCCCATGCGATTCACTTTTTTAAGACTTAAACAAAAGTTCTGACGCTCTACTTTCCGCAGCCCACCGTAAAAAAAGCCACAAAAAACATTGAAACAAACACTATCCAAAGAAGCGTCTATGTAAACATCGATTTCGTGCCTAAATCATGCAATTATTCAAACGTCCACACAACAAAGTTGACTGCAGGCTTTGTTCTCCAAAGTTATCTTCAATTCATTTATTATGACAAGCGCGGAGAATCACGCCGTGCGCACTTAGGACCCGGCCTCTCCGGACCCCGCCCGCCCCTGGTCTCTGGTGGTTGGTTGGGCGGACGGCCCAATCGGCGTCCGTCCGACCCATTTCCGGTCCGGCAATATCGCGTGACCTGGGGGTCAGGGGGTGGAGACTCTGGGCCTATTTAGGGTCAACTCCCTGTGACGGGGGTCACTGTTCCCGCTATCACTCCTGGATACCTGACTGCTCACGACGGGACCTGGCCATTCTCGTGATCCTGGCCGGCTTTTCGAAACTCTAGTAGCAGAAGGATCGAGCATCGTTTGCGTTGCCAGGTAAGGGGTCGAGTGCCTCGGGGGGCCTCGTGGGCAGCCGTGAGTCACGGTGGGTGCTGGGGGATAGGAGTGTCGCTGCCTTACGGGGCTTACGGCTGTGTGCGGGGGTCCTCGTGGTACGGGCTCCTGCCGGGCGGCGTGAACGGTGCTTAGGGGTGCGGGAGCAGGGAACTCAGGGCGCGTTAGGTGCTATAGCAAGACAGTGCGAAGCGCGATATAGATAGGATGGCGCCAAAAAAGGGAGCTTGCTGGCGTCAGTTTCCACATTAGTGGGCCAATTATCAGCTCCCGAAAAAGTATTAGAGAGAGTGAGCGCTGGAGCGGCGGCACCATGGGTGCCCCCGTGGGCCACAGAACACGGCGCATTGCAGGACATTCAGAGGCAGTTGGTGCACTTAGTCGAGTCGCGCAAGGCGTTGCCCAGTGTAGCGATTGGAGCCCACCCCCCCCGCGACAGCGATAGCTGTAACATCTACAGGAGGTAAGCCTGGTGACGCTACAGCAAGGAGCAGCGAGGTGGGGGCTGGTCAGGGGAACGTGTTGTCTCAGTCAGGGATGTTAGCTACGCATGTGAGTATGGAAATGCGAGAGAAGATTTGGAAGGGTGCCTACGTAGATATATTCTCCCTTATCAGGCCGAAGAGAAGAGAGGAGGATTACAAGGACAGGGAGGGGAAAGAGCACTCCTTCCGAGACCGGAGACCTAGGATTGAGGGAACAATAACAAATTGGTTGTTCGGCTTTCACGTGTATGTGACAGTGTTGTTGGAAAAGAGGCCAGAGTTGGCGATTCCGCTGGTGTTTTATACCAATAAGATCGTGAAGGCTCACTCCACTCATGGGGGTTCAGCTTGGCTGGCTTATGATAGGGAGTTTCACTGGGCGAAAGAAGAAAACCCCTCCATTTGTTGGGATCAGGTTGAGGTCAATGCCTGGTTAGAGAGCGTGAGCAATAGGGAACACCCAGCTAGGCAGCCTTTTCAGACTTCCCAGGGAGGGCCGGGCGAGAAGAAAGGTACATGCTGGGCATTCAATGGCAAAGGGTGCACATGGCCCCCCGGGCAGTGCAAGTTTAAGCACGCATGCGCCTATTGCGGTCACCCGTCCCATCCCGAACCCAAGTGCAACAAGAAAACCAAAGAACGGGGGGGTACAGCCCCTAAGGATATCAAGCCTCCCCAAGTCTAAATTGCCTACTCCAGTGGATATTGAGAAGATGTTTTTTTGGTTGAACAGGTACCCAGACAAGACAGCTGCTAGGATGTTGTTCGAGGGTTTTTCCAGGGGATTTCGTTTCCCAGCGTCTCATGTCCCCCTATTAATCAGTGTAGGAATCAAGTGTCAGCGAGAATCCATTCCTCAGTAGTGGCCACAAAGGTGGAAAAAGAGCGGGCCTTAGGCCGAGTAGCAGGCCCCTTCCCGGCTCCTCCCTGGGAGAACTATGTGTGCTCTCCGCTGGGAGTAGTGCCCAAGAAGGAGCCGGGACAATTCAGGATGATTCATGACCTATCTGCACCGAGGGGTGCATCGGTGAACGATGCCATCGACCCGGCAGTATGCTCAGTGACGTACTCGTCCTTTGATGCCGCGGTTCAGAAAGTGAGGGAGCTTGGCCGGGGGGCGTTGCTAGCAAAAACCGACATTGAGTCAGCATTCCACTTGTTGCTGGTGCACCCCGAGGATTACCATTTGCTAGGCTTTCAGGTCCAACAGCAATTTTATTACGACAGATGTATGCCTATGGGTTGTGCGGTCTCCTGCAAGTACTTTGAGACCTTTAGCTCCATGCTGCAATGGGTGTTTTCGCAAAAGTCAGGATGTACAGATGTGGTGCACTACTTGGACGACTTCATGGTGATGGGACCCGCGTCTTCAGAGGCTTGCGCTTTGGCCCTGAGTCAGCTGGTGGCTATGTTGAAGGAATTTGGAGTGCAGCTGGCACCGAGCAAGACGGCCGGCCCTGACACGTGCATGTCCTTCTTGGGCATCGAAATTGACACGGTAGCGGGAGAATGTAGATTGCCAATGGATAAAGTAAGAGCCTTTTCCCTAGCCATTGAGGTTGCCTTGGCATGTCCGAAGGTGACGTTGCATCAGTTGCAAGTTCTGGTGGGTCAGCTAAATTTTGCTTTGCGCATCATTCCCATGGGGCGCCCTTTCTCGAGGTCTATAGCCAGTGCGATGGTTGGTCTTTCCCAGAAGCACCATCGGGTGCGATTAAAGGCAGGGGTTAAGGAGGACCTCAAGGTGTGGTGAGACTTCCTGACAGATTTCAACGGGCGGGTAGTTTGGCCCGCGCCGCCGGTGTCCATTGTTGAACTAGGCCTATACAACGACTCAGCGTTGGTTTTGGGGCGATCTTGGGCCCTTCCTGGTGCGGGGCGGTCCGACCAGCAGAGTGGCACTTAGCAGGCTTGACAAATAATTTAGCTTTCTTAGAGCTTTTTCCCATTTGGGTGGCAGTTACGGTCTGGGCGGAACGCTTCAGGGACAGGGAAGTGACCTTCTGGTCGGATAACATGGTGGTGGTTCAGGTTATCAATCGGCAAGGGGCGACTTGCCCGCATGTGCTGAGGTTGCTGAAGCTGTTGGTGTTGGCATGCTTGAAATTGAATTTGACCTTTAAAGCTGCGCATATACCTGGTGTTGATAACCATGCTGCTGACGCTTTGTCTCGTTTCAAGTTGCAGGACTTCCAGAGATTCCACCCGCAGGCGGAGGAGCGCATGACGACGTTCCCTACGTCACTGTGGAAAATTGGAGCCCCGCTTTAGCGGGGCTGGTAGGAGCGCACCAAACGTGCCTATCAGTCACTGTTTAATGTGTATAGATCATTTGTGGAGCAGATGGGTAATGCGAGGATTTTTTCTACGGAAACAATGTATGCCTTTTTACAGGTTCTGCGGGATCAGGGCAAAACAGTGTCCTATGCTAGGGCCTCCCTGGCGGCGATAGGCTTCTTTGCTAAACTGGCAGGGTAACGGGACCCCGGGGCTTCATTCTTGATCAGGAAGGCCGTGGCAGGATGGGCCCGATTAGACGGGCCATGGCGGGACTGTCGTAGGCCTTTGGATCTCCCGACCTTGATTGATATTTTGGGGGTACTGCCTGTTATTTGCCAGTCACCATTCGAGGGAATCATGCTGGGGGCGGCCTTCTTCCTGGCCTTCTACAGGGCCTTTCGCCTGGGTGAGATAGTTGGGGCCTCCAGGGTAGACCATGGGGGAGGCTTGCAGTTCAAGGATATCTCCATTTCCCCGGGGGGCCTAGTGGTGCGGTTGGGACGGTCCAAGACAGACCAAACAGGAAAGGGGGTCGCCATCCATTTGCTGCCAGCCCCGGGGATAGCTGCTTGCCCCGTATCCCGCATGCAGGCGTACCTGGCCCGACGCCCAGCAGGGGGGGTCGGCTCTTTTCGTCCATGAGAATGGGGATTGCCTGTCCCAATATCAGTTTAAGGCAGTATTTGGGTTGGCTCTGGGGAACCTGGGCCTGGGAGCAGTGCGCTATTCTTCTCATTCCTTTAGGATTGGCGCTGCAACTTTGGCGGCAGGGGCCGGTCTCGCCCCCAACATTGTGAAAAGCGTAGGTCGCTGGATGACTGCTATAAGCGATATGTACTGCCTGAATTGTTGTAAAACATATGTGTACAGTGTCTAACAGCTTCATCTCTCTCCTTTCTGATTAGTATGCCCGCTTCGTGGTATGGGTACTCGGGCACTCTTTCGTGCGTCGCGCGGCGGTGCGCTTGCAGCGAAGAGAGGTGGTGAAACCGGCCGCATTGGGCAAGACCGAATTCGTATGGCATGGCGTTGGAGGGATGAGTATCCGACATTTGAGGCGGATCGTCGAGGAGCTCAGGGCACGAGAGCACAAATCGCCGGATTGAATTATTTTGGATTTGGAAGCAACGACATGGTCGACAGAGGGCGCTTGGCCGTCAAGGAGGCCCTACTAGCAGAGTTTGCATGGCTGGGGCATGAGTTCCCATCAACGAAAATAGTCTGGTCTGGCATGATATCACACAGGGCATGGGGCCCAGGAGTGCGTCCTAGATCTTTGAACGTCTCGGTGAGGCGATTGAACGGCGAACTAGCAAGGTTGTGCTCAGTGAAGGGCCGCTTGCGCTACCTCCAGCACCGGATGATTTTCGGAGAAATGATGTACCACCAGGATGGGGTACATTTGTCGGACTTTGGAACTGATACTTTTATCCGAGAGCTTTGGTCATTTATCCTGAATGCAGGTGGGGAGGGTGTCAGACCTGTGGGCCTTGGCCACCCTTGTGGCGGAGAAGAGACCTGCGATCAGTAACTAGTGGTTAAACAAAATGGATGGGAGCCCGCCTGCCGGGCTCCATAGGCCAGCTCTGAGGGGGGATATGGCAAGCTCTCCACTGGGAGGAAGTGACCATCGGTTGGGGAGGCTAGGGCGACAGATTTCGAGCCTCCCGGGCGACCCTGGGCAGCCTGGTGGTCGAGAGGTGGGCCCCGGTAATGGCGGACAAGGATCGAAGGGCGGGACCCACCACTCTAAGGGGCAGGTGCACGGCACTTGGCGTAGGGTACCCAGTTGCGAGATGCGAACCAGATGGTGTTCCTCCCTTAGAGTTGGGAAGGTGTTGGAGCATGGTATGCTCATAAAAGTAGTTATGAATGTAACTTGTAAATAAAGATATGCATGTTATTGCTTGTCATGTTTATACAATGTTGTGAATAAACATGGCCTTTTTTACCCCACCAGAATCTCTTGGTGATTTCAAATGTGGGGATCTTGCATGTCTAGGGTAGTTGGGCGGCGGGGGAAGATCTGGAGGGTACGGGTCCTATGACAAGCGCGGAGAATCACGCCGCGCGCACTTAGGACCCGGCCTCTCCGGACCCCACCCGCCCCTGGTCTCTGGTGGTTGGTCGGCGGACGGCCCAATCGGCGTCCGGCCGACCCATTTCCGGTCCAGCGATATCGCGTGACCTGGGGGTCAGGGGGTGGAGACTCTGGGCCTATATAGGGTCAACTCCCAGTGACTGGGGTCTCTGTTCCCGCTATCACTCCTGGATACCTGACTGCTCACGCCGGCACCTGGCCATTCTCGTGATCCTGGCCGGCTTTCCGAAACTCCCACCCACCCGTCCCTTAGATAAATGGTTTGAGGGGTGTTCTGCGGAGAAGAGACCTGCGATCAGTAACTAGTGGCTAAACAAAATGGATGGGAGCCCGCCTGCCGGGCTCCATAGGCCAGCTCTGAGGGGGGATATGGCAAGCTCTTCACTGGGAGGAAGTGACCACCGGCTGGGGAGGCTAATGCGACAGATTTCGAGCCTCCCGGGCGACCCTGGGCAGCCTGGTGGTCGAGAGGTGGGCACCGGTAATGGCGGACAAGAATCGAAGGGCGGGACCCACCACTCTAAGGGGCAGGTGCACGGCACTTGGAGTAGGGTACCCAGTTGCGAGATGCGAACCAGATGGTGTTCCTCCCCTAGGGTTGGGAAGGTGTTGGAGCATGGTATGCTAATAAAAGTAGTTATGAATGTAACTTGTAAATAAAGATATGCATGTTATTGCTTGTCATGTTTATACAATGTTGTGAATAAACATGGCCTTTTTTACCCCACCAGAATCTCTTGGTGATTTCAAATGGCAGGATCTTGCATGTCTAGGGTAGTTGGGCGGCTGGGGAAGATCTGGAGGGTACGGGTCCTATGTAGTTTTGATTCAAGTTGAAGAAAAAATCCGCTTTACCTATTCACACAATTTCCACATAGTCACAATTCCACAGCTTCTAAATCAATCACTTTCAATATTATAATGTTACGTTTACTACATTAACCCGGCACTCTTACTACCGGAAATCTTTCAACTCGTCTCCTGTTATATTGAGGAATATTTCAACTCCTTTCCTATTATATCCTGAACTTCCTAAGCCCATCTACATAGGGGGAGATATTCACAAGAACGTGTGATAACTATTGCAAAATTATCTTAACCCAACTTTGCACATCGCAGTCTATCGCGACAAAATAACACAGTTTTATCGTTGTATTCCCAACTAGGCTGCGCATGCAATAGTAGCAGGAGAACGCGCCAAATGACCGTTTACAAAATCAATACGATGCCGAAAAAATTTGAAACACAAAGGCAAAAAACGTTGCGATGGCCCAAATCGCTATACAAAAATCAGCGACAACCAGAGACAGGCCTGCAATTCCCAAGAGTCATGCGTGAAAATGCACTATAAAAGAAATAAAAAAACACACCCAAACCAAATCAAACTGTGTTGCACCATGGATGCACCAGGACCGAGTGCAGAAGACAACCCGAACCCCACAAGCCCATGGAGGACCAGCCAGGAACCCCGTGTTCAGGGAAAGGCAAGGAGAAGAGGAAGAGGACGACGGGGTTTAGTCCGCAGGAAGAACAGATCATCACGGAGGTGACTGAAAACTACCAACAACTGTTTATCAACGCCACTGCATCATTGGCAACACAAACCGAAATATGGCAGTCCATCATCAACAACGTAAATGCAATCGGAGTGTTGAGGAGGTCAATGTAGGAGGTCAAGGGGTGCTGGCAGGGTGTGCAAAGCCAAACCAAAAGGAAACTCGCTGCCAACAGGAACACAGCAAAGGCGGCAGGATGTGGGAGTCCAGTACCACAGGAGGAGCTGGATGAGCTGGAGGAATTGGTGGCCACAGCCATCGGTGTGGAGACGGTGCAAGGAGTCGGGAGCCCAGACACAGCTCAACATGACCTGACCCAAAAGCATCTGGCTGAGTAATGACCAGGGACTGGGGGGCCCGAGGGAGATGGGCACAATGGCACACATGCACAATCAAGTATAGCAAATTGCACACCCACAATGATTGTGGAACATGTCCCTGATACCCTTGGCACACATAGAAACACCAAGTAGGCCCCCGTCCACTTTGTGCACAAAGAGGCCCCCCCTCCAGATCACCAATCCCACAACCTACTGATGCATATGTGCTGAATCCAGCAAAGCCGCAGCTCTGTGAGCCACACTGACAATGCAAGTGATACTGCATGACCAATAGCATGGCTGCAGCTAAAATCCAGGACATGGTGGACGACACAACACTGAGCTGGGCCATTGTGGACCATATCTTCAAAGTAGCAGGTCACACTCTGACACATCCACGTGCACATACAACCCCTGACGTCAACAACACATCTGCAGACACACAATGCAGAAGAGTACAAAATCTGTCCAAGAGCACAAATGACCCAAGTCGTCTACACCTCTGCACCCGAGCACACAAGTCAAAGGCACACCGCCTCAAGGGGATAAGGGGCCGCTAAATCAGAGCTGCAGGGGCGAGTCTCCCACAATGCAGCACACACACGTAGCAATCACAGCACATCAATATTATCGACAATTTGGCACAAAGTGCAACACTTACACCACAGGACAGAGGACACAACTAGTGCCGCTTGTGCGTAGAAACTGGCAATCACATCTGGCATTGCATGAAACTGAGATGACAATGTACGAGTACATCCACATATACGTCATGTAGTGGAAATGTCCAATGTCTCCCATCATATAGCCAGCTCCTCCAAAAGAGTCACAATGTACATTGTCATGCTGTCTGTCTGGAAACATGAACAATGCGTCAACATACATGGAAAACGCTGTTTACCTGCATCTCCCATTTACCTTGCAGAGGGACAATCAACGCCTACTGCAGAGCAGCCCAGACATATTTTCAGTGATGATGAAGAGGACACCCTGGTCATCTGCACCAACACCTTCTAACGTATCGTAGACAGCCTCTGCACCCTACCTCCAGGAGCAGGGCAGCCCAGCTGCATCGAGGTGAGCCCACCCCCTGCACAGACTACACAGCAGTAAGCACACACCACCACAGCTGGCTCACAGGACCCCCAAGACCAACACATGGCTTACTGACGCCGTGGGTTAGGGTGGGAAGCGAAAATGGCTTATCAGCTGTGGGTGGGGTTTGACCTCATGGCAGCCAAAATAGATGCCATACATGGGTGTATAAGTCCCATCAGGGACCACTTACAATCCCTAGCGGACACCCAGTGTCCACTCCATACCCCCCAGCAATCCTTGGCTGACTTCGCTGGAGCCATTACTCGGATACAAGAACTGTATCTAGTCAGTCAGCCTCCAGCGATGACAGCACAGAGTTGGCACAGATGCAGATGACAATGGAGACCATGGAGCCGATGCAGGCTGGAAGGATGGCTGCCACGGCTAAACACCAGCGAGAGGTAGCTGGGATCTTCCATGCCCTGCAGATCCTCATCTTGCCATTGCTGCCTCAGAGCCTGTCCCAGATGACTGCTGCAGGAACTTCAACACACACATCTCTGCCCCCTGATGTGTCATTGGCACAAAGTGATGCAGCCCTACCACCTTTACCCCTGATGTGTCATTGGCACACAGTGATGCAGTCCTACCACCTTCGTCCCCTGATGTGTCAGTTGCACACAGTGATGCAGCCATAACCCCACCACACACACCTGACACACCGGACATCGAAGACGTATCAGAGGACTAAGATGTGGATGGTATTGACTGTGTGAGTAAGAAGGAAGTAGCATCCATCCGCGCCATATGGCCTGTCCATGCCTGGTTCAACCCTCTGCATCATGGCACAAAAAAAACCTTCCACTGTTCCCCGAAACACTTTGCGACATGCACCTGGACCACGACATGGACTGCAATATCTGCTGGGGTTACCAATGACACAGCAATCCGGCTGGGGATTGACCACCTCCTCTTTCAATGAACTTTTGAACAACCTGGTTTGATGATCACATTGATCCACATGGCAAGAAGTTGGACCCATACTCACATTGCTGAAGACACGTAAGAGCACAGGTCTACCAGCACAATCCCAACCACAATGTCTGTCTCTTATAGGTGGAGCTGCTAATAAGGACTCACCCCCAATGTACATGCAGCAGTCTGTCCCTCACAATGCCTCCCTGTGTACGGACAATGCTCATTGAGGCAGACGATTTGTCATACTAAGCAACACTCATCACAGTTGTACACAGGTGAAGTTGCGTAGACTTTATTAGCATGTGCGTGTCAGTGGGGACACAGCAAGGGCCACAACATGCAGACAAATGCGTAAGACACTTACAGGTAGCATGGAAACATGTTGAGGTGCAAGAAATGGGGATGCAAAAATGAACACAAATCATTACGGATGGCAACGGTCTCAGCCCAACTTGCCTTGCTGGATGAGACATGTGATGTTTGGCGTCTGCTCATTTCCCCATGTCAGGGGACAACTCACAGCCCATGGGATCTGCATAGTGCTGTACCACCGGACTGTGCCGACTGTCTGCTCTTCTGACAGTGAGCAGGTGAAAGGGACCAACAAGGTCACATGTCGTTCTACATTGCCATGTATGTTGTCTCCCTCCAGCATGTCAGATTTAGGTACATTGCCAAACGATGCTGTGCAGTTTGGCCCATGTTGCTGCAGCACCTTGCACAGGTGTGTACCAACAAGTGTAGGTGCATGCACGTGCATTCTGAGTCCGGGAGAATGCAGACATGTCCACTGTTGTTCTGGGATATGTGACCATTCCGCCAAGATGCACCAAGGTGTTGGGACCTGTGCTCTGGGTGTCAACCTGTTGTGGCTTCAGGAACGTAGTTACTCGTCCATGAATACGAACGCAGCTTCATGGGCAATCAGTTCCAGAAGTACGTCGTTCTCGAGTTCAACGAACAAGAGGGCGAGCCAATCCATTAACTGGTCTGGACAGATGGGCTCCGTCCACCCAGTTTCACCAATCTGCAGTGCAGCCCAATAGGGGAGAGCCTCTATGTGATCACTGCACAGGATGACTTGCAAAATCTCCCATCCACTACTGCCAGCACATACGCCACATATCAAGGCATCCCATGCACGGATGCACTCATGTTCGTGGGCCAACAGGGGGTGCACACATAATTCATAATCCAGTTCAGCTACCATTGTGTTGGTTAGGCAGACCCCCATGGGACACTCAAATGTGCATGATCAACAGTGGAACCAGGGCTGGATGCATGTGATGTACGCAAGACGAAAACTCAGACGGTAACTGATTTGCAACACTGCCAGGGGCAGTGATCCCAACAGATGCAGCATTCTTGCACGGTACAGTTCTACGTGGCGTGGGTTGTACATGTGCCCGGGATTGCCTGCTAATGCGTTTGTTGGTTTCGTACCACCTGCACTCACCAGTTTGGCGGTAGTTCTATGGACAATATGCCACCGCTCGGAGCAATGAGTCGTATGTGTGTTCAACGCTTGGACGTATGGGTTGTTTTTTTACCAATGTGTCAAGGGCATCCCATGCAGGTGTACCTCAAGCAGGGACAAGTGTGTGTGGGGTGTGGACAGGTTGGTCTTTGATTAGCGCAGTTCGTGGTGTGGGAGTCATCAGAGTCCGGTATGGTATCTTACTCGGGGGTGCCGGCTACATTCAAGAGAAAGGTCGGAGGTTGAGATGTCCTTTCGCCTTCTGTATTGAGACAAAGGAGCTTTCATACCTACTTTTAGTCTGACTACTGCTTGCATATCTGAAATGTGATGTGGCCTTCGTGCTGAAATTTATGTCAAGGCTTAGTTGTAGGGTGCGCCAATTGTGAAACACACGCAACAGTTGGCATGAATGAGCCAAGGGCCCGATTGACCTTGCGCCCCTTGTTTAGTCTCTCTCTTTCTTTCTCTCTCTCTCTCTCTCTCTCTCTCTCTTTCTCTCTCTCTCTCTCTCTCTCTCTCTGTCCTTTGATGAGTGCCTGACACACCTTCTTATCTTGGATATTGTCTGGCAGGCTGCACTTACAGATTGTCCAGGATGACCTGCCATGTCTCTTCCAAAACCTTGTTTTGGGACAAATTTGACTGTGATATTTTGTTTGGACTATCAATGGTGAATGATTGATTCAGATTTTTCTGTACTCACATGAATGTTATTTGTTGTAATTGTGCAACATCAGGTAAATAAATTTGTTCATGATTTTATGATGTTGATGTGCTATCTCTTGGTCCGGGGGATGTGATAGGTGCCCGGGGTAGGGACCGGGGGTGGTGGTCCTGGGAGGGTGGTGGTGGGTGTTGTGGTCCTCTTGAGGGTCCGAGCTGCATGATCATTGGCTCCATGGCATTTGTTGTTCTTCTGGTGGGGCTCTGCGCTGGGCTCCCTTTTATGGGGCAGGTTGTAGTCCGACAGGTGTTAAATTCCTGCTGCTAACGCGCCTTATCGCCTGTTTTGTAAATTTATGACAGGTGTGGCTGGTCATTGAGAATGTTGTGACGTGGTGTTGTAGCAGCTTTTTGCACAGGAACACCTACTCTGCATCTGATTAGCGTTAGTGACCGGGGCCATCTGTGGCAATGATTTTTGCGGCTGCTATCACGGGTTAACTGATGATATGGGCTGTTAGCACCAGCTTGTGAATGGGGCGATAAATTTATCGCAAGTTTGGTTGCGATAAAGTTCTGATAACACAACAATAGATCATTTAGAATATGCCCCAGGGTGTATTCTGTCACACACAGGCAGTGAGTTGAGTAACCCAGGAGCGGCACCCCAAACCATGGAGCAGGCAACAGCGTCAATGTCAGCTTGGAGGGGCGTTGTCAGTGAGGCTAGGTCTTCGGTGCAAAGTGGGACACTGCTTTGTGTTGTCCATGGGCGGTGTCAACAGGTTAGTGTGCAGGCTGTGGTGTCAATGACGGTGTTGTGGCATCGTCGAGGATATGAGGGCAGTGGTGTGAATGGAGGTGGTGCAGAGTACAGTGCCCACAGGTCACAGTGCAAGCAATGCTTCGGTGGCAGCGTCATTGTCGGTGAGACTAGGGTTACAGTGGGAAGTGCGGCCGTGCCCTCTGTTGTGCCTTCAGGTCATGGAGCCAGCAGCGTTGTCATTGACAGTGTCGGTTAACCTTTCTCTTCAGTGACAGCTGAAACCTCCAGTTCCAGAAGCCAGTACCCAGAAGACATTGAAGTGTTTGATTTCCCTAAGACTTCCATCAGGAACCGATCTCTAAATCAAGCCCTTGGAGATGCTTAGAATTCAGAAAGAACAGTTCAGTCCTTTCCTTTCCCAAGACAGAAGCAGCAACTGCAGGCCAACCCAACAAAGCAACACCAGCAAAGAGGCAGTACTCCTCCTGACAACTCTTCTAGCTCTTCTGTTCGCAGTTTCCTTAGTCCAGCAGTAATCTAAAGTTCTAGGATCAGGGCCCCAACATTAATACCACATTTTCCTTTGAAGTTGTTACAAACAAAATTCCTCTGGCACACATAAACCAGTTCAGCCTGATTCAGGACAGGTTCACCACAGGATGTGGAGAAAGCTTTGTGAGAGGCAGCCACAGTCCATTCAGGTGCAAGCGGCAGCTCCTCCCATTACTCTAAAGGCAGACAGGTCTATTCAGTCTAGCTATGAGTCACCCAGGAAAAAGAGAACATACCTGAACCCCCCTTGTGTCTGACTATTGTGAACACACATCCCCTGCTTCTGTCACTCTAAAGCCACACAGAGAATACACAAAAAGCAGTGGCGCATGGGAGGGCTAGATAAGAAAATACATACTTTCTAAAAGTGGCATTTTCAAGCACTTAATATAAAAATCATCTTTACTAAAAGATCTATTTTTAAATCCTGAGTTCAGACATACTAAACTTTATTTCTCTATCAGCTCACACTGGCAAGCTACATTGGTAAAGTGTTATCAAGCAGCTCCCAGGTTAACATATGGGAGAGATTGCCTTTTAATAGGGAAAACGAAAGACACAATATTTCAGGATTAGGACATGCAAAAATACACCACTACATGTCCTACCTATTAAATATCCTGAACCCTGCCCCTGGGGCTACCTTGGGCCTACCTTTGGGGTGACTTAGATGTAAGAAAATGGAAGGAAAGGGCTGGGCAAGAGGGTGCATTTGCCAGGTCGACGTAGCAGTTACAAACTGAGCATAGACACTGCTATGGCAGGTCTTAGACACCTTTGAAAACCTGCTGTAGGCGACACAATCAGTGCTGCAGGCCCATTAGTAGTATTTGATTTAAGTCCCTGGGCACCAACAGCACGCTGTACTAAGGACTTAGTAGTAAATCAAGTAAGCCAATTATGGAAACACCAATCCATAAACGCAATTTACATGGAGAGCATATGCACTTTAGCACTGAATAGCAGTGGTATAGTGCCCAGAGTCCTAAAACCAATTAAAAAAAAGAGTTCAAAAAGCAAAAAGTCTGTGGGTGAACCTGCTGAAAGTCCAACAATATCTAAATATGCTTCCTGAGTGTGTATGCAGGTGTGCTGCCTGAACCTCTGGGATGCCCTATTGATTCAGCGCCTCCGCAGTCGCAATACTATATGCACGTCTCGTTCCCCAATACAAACATGAAAATGTGAAACTAGGTGGAAGCTGGTATTCTTTTTTTCTTTCAGAAATCCTAAAAGAGATGTAAAAAATTCTAATTTAAGCATTAACCACTTTAATGGGGTGGCAAAATGTACTTGTCCATCACATTACCACTGCTGTTTAGATTATGGAAACGGTTTGCTCACCATGTTATTGCAAATAAATCATCTGATACAAAGTACAAGAAAGATTTTCTTTTCTAAAATGAAATAGCCTGATTTAGAGTTTGCCGGACCGTTACTCCATAATAATGTGGCAGATGAGTCTGCCTTGCTACAAGCGCATTGTAAGTTAATGCACTCGTAATAAATACGGATGAGATATCCGTTATGTTTATGATGGACAATCCATTGGTCAAACTGTAAATTAGGCCCCAAGCCTGTATCAGAGGGAAGTTTGCCTAGCACCCCAAGTTTGATTTTTTTTTGTTTGTGTGACCGTCAGAGCGCCCAGCGTGCAAATGTCACACTAATACACAAATGAAACTGAGAATAGTCCACATCATTAGGCAATGTTTGCATTCTGTTTGAAGGTTGCTCAAGGGACATCACTACACCAAGTAGAGGTACAGCTGGAAAGTGGGCATCATCCCCCGGTCCAGAAGTAGCTGTCTCAAGTGGATTCTTACTTGGGGATCACCCTGTGTGGACAATCGCAAAGCTGAATGCCTCCTGCTGAACACCAGGGATCCGTTTGAGTGGAGAGTGGTCCCCCTGGACAATGGGTAATAGCAAAGAAAATATCAGTCTTTTGGAACTCTGGGGGGCAGGAAGCACATGGGTGAAAATGAATTGCTGGAAAAATAGGATGGAGGCAGCAAATCCTTAGCTTTAGACTATGTCCCCACACCCTAATGGGCATAAACCATTTCTGACGATCCTGAGGATCCGAAATCTTACGATAAACCAGGGACTAAATTAAACAAAGCAGTAAAGGGTTGGCCCACTCAGGCATCAGCCATGACTACCAACCTCAAAGAGTGCAGCAGTTATTCTTCTGCCCCCTGGGGTTTAAACCTATTCTTCCCCTCTTGGGCAGAAGGCCCACTAGACACTAGGGAAAAACTGTAAACATTAAAAAGAAGAGGTGTGAGTTGTCCACCCATGCTTAGGTCTGTTTCTCTAAATAAGAACTGGCCCAATAAGGGCGGGTGCCCTGGTGCTATGACCAGCCACACAAGTGAGATACAATTTTTAATGGGAGTGTTGTGTTTCGATTGAGGTACCTGTACATAGGTTTCAAGAATCATGTCCCTCTATAGGCACAACTCACATTGCCCTTATTTAGGCATGGAATCCCAGTCCTTATTTAGGCATTAGTCATGCTATCCAAATACAGGCATGGTCACCTACACCTGTCAATCCCACGTCACAACGAGTTCTTGGAAACCAGATCCTTAAGCCATTGGGACTTTCCCTGCTTGGATTATTGATTTATCCAAGAATTCATTTGTTATTCCTGAACAACTATTCCTTAGGGGTTCATTCATGACGTCTTCCTCTGCCCGACTTTACGTCAATGCTAGCATTCCCAAGCACTTTCCAGGTATATATATACCTTCACTTACCATGGCAAATCGCTGCTCGGCTATACAGCTCGATACGGCTCGCAATGGAAAGTTCAGAAGAAATTTGAGTCCCGGCATGACGCCCTGATCAGACGCTGTGATCCTGCTCGCAGATAATCCGGCTGCCAGTGTCCTGACTCCCTGCGCTCGATGTTAGAAATTGAGATCTGGAAAGAGATTCTCACCTCTCTCATTCTAAGGTAAAGAGCAGACAAGAACCTACAGGAAGTCTTGGCATACAAAAGCATATAGCAAAACTATAGCTTACCATACTATAGAAACAGCACCTACTTCTTATCTCGTACTACAGTTAGGTTAGGTACACTGGGGTAGAACTATTTAGAAGCACCAGACGAGTATTTACATTTTACCTTGTGTTATTTATATATGTTTATATGAATATATGTTATAGCTAAAAGATCATGCTACTACAGTATTATTTCTTCTTACTGCTCACGCTGTACAATTTATATTTTGCTTACTGTCTTGTGATTGTAACAGGGGGCGTGGCTACGAGCCGAGCATGGCGGACATGATCTGAGCCAGCTCTGACTCATGCCCTAAAAACTAGCTAATTATCCTGTACCCCCGTTCCTGAGGGGCGCCCACCTTTGCCCATAAAGCTGCTAAAAGTGATCGGAAGCGGCGGACTTGCTTTTTTGCGGTGCCGATTGTTCCCAGAAGCGGGTGAGTCTGCTGTGGGCAGGACAGCCTTGCCATACGCCGGATGCCGTGGACTGTAGTGATCAGAGGAGCCGGGCTGGGAGGGGCTTGCCAGAGGAGCCATCGCCCGAGGCCCGGAGGTGTGCGGCTGGAGCTCACAGGAATACGCGACAACCAGCTGC
This sequence comes from Lissotriton vulgaris, assembly GCF_964263255.1. NCBI lineage: Eukaryota > Metazoa > Chordata > Amphibia > Caudata > Salamandridae > Lissotriton > Lissotriton vulgaris. Next base: position 160,683 of record NW_028242747.1, read on the forward strand.
TCATATGCACACACAACACGAGCTGCGGAAGCCAAAATTAACTGCGTGGTGGAGCAGCTGGGACTACGGTGCCATTTGCGACCCTGAGACCAGTGCGCAGACCCGATAATAGGAACCCCACAGAGGACGTTGCTGGAGACGCGGTGAGAATACGCGGAGTGGTGCGGAGCGTCTGGGTGGAGAGTCGGTGCGGTGAAGGGTACGAGACTGGCGGCTGTCCCCTGTTCTCCTGCAGTGAGGGGAGACGCCTGATAGACTCCAATGCACAGAAGGGCGACCACCATTTTATGACCCTTGGCGAAGACCTGCTGCCAACATGTGCCCCGACTGAAGTCCTCACAGGGAGCTGTGCGGAGACTTTCCTGGACTGCGACGGGGCAGTGGGGCCCCGCTGATGTAATAATGAGGGGGGAAGGCTGCAAACATAGAGCGCACACCGCAATAGTGACTGCCCTGCTCTCCGCCGGGCGCGAGATCCCTGCAGAGCCGGGCCAAACCTAAAAGCCGATGGAGGGTCCCACCTTTATCACCAGTCTGAGTGCCAGGGGAAGTGGTGTTGTAAAGCCCTCTGTATCCCTTAATCATTAGATGGGCGGCAGTACTTAGCCACCACCATGCTATGAAGGAGAGAACACAGAGAGCTGTCTACTACAAGTTTGCAGGCTGTAAAGGGGACGTCCTGCCCCAACCCTGGTATGGGAGATACAGGCTCAATTCAGGGGTTCCAATGGTGTGAATGCAACTGAGAGCTGTGGCAGTGCAGGAGCACCCACTGAGGCCGCCCCAGGCACTTGGAACCCTCACACTGCAGCTGGTCAGCTGGCCTCCCACCATCACGAGAAAGTGAGTGAATAACACCACCACCTACGCTCTTAACTATACGGGCCGAGTACATACGCTGAAGCAGGGACCGTGAAGCCTCTACACCCCACGACCATGGGGCAGAACGGAATCACGAAACAGCAGGACCCAGGGGAGAACGCAGACCTCCAATCTACTGGTTCTGAAGACCCGCTGGCCTCTTCCAACAATGACATCAAACTGCCAACGGGCAGGAACTCGCAGGAGGCTAAATTAGACTTAATTTTAACAGAAATAAGGGCCTTCTGAGAAGCGTTGGAGACGCGGATGGATGCGATGTCGACGGGGCTATCCCTGCTAAAGGCAGACCACAATAAACTGTTTGAGAAGATCACAGAGCACAAACTAGCGCTTGATGACCTGATCCCGCAACAAACAGAACACTCGACGAGATTTGAGGTCATGGAAAGACAGCTTAAGACCTAGAGGGATAGGGTGGATGATGCGGAAGGACGCTCCCGCCGCAATAATGTCCGCATACTGGGAGTTCCGGAGCGCAGCGAGGGGAGGAACCCCACACAGTTCGTGGAAGACTGGCTAAAGTCAGTAGTGGGACCTACGGATCTCACTCCGCTGTACAGCGTGGAGCGAGCGCATAGAATCATAGAATACCTCCAAAACTGCTCAGGCCGGGAACCCTGCCGCATCCTCTAATAGCACGCTTGCTACACTATAAGGACAGAGACTCGGTGCTGAGGGTGGCCAGAGAAAAAGCCCCCTTGAAGTACGAAAACAAGACGATATCTATTTACCCGGATTTTACTCCAGCGGTACAGAAAGCTAGATCGACGTTCCTGGGGGTGAAACGCAAGTTATGTGACCGCAATTTGAAGTATGCACTCCTCTTCCCAGCCTGCCTTAAAGTGATGCACGAAAACAAATCCTACTTTTTCGAATCATCTGAGGAGGCCGCGGAGTGTATGGAGGTGGCGCTGACGCCGCTCAACACACAAGACCCATTGGCGGATGATCATGAGGAGGGCACATCACGACAGGGATAACGGCGGCCAGGAACGAGAGACGATGCTCAGAGAAGACTCGCACGAAAGGAGGGAAGACACCGGGCAGCCTGTGCTCGAACCCAGAAGTGACTTTCCTTACGGCGGATGCGTTGGCTGAACATGATGCCAGGGATAAGTCGGACATGGGCAGTAATTGGGACACAATCACTGCATTGTCAGGCTCTGTCACTAGTTTGCAATTTTTCCCAAAAATTACTGCGCAGATGGCGAACGAATTCTGACAGAAGCTGTTGAAGGCACCGATTGGTAACGTATGAAGATAATTGTGTGAGGGTGAGGATGGGCTAACAGGGAACGGGGTACATAATGGTAAAGGGTATGGTGCCGTAATCTCCGGAAGATACCTAGTGTGTGCGCATGGGAACCACCCCCCCCAGGGCGCAGGCACACTTCAACGCCCGTCCGCGCCTGTCCCCCTGTCCCCGCCACACCCAACCCACTAGAGTCACATATGATGCCGCAACTCTCCTCGCCCTCAACCCCGGAAGCACACCTTAATGCTGCGTTGCCACCCCAGGACATACCCACGGCCCTTTCGCCTGCCTCTCCTGCACGTTCAACTGCTTCAGGACCCTCACCAAATCCACTCCCTCCGTACGCAGCACCGACTCTGACCGCCTGAAATGCATACTGCTTAACACCCCCTCGGTCCACAGACACGCAACTGAACTCTGGGACCTACTCGACACTGCGTCACCGGACATCGCCTTCCTTACAGAAACATGGATGAACGCATCATCAGCACCCGACATCGCCATAGCCATACCGGACGCTTACAAGATTATCCGAAAAGACCGCACCAATCAGACAGGAGGAGGCATCGCCATAATCCATAGGCACACCATCAAAATCACGACCAGCTCCGACGATAATCTTGCAACCGCCGAACATCTCCACTTTCAGATCCACACCGACCCTAGGACCACACTCAGAGGCACCCTCATTTACAGGCCTCCAGGTACCCGCACTCAATTCAGTGATGACATCACAGAATTCATCAGCCCACATGCCCTTGCCTCCGAGAACTACATTCTATTAGGAGACCTCAACTACCACCTTGAAAACAAACACAACAGCAACACCACCACCCTTCTGGACAACCTGGACAACCTCGGACTCAAACAACTTGTTGACACCCCCACCCATATAGCCGGACACACGCTCGACCCTATCTTCACCTCCAGCAAGCACATCTCCTTTGACTGCACCACAGCTCTCCACTGGACGGACCACAGCTGTGTGCACTTCAGCTACAAAACCACCCTGACCCACAACCTCCCACAACCTATTCCTCGGAGAAACTGGAACAAAATCACCTCCGACCAACTCCTCACTTCACTCAACCAAAACCCTCCCACCCTCTCATCGGACCCTAACCAAGCGGCCACCAATCTCAAGCAATGGATCACCCACAGTGCTGACGAATTAGCACCCCTGAAAAAGCACCAGATCAAATCAGCCAGCAAAAAGGCCCCCTGGTTCAACGATGACCTTAAGAAATCCAAGAAGCTATGCCGCACCCTGGAGAAAACATGGAGAAAAAAACCAACCACCGACAACATGACCACCCTCAAGGCAGCCACCCGCAAACACCACCAACTGATTCGATCCGCCAAGAAATCAGCATTCAAGGATCGTCTCAACAACAGCACTCACAATAGCAAGGAACTTTTCAACATCGTCAAAGAATTCACCAACCCCACCGCAGCATCTAACAACATCACTCCATCCCAAGACCTCTGCGATGCGTTATCCTCCTTCTTCTACAACAAAATTGCCGACATCCACAACAGCTTCGAGAATACTCCCAGCAATCAACACTCCTCACCCCCCTCAGATCCTACTCCGCCAACTAACATCCTTAGCGCCTGGAACCCAATCACCACTGAAGACACCATCCCCCTAATGAACTCAATCCACTCTGGCTCGCCAACCAACCCCTGCCCCCACCACATCTTCAACAAAGCCGACTCCACCATCGCACCCCATCTCTGTGATGTCATCAACTGCTCGTTCAACTCTGCCACCTTCCCAGAAAGCTGGAAACATGCCGAACTCAGCGCCCTTTTGAAGAAACCCACAGCTGACCCTTCTGAACTTAAAAACTACCGACCCATATCCCTCCTCCCATTCCCGGCCGAAGTCATTGAGAAAGCCATCAACAGCCAGCTCGCCGCCTTCCTTGAATCCAACAACTCCCTCGACCCCTCTCAGTCCGGATTTCGGGCCAAACACAGCACCGAAACCGCCCTCATTGCAGCAACAGACGAAATCCGAACACTACTGGACAACGGAGAAACAGTGGCCCTCATTGTAAATGTAAATGTAAATGTATTAGAGCTTATATAGCGCACAGCTACCCGCAGTGGGTTTCCCGGCGCTTGCTTAGGGAACCCGTCCTGGTATTCCCCTGTGAGATAACCCCAGCAGGGTATCCACAAGGTGAAAGCCAGGCATCCCGCCGCGAGGGGCCGTTGTGGAGATTAAGCAAGCTATTGCCCAGAGTCGCAGAGTGTGAACCCGTGAGTCGAGAAGGCACCGGAGCGAGAATTATCGAGTCCATGGAATTTTAGCCCAAGACCCGCCGAGGCGGGGAATTGAACCCTGGTCCAGGCCGATCTCAGCTTCCGGGTCTGCCGCCTCTAACCCCTGAGCCACACTTCACAATTCTACTCGACCTCTCAGCCGCTTTAAAGAAGTCTGCCACATCACCCTCATACAACGCCCTAGCAACATCGGCATACAAGGCAAAGCCTTGGACTGGATCATCTCGTTCCTAGCTGGGAGAACTCAGAGAGTCCGACTTCCCCTATTCAACTCAGAGGCCACTGAAGTCATCTGTGGAGTCCCACAAGGATCCTCACTCAGTCCCACCCTCTTCAATGTCTACATGAGCCCACTCGCATCCATCGCGCGCCAACACAACCTTAACATCATCTCCTACACTGACGACACCCAGCTGATCCTTTCCCTCACCAAAGACCCCAACACCGCCAAAACCAATCTGCACGAAGGCATGAAAGAAGTAGCCGAATGGATGAAACACAGCCGCCTAAAACTCAACTCAGACAAAACGGAGGTGCTCATCCTAGGATCTTCCCCCTCTGCCTGGGACGACTCTTGGTGGCCTTCCGCTCTGGGCACAGCACCCACACCCACAGACCATGCACGTAACCTTGGCTTCATCCTAGACTCCTTTCTCTCGATGTCCAGACAAATCAACGCAGACTCATCCTCCTGCTTCAACGTACTTCGCATTCTCAAAAAGATCTTCCTTCTGGATCCCCCTCGAGACAAGAAAGACCGTCACCCACGCACTGCTCACAAGTCGACTGGATTATGGTAACACGCTATACGCCGGAATCACAGCAAAATTACAGAAAAAACTCCAACGTATCCAAAACGCATCAGCGAGACTCATACTGAACATCCCTCACCAAGATCACATCACCGGACACCTAAAAGACCTCCACTGGCTTCCCGTCAACAAAAGAATTACATTCCGTCTTCTCACCCACGCACACAAGGCCCTCTACAATTTAGGACCCGAATGCCTCAACACTCGACTGTCCTTCTACAAACCCACCCTCCAACTAAGATCGTCCAATCAAGCCCTCGCCGCAGTCCCGCGCATCCGAAAATCCACCATGGGAGGAAGATCCTTCTCCTTCCTGGCGGCCAAGAACTGGAACTCACTCCCCTCTCGCCTCCGCCTTACTCAAAACCACATCTCCTTCAGAAAAGAACTTAAAACCTGGCTATTCGACAAATAATGTACCCCTTCCCAAGCGCCTTGAGACCCTCTGGGTGAGTAGTGCGCTTTATAAATGCCCGAACTTGAACTTGAACTTGTAACACGTATAAGATATGCACCTGGAACGTGCGGGGCATGGGTTCAGTATACAAGTGACATAGAATTCTAGCACAGTTGAATTGGCGGCAGGTGAACATAGCATACCTCCAAGAGATCCACCTTAATAGCGCAGAAAGTGTGAAACTGCACAGGAAATGGAGGGGCCAGCTATTTGCCACTATCTACTCTGCTTTTTTAAGGGGGGGCTATATGGCTCAAAAACTCTGTCCCCTTTAAACTAATTGAGCAAAGAGTGGACCCGGAGGGGAGATATGTATTTATACGTGGCACACTGGATGGCTCTCCCATAGTGCTTGGCAGTATATACGCGCCAAACATGGGTCAGGTGGTGTTCCTTGCAAAGATCAAGAGGGTGCTGGCTGAATGGGCGGAGTATGACTGGATAGTGGGAGGGGACTATAATGCAGTCATGGACATTTCCCTTGATAGGTCCCATCCGCCGCTGCAGGCGACACAGAGTAGGAAACAGGCAAAGGCTTTGCCTCAATGGGCGGATGGTTGGGATTTGTCTGATATATGGAGAAGCACACACTTGTTGCACAGGGAATATACATTCTACTCCCCACCTCACAAGCTACACACCAGGATAGATCGCATTTTCTGCTCTAGAACCATACTGGGAACTATGATTATGGCTGAACATATGGGGAATACTTTTTCCGATCACAACCCTGAGGAGGTCACGGTACGCTGGGGTAGGATCCTGACCCCCATACCGACGTGGCGCCTATCGCCGGAGCTGCTGGAGGACAGTGTCTTCAGATCCGCGATGGCTGATGCTATCACACATTATTTCGCCGCGAACACGGGCACTGCTAGCTCGAGACAGATCGAATGGGATGCATTTAAAGTGTCCATAAGGGTTGTAGCAATGGGCACGAGAGTGGGTATGAGGTCCACGACTCTAGACAAACTCAAGGAGGTGGAAGGGCGACTGGCAATATTGGAGAATGAGGCAGCGGGAACCAATGCAGGACTTACACAGTTGCAAGAGGCGCACATACAGCACGCCAAATTACTGGAAGAGTTGAGGTTGCTGGACTATAGGGAATATACGCGCAGTCAACACGCACAAGCAGAGAGGTCTGGTCCCTTGTTAGCTCGACTATTACGTAACACACCCATATCCACCCCAATAATGGATGTAAATGACCAAAGGGGGTCTCCGGTCACGACACAACTGGAACTAAACAATACATTCCAGAAATACTATGAGGCACTAAATGGCCGGTACCCGCCCTTATCGGAGGAGTCATATGAAGCTTTTATGACTAACCTCGACATGCCACAGCTCGCTGACAACCAGAGAGAGGAGTTAGCACGCCCTATCACGATCACAGAAATACGACATGCGATAAGTGCACTCCCGCGGAATAAATCCCCCGGGACAGACAGCCTACCGTCGGAGTTTTATGGGGCATATATAGATCTAATTGCCCCGCGATTACACGTATTGTATCAGGAGGCGCTGAAATCCGACAGACTCCCACCCACAACCCTGCAGGAGCTGATAGTCTCGCTGCTGAAATCCGGTAGGGATGGGCTCCAGCTCGCGAATTACAGGCCGCTCTCATTACTAAATACAGATTACAAGATCCTGAGCAAGATCTTGGTGACACGACTGACTCAATATATCCCCCAACTGGTTCACCCTGACCAATGCGGTTTTGTGCCCGGTCGGAGTACAGCGATGAACCTGTGGAGGCTCAGCCAGATCATGCTACACGAGGACGTGACAAGAGGTGCTGAAGGATGTCTATCATTAGACCTCAGGCAGGCATTTGATTCCATACGGTGGGATTATATGTTCGCCAATTTCAGCAAATTTGGAATACCGCCTGATTCATCGCATGGGTGACACTGCTATACACGCATCTCATGGCCCGGGTACGCACTAACAAATGTATTTCTGAACCTCTAACAATAGCGAAGGGTACCAGACAGGGATGCCCGCTGTCACCCCTGTTGTTTATCCTAGCCCTGGAACACCTCTTGCTTAAACTTAGGAACTCTGCCCAGCATAGAGGAATACAAAGGACCGCAGTGACACATGTGGTGTCGGCTTACGCGGATGACCTAATACTATATCTGAGCGACATGAGGGGCAGTCTAGACCCTATACCGGGTATATTCGAGGACTCCAGGGCGATCTCGGGTCTTACCATCAATGACACTAAATCCTATGGGTATTACTTTGCCGCCTCCGGGGAGGATACCCAATTGGGATTTTCCCCCCTACCGCTTTCAGATAGCGACAACGACATTCCGGTATCTAGGAATCCAAGTATACAGGGAGAAACAGGACATGCTAGACGGGAACCTGGGGAGAGCGATAACATCACTAAAGGCGCAGGTGCAGTTTTGGAACACACTCCCACTGTCGGTGGCTGGTTGGGTAGCCATCTCTAAAATGGTGGTGCTGCCCCGTCTCCTCTATTTCTTTACGAACCTGCCGATTTTGAACCCCCACTAGTATATTCAAAACGCTCAACACTGTAATTACCGAACTGGTTTGGGGGACAGGTAGGCGGCGCATTAGTTTAGCTAAACTGCAGCTACCGACTGATCAGGGTGGTATGGGGGTCCCAGATATGACGGCATATGGATACGCATGCCAGCTGCAATGGCTGGCGGGGCGTAACCTCCATGAACTAAACATGACTGAGACCGATAGAGCCATTGGCACCATACACAAACTGTTACTGCCGAAGGTTAAGGTACCCAGTTCAACACTGCACCTGCTTAGACTGGCCATTAGGTGCTGGAAGAAAGCGGTGAAGTACACGAATGCTACGTCCAACTATGCACCCACAATACCACTCCTAGGGATTCCCCTAGGTACTGGTACACTGACTGGCCGAGAACTCGCTCCGTGGCATGACGCAGGGGTCCTGCAGGTAGGGGACCTATTTGATGGTGGCAGTGTTATGGTATATGAGGACTTTTGCAGGGCACATCGGACTCCTGGGGGGTTTTCCGTTCACACGCTAGGATCAAACATTACATTACATCGACCTGGGCACCGAACGGCATGGAACCACCCACGAACCCGCTACTCACTATGCAGTATTTAATGGGGCCGGGCAGCCACCTAACGAAATGGATAACGAACGGCATTAGAGCGGGCAAGGCACTCTCCCTCTAGCCCACCCGAGGCCGATGGGAGGGTGACGTCGGAAAGGCTTTTAGAGATAAGGAATGGGAAAGAATCTTGAAATTCCCCAAAAAGGTCTCGAGGAATCCAAAATTGAAATGTATTCAATTGATGGTAGTACATATATTAATTAATTAATTGCAAGTTTATATAGCGCTAGGATCGACTCCCGGAGGAGTATCTCCGCGCTTCGACCGCTGCGAAACCCTTCCTGGCTTCCTTGAGAGATGGTCCCTTAGTGGGTATCTCCAGGGTGAGACCAGGCATCCCCGGCGGTCTGGTGGGGCCGTTAGTGAAGATGAGGCAAGCTAATGCCCAGAGTTGCCGAGTGTGATCGCTGATCAGAGTGGGCACCGAGGCGAGAGAATTATCGAGACCACTGACCCTGGTCCAGAAACCTGCCGCGTCGGGAATCGAACCCTGGTCCCGGGCCGTCCTCTGCTCTCGGGTCTGCCGCCTCTAACCAGTGAGCCACACTACTTCACTAGGGCGCACCTCACGCCGCACAGACTAAGCGCCATGTTTCCCGATGCCGCAGACACATGCCCCCACTGCGGAGCTGGCGATGCCAAACTGCTACACATGATATGGGAATGCCCCAAATTAGGGTACTACTGGACGACAATACCTGACACACTGGATAGGATAGTACCAGCCAGACCCTACACAGAAGTGACATATAGTGTGCTGGGCCTAGGCCCTACCGAGAAGAAGAGGAGCGTAGGGACTCGCTTTGCCGACTTGGCCCTTATACTTGCAAAGAGAACGATCACGATGAGGTGGAAGTCAGCTAGACCGCCAGACCCCGGGGTTTGGCACGGGGAGATGGTGTGATGGGCTAGAGCAGAGGGTATGGAATTGCAGAGGGAGGAACGTAGAGGTCTACGGAAAACACCTATCTCAATGGAGTGGAATGCAATGTTATTGGACTTGGAAGCTGGTGCTGATACTAATGTGAATCGATCAACTGTGGAGGATTCTGAGGGGGAGATACACTCCTAGAGAGCCGGGGGTCCACTTTCCCCCCCTCCCCCACCCCTTCTTCTTTTTCTTCGGTCCTTGCCCTCCCACCACCCCCCTCCCCACCCCTACCCCCCCTTTTTCCATCTCCACCTCCACTCCTCCCCCCCGCTTTGGTAGCGGTTAACCCCCATTGGCCACTGCAAACGCACGAGCGGGTGCAGGAAGCAATGTTTTTCTGAGATATGGCAATGCGGGTACCTCCGGATGGCGGGTTTTAAAGGAAAGTTAACAGTCTGAGCAATGCAAACACAGTACAAATGTGGGGTTAACAATGGTATGTAAGTGCCGGGGGGTATCGGGTGGGGGGAGTTGTCATAAGTAGGAAATAAAACGTAAAAGAAAATTGTTAATGGGCATACCACACTATGTATGTGTATGGACCTAATTTGACGGAATGGTGTTTGTCGCCAAACTGTATACTGTATTACATGTCCATGCTTCTTGTTGGAAAAAAAAAATATTTTCAAAAAAAAAAGTTTGTAACGGCTCATATTTCTTGCACGAGAATAAAGATTGTTCAATCAATCCTTTTATTGAAACGCCCATCTATCTATTTCCGTGTAACTCTGAAGACACTAAGCATGCATGATTGAGTGAGTGAAACTGTTATCTATTGTTTCCACGATACTGAGAACTGTTCTGATTCTACGGTAAACAAAGTTGTAATGTTTATGCGGTTGTCAGAAACTACTCCCTTCCTGTTTATTCAAGAAGTTTCTAGTAACCTCTGAGTTAGCTTGCACACAAAGTAGTTAAGGTTAATATACTCGATAGAGGCATACTGACCTCAGTCCTATGCAAAACTATAGTGTATATTATTCCAATGTGCAGAACCTATAAGGGAAATATGAACTACACTACAGCAGAATTGTGGGAACGCTGGGTGGTAGAAAGTTTGTGGTTCCCTTCAGATTCTGGTAAATTCCCTTGTGAGGAAAATGTGTGAAGCTTGTTGTGCATTCTGTGTAAGAAAATGTAGGCTGAACCATGCAGGTCACATCACTCTGGACTTCCTTGCATGTCTTATTTTTTTTAAATGAATACGTTTTGTAAGTTTCTCTGGGTGGTGACTAGGCCCAGGCCCGTATAGGACAGCATTCCACATCACCAATATGTGTCAATTTGCAAGTTGAACATGTGATGCATCCATGTTGCATGTTGGGGTCTTTTCCATCACAAGTGATTAAGCCTAGCCACACAAATGTGGAAACCTTTTTACTGGGTGAAGTGTGGGAACATTGGGTTGTAGGAATTTGGTAGATCTCTGCAGATCCCAAAAATGTCCCCACAGAAATACAAGAAAAATTTGTGATTCCAGTCAAAGTTTGAATGTTGCAGGACATTCAAGGTATGAAAATGCAATGGAATTCACACAAGCCACAAAACCCTGCATACCTTTGGGTGTCTAGGTTTCAGAGATATCTGTGTTGAGTAGGTCTCCTTCGGTGGCAGCCAAGTCCAGGTCCAAATACTGCAGCAACCTCACACTATCTGTCACAGGCACTAGGCTCAGTCACAGAAGTATGGTCTGGTTTATAAGGAGAAATGTGAGAATGCTGGGTTGTAGAATTTCTGTGGATTGCCACATATTCTGAAAGTATCCCTGGCAATATCATGAGCAAAAGTCCTGATTTTAGCTGAAGTTTGTTGTTAGAAAGGCATTCTTGATACGAAAATGGAGTGGGGTCCACTCAAATCACACCACCCTGGACTGCCTTTGGTGTCTATATTTGAGAAATGCCTGGATTTAGTAGGTTTCTCTTGAATATTGCATCTACCTACATCAACAAAATAATCCACTTTTCCGACAGGAAATTTATATCAAAAAGCTGCCTTTTGTGACCTATTGTGTCGATTGCACTAAGCCTAGACACAGATTTTTTTGCTGGGACAAAAAATGCTTTTGTCAGATGATGTGTGGGAATGCAGAATAATTGAACATTAGTTAATATCCATTAAACGTCTCACTATTCTTGGCTATCACTTTTAAGTTAGTTTTCACAAAAGACACTGTTAGAAATATCAGAATCACATGATATTAGGGGCAACCTTAAACTCAGAGTTTTACAAATACCAACTATTCCTAAACTCAATATGTTTGGCACATTTTTAAACCACATAAGTTTCCTTCATACCCATGTTTTATTTATTAAATTTAGCCATGATAGTTGTTGCATGCTTGGTGCAGATTAAATATCATTATTAACTACAGCTCAGTTCCTGGCTCTGAGCATTGTGCATTTGTGGATAACAAATAAACAATATAATATATGTCCCTGAAATCATAAGTGCCTGCTGGAAGTAACGGTATAATATTTTAGTAAATCAGCTATCCGGGAATTCACATGTACATGAAAATATTGTCATCTATTCATATTCATTTATATTTAATTAATATTTATTTTTTAATTTTTATGATTAGGTTTCTTAGGAAAACCATGAACAATCTACAAAAGGTAGTTTGGAATTATATATCTATAAAATTCCAGAGCTAGGAGATGGTACAGCAAGCCTTGTTGAGGTCCCTTTTGGAAAAATACCATATGCTTTCTTAAGAAACACTTTTTTTTGCTATTTTTAAAAAAAATGATTTCTTTTTTTTGGCTATGTTTTTAGTTTCTTCCGGAAGAATACACCAAACTGTGTACCTTTAGAATCCCCAACATTTGGGAGAAAATGCAAACCTGGCCTGGATACATGTTTTGGGAAAAAAAGTTATAAAGGCATAAATATGATTCATCCAAATCGTTAAAAAAAGGTCTCAGCACTTGAGGCCGAAAAGCATGAGCTGCTAAGGGGTTAATCCCCACATGCCAAACACTCTATAAACATTGTGAGGTGTTAAAGGTATTTCAAAATATTACAGGAAGTTCGTAAGAGAAAATCTTTGCACCTTCAAAACACCTACCTAGGATTAGAATCAACAATATGGGGTTGATTCCGATTCGGGGAAAAAGGCTCCGAATAGCCGTGCGGAGCATTTTTCCCGTACGAATCGTAACATGGAACGCCCCCCGTACATATGATGAAGTACGATATGTACCAGGAGCTGTACTCCGTGCGAATCGTATAGAGAACGTACGAATGAAATCCCCGTACGATTCTCCCTCGGAACCCACTGTATGGGGTACGGTGCGTACCCCTGCGATCATAGGGGATACGTACCGTACCCCGCGATCATGGGTTGTACGGACCGTACCTCATGTTTGCAGGGTGTACGGTGCGTTCACCCTGCGATCGCAGGGGTATGATGTGTACACCCCATTATCGCAGGGGGATTATGGGGTGTACGGACCGTACAGTGTGTATGTGATTGTGTGCTTTCCGTACGAATCACCCTTACCTGACATGGGCCGTATGAATCGCGTCCTCATACCCCGTTCCGGATCGTACTCGTTGGGTCGTACGGCATGTGTACGAGTCGTAGGGTTCATGGTTTCAGCCTTGCAATACATACGGATCGCGACGATTCGGACGGATTCACGAAATACAGATCGTACTACGCGACTCGGACGGACGGGTAAGATTCGTATGGAGAGGGCTCCGGATACGAATCGTACGGGCGGTTTTTTACCAGGATCGGAATCGACCCCAATATGTCAAACTGAGTATCCAGTGAAAAACACTAAAGTGTGCTATAGAAAAATTGTGTGGAGCACAGGCAGTTTAGAGGTATAGCTAGAGAGCTATGGGAATACAGGATGGGGGATTTAGCTATAGACCATTAGAGGAGAAAATGGAACATGCAGGTAGAAGATTGAAAAGACGTTTATAGTTCTTGAAAAGTAGGAAGAAAAAATTATAAAAATCAAAAGAAATATAAAAAGAACAAATAGATCCTTTAGCCGTAAAAGTAAATATACCTCATAAAACACATGGAAATGTGTGTTTTATATCAGTGTGGAATTTATGAATGTTGGGCCAGATATACTAAGTAAGAATTGATTTGCATAAAAGTGATAGCAAGTTCCCAACCAACTTTTTTCATATCCACTGATATTTTGAAAATTGACCTACGTACTATTAGGTCAGTTTGAAAAAACACCATTTGGAGTGGTTTAAAATCAAACATACCTTGTGAAAATTAATGGGGTTGGTTATAAATTGTGATTTAATATAATTGGATTCCAAAAAGAGGGATGGTGGCCTGCTGCAGTCATCAGAGCATCATGTCTTTAAATGCATTTAAATGAAGTGACCTTTTCTTTAAATACAGCCTGTTTTCCTGAACGGAAACACAGCTGCAATTAAAGATTTTTTTCCCTTTCTTTAAAAAGTTTGTTTGAGAGTTGGCAGTGGTCAAGGGGATCCCTTCCACTTTGTTAATAGAATACCAGTTACCATAAGATAATAACTTTTCAGAGGTTTGCCTCTAAAATTACTGTGCCAAACTGTTGATACATTGCATTGCAAATTCCAGTTTACAAGGGACTTTCTAAACATGCTCCCTAAAAATTGTGTTCCGTTATGCATTTCTAAACCCATTTTGCGATTTGATAACCATTACCCAATTTGCAAAATGGTTTTAGTACATAGAAAAAAACAGAATGCAGCACACATAAAAGTAGCAAATCACCGTTATTGATTGTTTATCTGCAGGACGGGGCATCTTCCTGCACATAAACAATGATCCTTGCAACGCAGCCACCCTTGCACTGCGACTCAAGGGTGTCTGTGTTGGCGCTAGGCAGCTATTTTTAGTGCCAGCTCAAGGGAAAACTCAGGGGTGCGTCGTATTCTTGTAACAAAATTTGAGGAAGCACCCCGCTGCACCATTTCTTTGAAAATATGCCCCAATGACTCTATAACTATGACTGTGACTCGACCACTAAGTAGCTTAGAACATCTGTCTCCAAACTTAGACACTGTTAAGAAGTATCATAAAAATTGATGGAGCAAACATATACAAAAAATAACACAGCTGAAAGGAATGCGTTTTTAATGTCATAAGTAAAACAATAATTTCAGTCTATAGCACGTTGCCAACTAAGAGTTTTATTTTTAAATGTAGCCACTTGTCTTTTATATGTTTAAATTCACTTAACGTAAATTAATAAATCAATTTAGAAGTGTCAATGTGAAAAAATAATCGAAGTTATTTTCGGGCAACTCACAAGTGTAAATTTAGTATTAAGAAGAGAAAATATCAACCTGGTAAAAAAAACGGCTTGACCTCTCAATACAACCTGCCAGTTCTATTAAAACGGCCGACCTCGCTTGCATACCCTCCTCTGTTCTTTACCAGAACTCAGTATTGACACCTGGAAGACATCACAGAAGAAAGCCTGCATATTTTATATATCGTCTTTAAAGTCCAAAGTGTCATCTTTGGTTGGCTTCTTTGAATCTATCGGGAGTGTTCGGCATGGTAATCTTCCTTTTTACATTTGGTGAAGCTATTGAGTTTTGCGTAGATGTTTTTCAGAAGGTTGTTCTCTCGGGGATTAATGAGCAAGAGCTGGCGGGGATCCCCAGAGAAGTAGACCCAGACCAACATCAGATACAAAGACACCTAACTTCAAGAATACAACGTGCCGGATTTCAAGATAGACATGTTAGAAGAAAGGCGTCGGGGTAACTAACCGACATTTGTAACACGAGTGCGTAGTTAACTCTTTTGGAATGTTAATTATTACATGAATATGTGGTACCATACTGCATTTTCTTAGGTCACCTCATGGCACGTGACTGTTTTTCTTGACTGTTCTGGGAATATTGAGAGTTCTGAAGTGCAGTACATTCAAACAGTGTGAAAAATAGAATCAGTGTGACTGAGGTTCATTTTGTCTAGGGACTATTTATATGCTACGAGGGAATTTCAACATACAATAGTACATTTCCATAAATCAAACCTCATCCTACTTTGATTTAAAGCGCATTAACACCTTGCCTGTTCTTAAGAAAATTGTAAATATATATATTTTTTGAAGTAGTAGTGCAAAGAGAAGGCAGCAATACTGCCTGGCCCATCGCTTCACCTACAATAAAATTGACTCTAGTGTGCTATTATGAACTCAAATATCACAGGGCTAAGATTGTCTGCACCACAGACTTTGCTTGCTTAAGAAGGTGCTTGGTGCAGGGTGAAGACTGTGCATAGGAGGCTCTTGGTTCTCCTAGGAGAGCCTGTGTATGTACCATTCCCGAAACACTAGCCCTGTGGTGTAGGTTCCCCCGCAGCTCCATGGGGTCCCTTCAGGCACTATGCAGGGGAAAGGCTTGGGAGCCCCTGACTGGGTCCGGAATGTGGGGGGCCTCCTCCGTGCACTTTGCATTGGGGCTCCAAAAGTTTTGTTATGTCACTGGTGTGTCCTATAGTACACTTGAGAGGATGTGGCATAACAATCAGAGGTGCCAACTTTGGAACTAGGGAACAAGGTTCAAGAGTCTCGGCATCCGCTCGACATCCTGTGATCCGGGGCAAATCATGTAATATTCCTATGCCTACTAAAAAATGGATGTATCCTTGTGTAACATAACCGGTGCTCATTTAAAGCACTCCAATACCTTTGGATGGAGTTTGCGATGTATGAAACTGCAAAAAAAATAAACTGGTATTTATGGTTTACATGATAATGCACCATTTAGTATTTAATTTCATATTTGAAATCCTGTACTGTCAAAACACAGCATGGTGTTGGTGCAAGTTATAGTTAGCTAAGTAAATTATGACTAGTTTATTTCATAAGGGTTTTTGTTTAAAATGTGACTTGTGACTGACATTTTCTCTTAACTGTAATGTCACTTTAACCTTTGCTTTTGTCAGAGAATTTCTAGGACTTTTTCTAAACATATTCAGCCAACACCTCAACTGTGCATAGCTTTTGGTAATTCACAACTGGAGGTTAGCACAGGTCCACCCCTGCTGGTGGCCAATCCACCACAGCCTTGCTGCTGTGGGCAGCTTGCTGCCCATGCTACCTCACTGCTTGCCCTCTGGCTTCTATCTGAGCGTCCTTGCCTCTAAATCCTGCTCTCGTTGGTCAGTGTGCTGCCCCTGCCCCTCCTCCTGTGTCCTCCATCTGGGTCCCCCAGCCCCCACCTGCCTGCCTGCTATGGTCAGCTTGCTGCCCCTGTCATCCATTTTCCGTGTGTGTCCTTGCCACTTTCACCTGCCGTCTGTGGTTCACTGTGCTGCCCACGCCGGCCTGTCCTAGATGGTCAGTTTGCCATTCCTGCTCCTGCCACACCCCCTTTACTTCACACTCCAAGTATATGCCCTTGCCCCTCCCTCTGTCCACGATGGTTCAGTGTGCAGACCCTGCCAATACCAGCCTGCTTGTTACTGTCCCTCCCACCTACCTAATATGGTCTGCTTGCTTCCCCTCTCCCTGTCCACTCTGCCCACCATTCAGTTATCCAAGTCTATGCCCCTGTCCCATGCCTCTTGCCTCCGTGGCCCACTGTCTTGCCCTCCATGGTCTGTTGCCGTGCCACAGCCCCTCCTGCCTGCCCTGAGAGTGACCTGTTATGCTGCCTGCTCCTGCTGCCCCATGTGGTCCACTTGCAGTCCCCGCCCATGAATTCCTCCAACCATCCCTGTGTTGTTTGTGTATGACTCTATCTTCTCCTTCCTGGCATCAATTGTGTGTTGTGCTTCTACTATTCATCCCTACTTCTCTAAATGATTAGCATACTGTGTCTGTGTCTCACTTTCCTTTGCGATCCGTTGTCCATGTTCAAGCCTTTGCCCCTTCACTTCTGCTCTCCTTATTCTGCTGTGCTGCCACTGGCCCTCCCACCTGCTGTGAGTGGTCCACAGTGCTGACACTTCTCCTCCCGACTGACCTCTGTGTTCAGCTTGCAGCCCAATAAATGGTAGCCTCATTATTTCGGTGAAGTTGTGGCCATCCAATCACATTGTGCGGTCGGCTTGGATTTTACCCATCCATACAAGGCTTAAGCAGCCAACAGGGCAAAAAAGCCCTCCCAGCCAATCAGAATACCATATTGCCTTATATTGCAATACATAGGGAGTCCCACTGGACTACCATGGGAAAACTGTTAATATATATCACTAATTTTTAGCCTTAAATTCTTTAAAAACGATATATACATATATATTTTTCTCACACTTAGTAGATGCTGAGCACTCAGGGATTTTGTCAATAATTTCATTATTTTATTTTCAATCAGCGTGCAACCACAAGCTGCCATTAGAAACATTTAACCACCCAACAAATTGTGGAAGATGTAGTCCTGTTTCATCTGGCTTCAAGCAATTGAATCAGTCCTCTATTTTACAATCATTGGTAACGCTTACTAACCATGCATTTTCTCCAACTGCCCTACTGTCGCATTACAGCACTCTGAAGCTGTCTCCTTAATTGCCCTTGGCACTGCATACTAATCTCAATAGTGAACTAGGCACACAAGAGGTGCTATGAGGAATGTCTCAAATTGGGGGCAGGGGAGGAGGCTGTTTAGTGCGAATCTCTGAGTTATTGTCCACAAAAGAGCTGTTATGGGGTGCACACATTACTCTGTGTGCCAAGTTTAACTAAAACCCACTACATTTCTAGTACCAGGACTCACTTTTGCCACCTTTATTCACAACCCTTATTTCCAGCTATGTGTGTGCAGGCACTATAGTTACTTGGTCACATTTTGAAGTTAGGCACATATGTATTTCCCCCTCTTTGCTGGCAGCAGCCCAGGACTCCAGACCAGTCTATGCAACTGGTAGTTGAAATACCTGTGCTAGGCATGTGGTAGCTAAACTCACCTGGGAAGTCCTGTCCACGGGCACTCTGCAGCAGCTGCAGGTAGAGGAAAGCGAGGCTCCCAGTCCAAGGCATGGCAGAGGCTCACATCCTCTTCTCCGGGGTGTGCACCAAGCCCCGGGTCCGCACACTTTCCAGGGCCAATAGGTGAACTCCTTATAGACCCAGCTAAGAGAGACAAAAATCACACAACTCGGCAGCCTGTCCACAGATGAGGAGTGCAGAGGAAAAGATCCAGAGGCAGCCTGTGCTTATCCAAGGGGGATGCAGGGCAGCCTATCCTTATCCAAGGATTATCCTGAGGCAGCCGGTCCTGAACCGAGGGTCAGAGAGGGCACTTCTCCTGGTTGTTTCTGCACCTATCTTGCATCTTAATATACCTATGTTGTCTCTTTCTGCACCTCCCTTTTTTCTTTCTGCACCCCTCTTGCCTCTTTCAGCATCCCTCTTCCCTCTTTCTGCAACTTTCCTGCCTGTTTATTTGCCTCTCTTGCCTCTTTCTGTACCTCTGTTGCTTCTTTCTACACTTCTCTTGCCTCTTTCTGCACCCTTTACGCCTCTTTCAGTACCTCTGTTGCTTCTTTCTGAACTTCTCTTCCTTTCTGTACCCCTCTTTCCTATTTGTGCACCTCTCCTACCTCTTTGTGCACCCTCTGTTTGCACCTCTGATGGTTCTTTCAGCACTGGTCTTTCTTCTTTCTGTATCTCTTTTGTAAATGCCTGCATCCCTCTTGCCTCTTTTTACACCCCTCTTTCCTATTTATCTATCTCTCTTGCTTCTTTCTGCACTTCTCTTGATTCTTTCTGCACTGTTCTTGCTCCTTTCAGCACCTCTTACCTCTTTCTGCACCCCTGTTACCTCTTTATGTACCTTTCTTGCCTGTTTCTGTTCCTCTGTTGCCTCTTTTGGCACCTATGTTGCTTCTTTCTGCAATTTTCTTGTTTCTTTCTGTACCCTCTTGCCTCTTTCTGCACCTCATATGGTTCTTTCTGTACTGCTCTTGCTTCTTTCTGCACCTCTGTTGCAAATTTCTGCATTCCCCTTGCCTCTTTCTGTACCCATCTTCCCTCTTTCTGCACCTCTTGTGCCTCTGTCTGCACACTTATTCCCACTTTCTGCACTCCTTTTGCCTGAAGAAGGATCGATAGACAAGCAAAAAGTAACAGTTATTTGTATACATATGCCAACAAACCAGTTAGAGAAAAAACAAACAGACAAAGAAAAAAAAAGAAAAAAGAAAAGATTAACTAGGTAAATTTGGCAAGGGAGTCACGTGAGAAATTCCCATATATGGCCACATTTTTGCAATGAGCATAAAGCTTTGGTTTTGGCCAATGCCCATTCCCTCTCATATATGTCTTTCATGAGAGCAAGCCAATAAAAAAAAATAGGAGGGTTAGGCGAATTCTAAACCAGCGCAATGCAAGGACATGCAACCACTATTGCAATACATACACAACTTCTCATGGCATGACTATCACTCTCCCTAAAGCCTAATATGATCTCTTTGTTAGTAAGTGAAAAGATATTAGAACCCAAACATTGACCAAAATGTTGTATACCTTTTCCTCAAAAAGAATGTAGCTTGGGACAAGTGCAGAACATGTGAAGGATATTGGCTGCCCTAAGACCACTCTTAGGGCAACATGATCTATCTGCACCGTCACCTAATTAACACTGTGACTTTCATTGCTATTTATTAATCCTTTCAGAAGTGTAGTCGGGCATGCAGATAGTTTGGAAATATTGCAATTTTAAACTTATAAAGTGAATGGAAATATCTAAAGTATCCAAAGCAGAAACAATATTGGAAGTATCTGTATTACCACCGAATATCTGACTTCATTTGGAAGCTAGACGACATATATCATCACTCCTTAACCGGCAAAGCTGTAAGTGTATTGAGCTAATTCTGGATTTAAGTAAAAGATGTAAGAAGGACTTCAGTAATTCATGAGGATGTGGAAGTTGTAGTTGTTGTCGCTTAAACAATTAGTCTCTTGTTTGTAGATATTTGAAAAATGATTGTTGTGGGAGACTAAAAGCAGATTGTAAAGATGTAAAGGTACAAAAGCCACTGGACTCATAAAGCTGGCCAGGATTCAATGCCACAGCTTGCCCACCTAAAAGCAGTGAAATCGTGAAATATGCTTGGAAGAATTACATAATTTCATTATTTAAAATAATCATGTTGTGTGAGAACTTCAAGGGTGAGTGAACAATAATCAAGAATGTTGTGCCATACATGAACCATGTTCCTAATGGTCTTGAACCGGACACTTTTGTAATAATTAGGATCAATAATCCTATACAAAAACATTTTACTGTGAGACGAAAGACCAAAATATGTTTTTTTGTCAGTTAATGAACTTTGCAAACGGCCAGTAAATGCTGCCCAAAAATAAAGTTTAAATTTGGGGTGTTGTAATCCACCCAGCTTGTAAGGAAGTTTAAGAAGACGTATCGCACAACATACTTGCTTGTAGTCCCAGATAAAGCTATTAATAGGACCTTCTAGTTTTTGGAAGAAATAGTTGGGGACACGTATAGGAATGTCTCTGAATAAATATAAAAACTTAGGCAGAATTGCCATTTTATTTATATTACAACTGCCAATAATCGTTATTGGAAGTTTATTCCAGCTCTTTAAGTTTTGTATGACCTAATGAAGTAATGGTTCGTAATTAAGTTTCCATATTTGTTCAATAGTAGCAGAAATATGAACCCCCAAGTAAGTTGCAACAGCACAGTCACCAGCTAAAGATGGGAGCAAACCTAAGTTATGAAGGATTTGAATTTTATGAGAATTAAGTTTATACCCTGAGAGATGGACAAATGTTTTCGCTTCGTCATAAATTACCCTCAATGCTGTCACGGGGTCAGATGTAAAAACCACGATGTCGTCGGCCTAAGCGATAGCTTTTAGTTGGTAAATCCCATTACTGAAGGGGGTATTACACATATTCCGGTTGAGTTCTTTGATGAATGGCTCCTTTTATAGAACAAATAACAAAGTGGAAAGCAGGCACCGGGTTCCATGATGTATCGGAAAAGGAGAAGAGTGCAAGTTAGTATATAAGAGCTTAGCCTTACTGTTGATATGGGGTGTTACACAGGCCACCACTGCCCCCGCGTTACGGGGGAGTCCCCACGCTCCAGGGGCCCCCTCACTTGATCAAGAAGAATTAAAACACGCCCAGCCTCTTAATAAATTAAATGGTGCACTGCACACTCCAAAGGGCATGGCACGCATGCCTGGGCCCCGGCCGTGCCTCAGAGACCCGCCTGAGGAATATATGATGTTACTTAGCATACCATTACTCCGCAGGTATTTACTTCGAAGATTTTACTTTGCAAATACCATTACTACGCATGATTTTCGTGCGCATGCTTTTATTTTGCAAATATATACAAATACATAAAGATTGCTTTTACTTCGCAGTTATTTATTACACATACCGTTACACCGCGTTATTGGTACTTTAAAGCAAAAACGTAATCTTAAAAGTTACATATCCCCTGGCCCGCACCCTCAACCCTAAAAATAACCCCTACACCCCAAACCACTATCTCACCCTGACCCCTAAAAATATCCCAGCACCCCAAAACCTAAATGTACCCTGAACCCCAAATATACCCCATTACCCCAAAACCTAAAATGCACCCTGGACCCTAAAAATACCCCCTATACCTCAAAACCCATGCAACACAGGCCCCCGTGTTGCATGGGCGGGTGCGGGACCCTTCCCTCAGTGAGCTAGCAGCAAGCCTCTTCATTAATTAAATAGTGTGAGCATGCCCGGGCTCCGGCCGGGCCTCTGCCTCAGAGAGGCTCTTCATTATAAATGAGATAACATACATCTCCTCGCTGTTTTCCTTTTCTAGCCTCATTAGGTCTTCCTATTATACACCATCATGCTTAATGGCACTCATCACCATCTTTGTTCTTTGTCCCCACTACCTGCACTGCTGACTTGTGTCATTGCTGTTACCATCTTCTCATCCCTTTCCTCCTTTTCATATTCTAGGCTCTTCATCATTTCAGTCCATTCACAGCCCCTCTTCAAGATCCCCTCGCCTGATTCATTTTTCTCCCCCCACATTGGAGGAATCACTCATTTGGATTCGTATTGAAATGTCACACACATGCGCAAACACATCAGCACACTCACAATTTGGCAGCTATGGATATATTATGGGGGTATTTAGTCTTGGTCTAAGATATACATGGTTGCCTTTCTAAAAATGCTAACTTTCTTGTAATAGTCTAGTACGCACTCAGATCGAAGAAGATAGTCACTCCAAATGCCTACAATGGAAGAATGGAGCCAGTCAGTGGAAACATGGACAACTTTTTTGGCACCCCTCTACCGGTTTCAGAATCATTAGTCTAACAAACACCAGTGTAACTACGTAGGGTATCAGAGAATTATGGGCATAGATCGAGGGCTTTATGTATGCAAAATTAGAATTTTGAAAGATGACTGAAATGGTCTCACCCCAGATCAACCTGTTCTCCGGCCCTTTCCTTGTACTCCAAAAGGCTCGGACCATTGTCCTCCCTGAGTGAGAGTAGCAAACAAAGTAAACTAATGGAAGTAAGGAGAAATACATCAATAACTTCACATTAAACATTGATTAAAACTAATATATGTGCCCACCGTCTAATATAACACAAAATAGAAAAAATAAATGTTGCAAAATATGTTTTTAAACCACAAAACAGCTGAATACCTTTTCAGTCTTGCTTTGCCAGCCGAAAGGGAGTCCTGTGAACCTGAAAACAAACTCCAATGTAGGTCCCCATGCATTCATTCTCCTCAGCATTACCTGTCATTTCCAAATTTGTATTCAATTTAATTTTCCTGATGTTCCTGATCTATGAAGCCAGTCTTGGCACTTGTCACACACAGCAGCACTAAGATGGCTGCAACCGGGAATCATATTCACTTGCACATAGGTTCCACATACCACATATTGACACACTCTACTGAGAAAAATTTAGCTTGCGATTATGAGGCTGACTGGCATAAGGTAAAAAGCATGGGCAAAGCACTAGGTCTTGTCTTAAATGTTCAATTATAGTCCTGACCAATTGGCTTTGCCAATGTTTGTTTTTCCTCAGTGGAGGAAAGGTTTTGTTGATGCCTGTAGTTTAATCTAAGATTGACTGCCTGTAATTGCTTGTCTGCCACAACCACTGTTGCTACCTCCTTCTCCCTACGTTATCTTTTAGTCATGTAGCCCAAGGAGAGGAAGGGAATGATAGAGGGTGATAGAAACATAACTTGATAAAATGAAATAACCTTCTTGTCAACCTTTGATGTTTCGTTCTTGCATTATTGCTGTATTTTAACTTATGTGAGGGTTGCTTTAACAAATATTCCACATCTGCAATGTTTATTCTTCAGGTTAACACAATACCCTTAGAGGAATCCCATTTCATTTACTAATTTGCTCAGTTCCTGGCTATATGAAAAGGGGGGGCCCTTGGCCCCCCCGCCCGCATGGCGGTGTGGCGACCCTCTCTCCCCTTGCCTCCCGGTGGTGTGGTGGCGTGATCTCCCGGCGTCCAATTATTGCGCGGGAGGTCTGCGCCACACCACCTGGTCGGCTGGCGCCCAATCCCGGATCCGGAAGGCGTGGTGCAGTCTTCTGGGTCAGAGGGGCGGGCGGTGAGGGGCGGGGGGAAAGGGCGGCCCGCCCTCTCCCTGCGTCCCCGGGAATAAAGGAGGGGTGAGCGCTCAGTTGGCCCTTCTTGTCGCCTGACGCTCCCCCACACTGGTCGTGCCCCGCGCTCGGGCCTCCTAATTTTCTGTTCTTATCTCTCAGGTCGAGATTGCTGGTGGAGTGTGTGGTAGCGCGACGTTAGAAGCAGACAGACGGAGCGTGGATCGTACATGTGTACAGTGGATATTGGAGTACGGGACGTAGAACACGCAGGACGTCGACGGTAAGAGGATAGCGGGGGGCTCGCATTTCACTGATTCGTGTGGCCGCCGGGTGGATCTACGTTAGAGTTTGGCCACCTCTAACACTCGGAATAGCCGGTGTGTTGCAGTCGCAGTTGCGTGGTGCGTATAGCCCCCTGCGTATCCTCCATCTGGTGAAGGTACAGGGTGCACGGGTTTGCAAATCGGAGCAGTAAGCAAGTCGGTCAGTAGACAAAATGCCGGGAGCTAAGGGTGCCAAGGGGTCAAAAATGGAGATGATGTTGCAGGCCATGATGCGTAAGATGAATGCCATGGATAAGAGATTGGATAAGGTTGATAGCCTAGAGGCTCGCGTGATGGAGAGGATTGATGATATTGCAGGCCCACGAAGTAGGCCCAAACGGCAGATTGCTGCTCCTTTGCCAGATGAGGATTCCGACTCCTCGCCTAAAGGGAACAAGACCAAGAGATCTAGGCGCAGCGCACCCGCTCCTGCACCTGAGGCTGTTCCCACTACCCCCGAGCCGGTAGTCCCGGCTCCCGTGGCACCGGCTCCTGCCTTGCCTTCAGGGGCCCCTCCTGTCGGGCCGGCCCCGCCTGCCCCTGTTTGTCCACTTCCGTTGCCTCCCGTGCCGGCACCCATAGGGCCACCCCCGCCGGTGGTGCCGGCAGCAGCGCCGGATTCTGAAGCTCCGATCCCGCCCGAGTTAACTGTGCAGATAGCGGCTTTACTTCCTTGGCTGTAGAAGGGCGGTATGATGCCCTCAGTGCTAGACCATTTCGCTGAGGCGGCCAAGATGGTGGATAAGATTAGGGCGGCAACAGTTGCAAGTGAGGCTGCGGGCTCCGTTTCTCCTTCTGCAGGTATGGATGCCGCTCAACCGAATGGAAGTAACGCGAGACCGGCCCCAGTGTCCGGTAATGGTAAGGAGGTGGCTTTGCCTCTCTTAGGGGACGGCACAATCCCATCTAGGAGCGAGGATTTAGCGCAACATGTGTCGCAGGCGGTAAAAGAAATGATTTGGCCGGGAAAGTATATTTATATTTTCTCTCTGTTATTAGACAATAGGGAAATGGAGAATGCCAAAATACTTAAGGAATGGATGCACCCTAGTGAATGGAGAGTACAGTGTGCGAAGTTTAGGGTTGAGGAAACTCTGGTTAATTGGATCAGGGCCTTCTCCATCCTTACGGCTATCACTGTTGAACGCCCTCCTAATGTACAGACGGCAATGGCTTGCTACCAGAGCAGGATTGTAGGATGGAGCGAGCAGTACCCTGGGGAGGCATGGAAGGAATATGATGTAAACTTCAGGAAATCTAAGGAATTTCACTTGTCTTTGACATGGGACAAGGTTGACTCGCTGTCGTGGCATAAGCAGTTCTCAGGGAACACGGCCTCTGCCCAGCCTACTAGTGTAGCCAGTGTGTTCCCCGCTAAACCCCAGCAGCCCTTTCGTGCAGCACAGGGGAGTGAGTTCCCCGGGAAGAGTAGGGGGGCGGCGGGGAAAGGAAGTGTGTGTGTTGGGACTTTAATAAGCGCTCCTGTACGAGGCCGGCTGGCACATGTAGATTCAGACATGCCTGCGCAATCTGCGGTCACACTTCCCATCCTGAGACAACTTGCAGATCGAGAAGTGGTAATCAGAGTCAGAGAGGGGGGAAGAAACCAGAATAGCGTAGAAAGCACGGTTGGCCCCTCCCCCATTAATGTCCTGGCAATGATCCCATGGTTAAACAGATACCCAGACCACGCTGCGGCTGCCCTACTACAGGAGGGTTTCTCCCAAGGTTTCCAGATCCCGGCGGGGGGATACACAGGCAGCTCGCATTGTAGGAATCAGTTATCAGTACAGTACAGAATAATCCTGCGGTAGTTATTGCTAAGATTCAAAAGGAGCTGTCCTTGGGCAGGATAGCTGGGCCATTCCTGGAGGTGTGAGTGCCCGATTTTGTGTGTTCACCATTGGGTGTAGTCCCCAAGAAGGAGAAGGCCGAGTTTAGACTGATTCACAACTTACCGGCACCAAGAGGAGCGTCCTTAAATGACGCGATAGACGAGGGAGTTTGTAGTGTGAGGTACGCCTTGTTTGAACAAGCGGTGGAGCTATTGCGGGGGTTGGGGCGGGGCACTCTCATGGCTAAATCAGACATTCAATCTGCCTTTCGTCTGTTGCCGGTGCATCCTTTGGACCACCACCTCCTTGGTTTCTCCTTTAACGGCAAATTTTACATGGACAAATGCATGCCAATGGGTTGTTCGATTTCGTGTGCATACTTTGAGACTTTTAGCTCCTTTTTAGAGTGGGTCATGAGACAGTCCACTGGCCACGAACAGGTCATGCACTATTTGGACGACTTCCTTTTCTCTGGAGTGGGGGGGACTCGGGAGTGTGCCTGGGTATTGCAGGAATTTTGCGTGCTCATGCGGGCTTTCGGGGTTCTGCTAGCACCTGGGAATACGGTTGGCCCCTCCACCTGCTTGGAGTTTTTGGGTATCGAAATTGATTCACTGGAAGGGTGCTTCAGATTACCCAAAGACAAAGTGTTTAAGTTCAAGGTGGCCCTGCGCCAGTGCCTACTCAAGGACAAGATTACCTTGCAGCAGCTACAGAAGACGGTGGGTCAATTGAACTTTGCATTGCGAGTCATCCCAATGGCACGCCCCTTCTCTCGGTCGATTGCCCAAGCCATGAAGGGTTTGAGAGAAAAACATCACCGCACTAGGTTGTCATCAGAGGTTCGCCAGGATATACGGATATGGACGGCATTCCTGGAGGACTTCAATGGCAGGATAGTATGGCCTGGCCCCCCCACGACATCAGCAGATTTGGGTTTATGGACTGCTGGTAGCGTGGGCTTTGGCCCCATCCTGGGGACCAAATGGGTCGCCCAGAGATGGCCTAAAGAATGGGGGTCGTGGGGATTGACCACCAACATCGGATTCCTGGAACTGTTCCCGATATGGGTAGCACTGATGGTCTGGCCGGAGCACCTTAGCAATCAGTCGGTGGTGTTCTGGTCGGATAACATGAGCATGGTAGAATGCATTAACCAACAAGCGGCAAGGTGTCCATTCATCCTGCGCTTGGTAAAGGAGATTGTGCTACAATGTTTGAAATGGAATGTGATTTTCAGAGCCAAACATGTGCCAGGCATTCTCAATAATGCAGCTGACGCCCTTTCTCGCTTTAAAATGCAGGTATTCAGGGAGCAGCTTCCAGCAGCGGACCCATCGCCAGCACCTTTTCCGGTTGCTCTCTGGCGGATTGGTGCCCCACACTACCGTACCTCGTGGCATCTAGCTTAGCTCCCAGGACTAAGACGGCATACGAAGGGGCGTTCTTGTCTTACCGTACTTTCTTAGGGCGCAATTGGGAGGCTAGCTGGGCACAGCAGGACAGTTTTGTAGCATACCTAGAATTGATGCACAGGAAAGGGCGCTCGGTGGCAGCTGCGAGCAGACACAGGGCGGCACTTTCCTTCTTCGCACAAGCCAAGGGCATGAGGGACCCTACGAACACGTTTGTAGTGCGCAAGGCATTGAGGGGCTGGCGTCGCATACAGGGACACTCGACAGATTCAAGAAAGCCGATTGGGCTGGTAAGGCTCACAGCCCTGTTGTTCGCACTCCAGGGCGTTTGTAGCTCAACATGGGAGGTGCTGCTTTTCAAAGCGGCGTTCGCACTAGCATTCTATGGAGCTCTAAGGATAGGCGAGCTGGTAGCAGCCTCAAAGGGTCACAAACGGGGCGGCCTTCAAGTGGCCTGTGTGGTAATCCAGGATGATACAATGTGGGTGACAATTCAAAGATCGAAAACCGACCAGGAGGGACGGGGGGATACCATAGTGCTTCACCGGGCTCTGACCAACCCTTGTTGCCCAGTATTGCATGTTGAGGCTTTTAGAAGGCAGCGGAAGGGTACGCTGGGGGGGGCACTATTGTGTCACACGGATGGTACACCATTGACCAGGTATCAGTTTAGGAGAGTCCTGGAGCTGGCGGTCGCAAAAGCAGGCCTGGATCCCACGGAATTTGGCACCCATTCTTTCAGAATTGGGGCAGCAACTGAGGCAGTTGTAAGGGGACTCCCAGTCGAAAAGGTTAAAAGGATTGGGAGATGGTCATCTGAGTGTTACAAACGTTATGTACGTATTGACATGTTGTGACATGACCAGATGACTCACGCTTGGTATCTTTTGGTTTTACAGTTTCTCAAACCTGTCACGTGGGGGGGGAACTCGCCGAATGTCGGCAAGAAACATCAGCTTCGCAACACAAGCAACAAGAAGATCAACGGACATTGGTGACTTGGATTGTGGGCCACTATTATGTTCGGCGCGCAAAAAATGTGTTTCTTTCAGGTGAAAGGAGGAGAAGGGCTGAGGAAAAGGGGTTCTCCGTTTCCTTCTTCGGGAGGGGAGGCTTAGGCATTAGGCAGTTCAAGGACTACTTTCTGGAACTATTATCTCAGCAACCCGCTCCCCCATCAGTGGTGATACTTCACTTGGGGGAGAACAATTTGACCAAACTAGGGAGGCGCATCCTGATTGACGAAATCATCTCCACTGTGGGGTGGGTGTCCAGAACATACGCGGGTTGCACGGTAGTTTGGTCGCAACTTATTCCTCGTTGGCAGTGGCGAGGGGGGGACTCAGTCAAGGCGTTGAATCACTCGGTAAAGAGGATCAACACACAGTTGGACAAATTATTTCGAGCCCCCCGGTTGCAGACGATTCCTCACGGGTGAGCATTTCTACCTGCGGGATGGGGTGCACTTGACTAAGGCTGGGAATGTCCTGTGGTCGAACAACATATTAGCATGGCTAGAGGGATTTGTGAGGTGAACATGACCTTTCTTAGGAGTAGGAAGGGGGGAGGCCAGATCGTCGGGTAACAATGCTGGCCTGTGGCGGTAAGGTCATGACCGGTGAGCAGCTATTTTAAGGTCTGAGGGGCGGCATCGTCCTTTGGAGGTGTCCGCCCAGGGGGAGGAGGGGTCACTGGCCCCTCCTAGAACTTCAGGGGCAACTGGTGACACGAGTTAGGGCCCTCCTTCAGTGGTTAAATGGAGTTCACGGGGTGGACCGAGTAATTAACGGGCTCGGCTGCATGGGTGGACCGAGTAATTAACGGGCTCGGCTGCATGGGTGGACCGAGTAATTAACGGGCTCGGCTGCACATGCGCACCTGCGGTAAGGGCGCAGCTTGTAAGACCTGACACCGGTTAGCGACCTTGCCATAAGGCCATAAGTGTTAGTATGCAAACATTTTCAGATGAGGATGTTAGATTCGGTTAGGAAACAAGCTGTATTAGAATCTTGTTAAGGTTAGCCGATCACACTTGTCGATATGAATGTATCTTAATGTTCCTGAACATTTTTGCAAAAAAATGTGTATATTTTGTTTAACAAATTTTATTATTTTGTATCTTAATAAATACGGCCGGGGGGTCTTGCGATCCCCCGCCTTCCAAAGACAAATCATGTTCCTTGTCAATGTGTTCTGGGTTGATGTGGGTATACAGGGAGAGGGGCGGTAGCCGTCACTGACCATGTGAAAAGGGGGGGCCCTTGGCCCCCCGCCCGCATGGCGGTGCGGCAACCCCCTCTCCCCTTGCCTCCCGGTGGTGTGGGGGCATGATCTCCCGGCATCCAATTATTGTGCAGGAGGTGTGCGCCACACCACCGGGTCGGCTGGCGCCCAATCCTAGATCCGGAAGGCGTAGTGCAGTCTTCCGGGTCAGAGGGGCGGGCGGCGAGGGGCGGGGGGAGCGGGCGGCCCGCCCTCTCCCCGCGTCCCCGGGAATAAAGGAGGGGTGAGCGCTCAGTTGGCCCTTCTTGTCACCTGACGCTCCCCCACACTGGTCGTGCCCCACGCTCGGGGCCTCCTAATTTTCCCCACCCACCATCCCTGGAACAAAGCTGTGTTGTGCATTATGTATACCTATTTTGTTATTAAGTAAGTTGTTTCCCCTTCTAGGATGTATAATCGAAGCATAAATGTCGGTTAAAATGTTTGGTGTATACTGTAATTGTGCATAGCTCTCGTGTACTAAGTATTGGCTTCCCGTTTGGGGAGTAGTGTTAAAATGTAAATAATGTTGCTATTTTGTTCAGGCCTTTTTTCCCATAGTAGCCTGATGATGGTATGTCATGACATGTTGATGTAGATAGTGTAGCTGTCCTTTAGTTCCTTTTTCCACAGGTTGTCATATTTATTAGGGTATTGGACATGCGGTAAGGTCATGACCGGTGAGCTGCTATTTTAAGGTCTGAGGGGGCAGCATCATCCTTTGGAGGTGTCCGCCCAGGGGTAGGAGGGGTCACTGGCCCCTCCTAGAACTTCAGGGGCAGCTGGTGACGCGAGTTAGGGCCCTCCTTCAGTGGTTAAATGGAGTTCACGGGGTGGACCGAGTAATTAACGGGCTCGGCTGCATGGGTGGACCGAGTAATTAACGGGCTCGGCTGCATGGGTGGACCGAGTAATTAACGGGCTCGGCTGCACGGGTGGTCAGGGTAATCAATGGGTCCGACTGCGCATGCGCACCTGCGGTAAGGGCGCAGCTTGTAAGACCTGACACCGGTTAGCGACCTTGCCATATGGCCATAAATGTTAGTATGCAAACATTTTCAGATGAGGATGTTAGATTCGGTTAGGAAACAAGCTGTATTAGAATCTTGTTAACCCTTTCGCTGCTGATGACGAGCTCAGCTCGTCATCACCCACGGGTGTCGTGTGCTGATGACGAGCTGAGCTCGTCATGGAAACAGCAAAATGGCATTTTGCAGCACAGGACAAAAATCCCCGCAGCAGCCATGTGGTTAAGGTTAGCCGATCACACTTGTCGATATGGATGTATCTTAATGTTTCTGAATATTTTTGCATAAAAATTTGTATATTTTGTTTAACAAATTTTATTATTTTGTATCTTAATAAATACGACCGGGGGGTCTTGCGATCCCCCGCCTTCCAAAGACAAATCATGTTCCTTGTCAATGTGTTCTGGGTTGATGTGGATATACAGGGAGAGGGGCGGTTGCCGTCACTGACCATGTTCATGTTTTACCTTATTGGGCTCCCTCCAAATGGAATTGGAACAAACAGGTGTGTGTTTAATATATCCTGCCCCATCTCCTCTTGGTTTCTGTATGTTGCATATGGTAAAGGCAGAGAACCAATCTATAAGTGATTCCCCTTCATGTCTTAAAAATAGTTTTTTGTATGTAGTGGTTACGGCCGCAGATGTGTCTTTTCATAACACCATCAACAACAGATTTCACTACGCACAATTTGAGTATAAAAAAGGGCTACGCAGTGACCGCAAGGTGACATGTTGTGTAATAGAAAACCTGTCCACTGATTACATACTAACTGAACGTTACTGTAAGTAATGAGTCACAGTGTTTTGATCCCAGAAAGATGAGTGGACTAATAGGCCCTGTTAAGATTTCAGTTAGTAACTTATTTTCTGAACACGTTACAGCAGCCATTGCTTCACCATTTTCCTTCCGGCCGCCTTCTCTCTTCTCTTAGCATTGCAAAAATTCTGGCTATTTGTTCATGTTTTGTGATTATGACTGGGACATAAATTGATGCATGGGTAAGAGTGCCTGTAAAATTCCCACCATTCGTTTTTAACATGGCAAATCTGTCTTTGAATATTTTTATTATCAATTAATTAGTTTACACAACTTTTATATACTTTTTAAGTGCTTTGAACTTAAATTTGCTATTTTGTCAGCTAGAAATTACGGCAAACCTAACCACACAACACAGTATGGTTTACTCCCATCCAAGACGAACAACAGCATAGGAGCACCCGATGCCTCTGACCTTTCCCTCCCCACAAAGACCTTCTCAGATTCTCACAAGCAGAAGCACTCGCTCTCCTGCTGCCGCTCCCAGGCCCAACACTTTCACTTTCCATATTATTATTTGGATTGATAATATTTATCTGACATGGGGTTTGACTTCCTTTTGCTTTGCACCAGAGAATCTGGCAAACAAAACCGACAGAACCAGTAGCAACCCTGTCTACATTGCACCTGAAGCACCCTCTCCTTGAGTGGCTTCCATCCCCAGATTGTGACACTACCTTGGCCCAGCACACGCCAGAAGTGCAACTGTAGAACAGAAAGGCCCCACACTAGAAATCGGTGAAACTGTGTTATCAGAGGAAAGCTGCGTGAGGCTGTTTATGTTTTAAAGAGGAAAGCATGGATGCCAATTCCTAAAAATGCCAGGGATAGTGAAAGTGACATCAGACGCCTTTTTACCTTGTGTTATCACAGTGTTGACCCGCATTCCTAGACACTGTGGCTAGCCCTCAAAAGCCCCTATTTGCTGCTGGTGAGCAACAGTACCCTGCGGCCAGCCTTATTGGCATTTGCCTTGTCACTCTCCCCATTGGCTACGTTACTGTAAGTGTTACTGTCCACAGGTGAACGGCGTCCAATGTGCAGCACAGAGTACCCATCTCAATGTGCAAAAGAATGCACGGAGAGCGCTGAGTGAAAATTGCACAGGATGCAATATTTATCTTATGCACAGCACCGACTTCTCATTATGTAATGCACCACTGCATACCTTTGTAAACTGGTTACAGAGGCTTAGTTATTTTCTGGTTCCAGGCAGTACCCCCTGGACCTATTCCTTACATTTGAAATGTACATTTACTGCAGTAGTGTGGGAAGGCATTTCATGAACAAGAATGAATGTAAAGTAGGGTTGCCAAAAGAAAAATACAGCCATGTGTTTAAAGACACTGAAAGAGCTTGTCTTGACACTAAATGGGGTTATAAATATAAATTCATTTGTAATGTGATTTTTCTGTCTTTGTTCCCTTTAATTATCAGTCATGGTTCATTCAGGCAACCCTAAAACATAATTAAAAGAGTTTTCTATTTATATTTGCTGTTCGAAGTATGCACAGATAAGTGCTGAAAATACAGCCTTATGTGACTGCTTATTTTTGTCCTGTATGCGGCATCAAAATGAGCTGGCAACCCTAATCATAAGACTGGAAGTTTGTTGCACGATCAGCACATTATTTCCTACACCCTCGATCCCTTTTAATGTCAGAATGACATTGTATTTTAGTATGCTGCTGCCTGCTGTACTTGTTACTGTTTTGCTAGTCACTTTGAAATATTTGAGCCTTCAAAAAGGGAATTGTTAGTTTAATCTGGTTTGAATATTATGTGGTGCTGTAGTTGTTGTTTACCAATTGCTTTGAGATATATGTGCCTTTATGCACACACCAAATGGGGAGTTGTTTGACTAACCTGGCTTGATTTTCGCATACCACTGGACTTGTTTTTACCATGCACTTTGAAAGTATTTTCACCTTGATGCAAGAAGAACGTCGATTGTTTTACAAAACATGCTTGATTTTTGTATATTGCTGGATTGGTGATTGTTTTATTATGTACTTTGAAAGTATTTGCACTTTTTGTGTTGCTTTACCAACTATAGTTTATATAGATTGTCATTAGGTACTTGCTGATATGGTTTGTTTCTATTCTACATGCAGTTTTATTTATGGTGTTGCTTGCACTTGTCTGTAATACGTGTGCCTTAAATCTTATATTTAGCATTGTTTACACTACAGAAATGATAAATTAAAACAAACATCTGGATCAATGTTCTGAAGCATCCAAACAGTTTTCTTCCTCAGCCTTCCTTGCCTGCCTCAATTGCAATGCTTACTAATAAAGACATGATGGAAGAAATTGAAATTGCTTCCTCAGTTCACGTTATTATCATGCACAGCCCTTGACAGTCGCTAGTGTGTGGCATGCATATCATTTAGCAGTCTATTTCTCTTCACTTTCGCAGGATACAGAGTTATATTTTGTGCATTTCTCATGAATATTGTCAGTCAAGTTTTTATGGAATTACAGGTTTGGGTTTGTCTTTTGAAGTTTCAAGTTATTGTCCATTATTGTCAATTCTATTTCAGAACCTTCATATTTATTCTTCAGCCAGAGGCAGTTCCTGAGACAATAGGATCGCTCCTTGCCATTGTCCTGATTGCTGCCTCAGTTAAATAATCTGGTTTTGACAGTATTGTTACAAATGTCATAGCTTGTATGTTAATAGTATTTCCTATTTTCTCATTAGAACTTAGAGAAAGACAGTATAGAGGCATTTCCTTTAAATGTTGGAGGTTTCAAATCAAAATATACTAGATTTCTGGGTGGTAGGGCAAAGTGGTAGGTGGTGGGCCAGGCCGCCGGGGGCCCCCCTCCATGTGCTTTGAAGGGGGGACACCCTCAAGTTTCGTTACGCCATTGGGGTTGATATATAGCACACAAATCCATTTCAAAACCTTGGCAAAGATTTTAGAGTCTGCGTTAATGAGGTATATTGGATGATAGGACCCACATTCATCCGCAGATTTCCCCTTTTTAAAAAAAAAAACAATGTTGGCCATATCCCAAGATTTGGGAGCTTCCATATGTTCCCCTATC
The DNA here is from genome assembly GCF_964263255.1 of Lissotriton vulgaris. Classification (NCBI taxonomy): domain Eukaryota; kingdom Metazoa; phylum Chordata; class Amphibia; order Caudata; family Salamandridae; genus Lissotriton; species Lissotriton vulgaris. The sequence goes on from NW_028242747.1 coordinate 195,750, forward strand.
TGATGTATTACGTCCTGAAGTAACAGTAGGATAGAATTTTTTAAAGTTTTATAAAATACTAATGGCAAGGTATCATCAGCAGCACCCTCACCCGATGGCAGCGCGGCTATGGCAGATGCAATTTCTTTGGTAGTGATATCTTGTTGCAGAAGATTGGTTGCCTCCAGACTCAGAGATACAGGATTGCCAAGCTGTACGTAATTTTCCAATGCAATATGATCGATGTTACAGGGCAGAGTATAAAGCTCCTAATAAAATTGAGTGAATTGCTCTAGAATTGAGTCGGTGGAAGTATGTAATCGGCCATCTCTACCCTTTATCATGTCTATTCGAGTTTTAGATTTTTTATCCACATCCTAGTATGCCAAAATCCTCCACACCTGATCACGTACTCATACTGGTGAGTACGGTTTTTGTTATAGACAGCTGCTATCTTTTAACTTCCTACTCAGGAGTAAGTGTGTATCAATAAGTGAAGCAAATATTACATCGCTATTAGGGCCATGCGACATAAGTTCCTCAGCATGCTAGATTTCTAATCTTTTTAGTGTATTATCAATTGACTTCCGATCATCCTGATGATATTTGTTTAAATGATAAATGTACTGTTGAGTATTGCTCCGCATATAAGCTCTCATTGTATCCCATACAATGGTGGAAGAGGCAGTGCCAATATTGGATTGTAAAAACTGATTAAGAACCCCTTGAGTATATGTAATACATTTTGGGTCAGTCAGCAAATATCTAGGAAAGGAAAAAGATTGTTTGCTCCTATCTGGAGCTGCTAGCTGAAAACTGATCAAAAGGTATACACGTGCAGCCCTCTATTTTAAGCTGTTGTTGTGATACTATTACTAGCAAAGGCCATATCTGTTCTTGAGTAGTTTTGATGGGGCTCAAAATAATATGTAAATCCTGATGAAGTAGGATAAAACGTCCGCCATATATCTGACAAGCCATGAAGCAAAGCCATTTTATAAATTGACTCACGAACCGTCCCATTCTCGGAAAGGCAGACCTTTTAGTTGAATCAATATCATAGTTTAAAGTGCAATTAAAGTCCCCCATAAGGATCATTTCTCCTTGCCAGTCAAGCAATTCTATAGTTAATTTAATAAAATGAGTAGGATCATCCAAATTTGGACCATGCACTGCACCGAGAACACATTTATTATTATAAATTTCAAGTTGTGCAATGGCCAATCTACCACCTGGATCAGAAGCGTTTTTACGTTTTTTGCTGATTACCGACTTATCCTTAAATATCGCTGCCCCTCTAATTGCTGCCCCCTGTGAAGTACATTTGATAATGTCAAAGCCTAGCTGTTTCAGTAAGCCTCTCTCTTTATAGGCCAGATGTGTCTCTTCAAGAATTGCTAAATGAGGTTTATAAAGCTTACGCTCTGCGATTTTCACTTCCGGGGGAGGAGGAGTCTGCGAGCAAGCGAGGAGGGGGAGAGGGGAGGAGCGAGGAGTGAGCGAGCGAGCCGCCTGAGCAACCGTGATACTGCCATGCAAGTCCCTTGTGAGCCGCCGCTGACACCGTGGACACTGCGGCATTAAGGGGCAGCTCCGCTCTGAAAGGACTTTCAACACCCCCGAAAAAGTTGCGTAGTCGTCGCGAAAGAAACTGTGTCAGTCGCTCCAGCAACCTGCATCAGTAACCCGCGCTGCAGCAACCGCCCATAATTAGGCGGCAACCAGGGGAGGCCGCAGCAGTGCAGCCCTTGCCACCCCCGCGAGGTTTACTGGAGATGCACTGGAGGACCCGGCGACCCAGCACCTACACCTAAACTACAATCGAGGTGAGTTTATACAGAACTCTACAGAACTGATTCTGGGCCGCCCAGTCTGGACTGGGTAAACGCGAGCGCAGCTGCCGTTAGAGACAGCTTCGAAGTAAGAGCCTGGGGTGGTGGTCCAGGCAGGTCTGACTAGGTCCGACTCTGCCAGCGGCCACCCCCGTGTGCTCCGCTCGCTTTCGCCAGTCCTTCAGCAGCGCCCTAATAGAAAGATGTAGACGCCTCGCAAGGTGCCAGAAGGTGCCAGAAGTACTCTAAGCCGAGGGCACCAGGCACGTCTGAATTTATCAAAAACCTTTCCTGAAAGCAGAAGTAACGCCTGCCTCACTACGCTCTTGCTACGATGCGCACCAGGAGCAGCTTCCAGTTGCAATCCACTCACTGCCCCCACAAGACTGCCAAACGTCAGAAATCGAAGTTTTGTATCCCCAGGAGGCAGGCCGTGGTTATCAATCTCCCTCCCGCCCATTGCGCCTTGAACGAATGGGAGAGGCCGACGAGAGGCTTTCAAAGGTTCCATTGGAAGCCTCAAAGGGCGAAAAAGCGCCAATTAACCCTCTCGTGCAACCCGCTCATCTTTCACATCCATCTAAAATTAAAATCAACGGTACTGCCGATATCAGAGATCACTTTCCCCGGATCGGCCAACTTAATACATCTGTTTCTCAATTTTCACGAGGCAAGAGCATAAAGGTTCCCCATCAAACAATATCTTCACCAGTTCCTCCTAACCCAACCTCTCTTTACCCCAAAATAACTATCTGTCGCAAGATCATAGCTACTGATACTGCCACTGATCCAGCTAATCTATCAGCCAATCATTCCTTCCTTCATCCGACATTACCCCAATCTCTTCCAGAGAAACAACCTTCACAACCAAGCCCTAGCAAATCATCTGAAATCACGCTCTCTTCGGCAATGCCCGCTTTCCCTGCCCTGTCGTATGCCAACAGCCCTGCCAGTGTCTCTGATCCTGAGAAAGAATATTCAACCCCCCAGTTGGAAAAAGGCAAAGATAAAGCCAAAACCACGGCACATACACCAGCTGATTCTATAATCTGGATTTCATTGACTCACTCCTCGACACAAACAATAAAGCTTTCGCTCTTGCAAAGTCTACCACTGAATGAAGACGTGTCAAATCTGCCAGAGGGTCCATTGAACGATTACACTCAAAAACGCAGTTTTGACTTTCCATCACAAACATCCACTCCGATCCCCAACGGGGCCCTTCACTTCACTCTTTCAAGAAATAACGACTCACTCGAGGCGACGACCAAAGCAAGTCCCCTAAATGTACCATCAGAAACTATTGGCAGCCACAAAGCCGGAACTAAAGATTGTAGTTCCAACCAAGACCCAAACAAAAATCCTCAAAAGGATCAAATTAATTCACCTATCAATCCACCTTTCGTCTACAACCACTCCACTGAAAATATTCACCTCACAACAGGTCTAAGGCTAGAGGCCTCTCAAACTATCCCAGGAATGCTTAAAGTCGAAGCACTTCTCGCAGCTACCAACCAAGCTCTGAACTCCATGGCCAATGCTGCCCACATGCACGCTGACAAACTTGACACCCAGATAACCATCTTACAATTGATAGCAGACTCCATAACGGGAATAGACTCAAAATTGGACCAGCTAAACTCGCTGATACGAAGAGCCCAAAAAAATGTGGCTCAAAATCACATTCTCATAGCGAACCCAAGTCAGGTACCAATTGCAAATACAAATTCTTATCTAAACCACGCACAAATCAGCTGCAACTGTGAGCCTCTGTTAAAAAAACTTGAGTCTCTGCCCGAAATAATGTCCAATTTAATAGAAGACTTGAGGATAAAGACCCAGACCAGACCACAGAAACCAAGTAACCCTATTCAACTTCAAACCTACGAAATCCCTAGAATACCAAAATTAAACTCAAACAACCCAGACTGCCCCAACAACAATAACAATAGCTCTAAATTGGATCAATCATCCTTCAATGCTATATCAAATATTCATTACGAACAGCCTCTCCCCGTAGTTCAAGACCCTACCTTTGGCACCCAAGAAAATGCCTTTTATCCTAACAAAATTACCATTTCTTCTTTACAATCATCGAACGCCGAAGAAACGACCCCGCAACCTAACACTGAAGAAACCCCACCTACTTCAATAAGTCCTCCTATGCCTTCTATCGAGACCAAACAAAACCTGAAGGAAGGTACCTCCTTGTCCAGAAAGAACAAGAAGAAATTGAAGAAATTAAATAAAGCAAAAAAAAGGGCAATGCATTACTACAATGGCTCGGAAAAAATATGAGTGATCCACCCACAAATTTAACCAAGCAGTCAGAAAATCCAGTCGACAACCGAAAAGAAAAAAACAAAAACTCAAAAACGTCTTTAAATTATGCGCAGAAATCATCAGACCAAAAAGAAAACAAAATACCTAAAAATAGTAGTAACAATAAAAAATGCATAGCAATCATCCAAAACAAAATGATAATCCTATTAAATTCCTCAATAAAAGTTCCTTTCCCTCCTTTGGCGAAAAAAATAAACCTATTACTCAGGAACTAGGACAAAAAACAAGAACTCATACTGAAGAACTTTCACTGCCAAGAATAGAAGAGGAACAGACTTACATCGAGGTCATTACAGAGGCGGCTAGACCTGACAACAAGACGCTCTCCCCTCAAGATCCAGCGATAGGAAGCGACCTGCCTATAAGTACCTGCTCCTCGATTCCAAAACCAACTACTCAAGACATTTCGGAGTATCCAAGCAATGAAAAGCTTCCAACAGATTCTGTAACCCCCAGCTCTAACCAGTTACTACCACATAAACCGAATTCAAACAACCAAGAGTTTCGACCCGTGCAGCAACAACATAAAAAAATATTACTGTACCCGGAATAGGAATCCCAGGGACAATGGGATATCTTAAACAGAGGAAACAACCTAAAACTATGCTTGCATCTCCCAGGCTTGGAAAGCGTTAGATCAGAGGACATCGAAAAAGTGGCCTTCATAGACCCTGAACTGGGACAGAAAAATTAGTCAACTGTGGTAACTTTTTTCAACCCAGTACGGGTGGTAACATTAATGAAAAACGCAAAACAATTGAGTGAATGGGGCATACAGGCTAGCCTTTACACCATCACTAACTAACCGACCTTTCTAAAAAATACTTCTGAACCCTTAACGACTGACAATACCAGAACAGACTTAAATCAGGATAAAAATAATCAGCACTTACCCCTGATGCTACGCGGACTCCGACAGGAATCAAAAACAGCACCCTGGATTGAGAACCCACTTCAAGTAATAGCCACAACAGCAGGAGGTCCGTGCAAATGCGTACTTAAGCCGCATAAATCCCAAGGCTGGTCCTGGCTCTCCCAGGCCTCAGGGTAGTGCACGTACATTCTCATATGAAAACAAACCCAACCACGACATAGCCCACTATCTAAACATATGCTCTTGGAACATCCGGGGTCTAACAAAAGAGAAAATCGGACGATTAACCACGGACCTCCGGAAGACCCACAACATTTTCGCTATTCAAGAGACCTGGGCTCTGGAGAACACCATCTGGGAAGATTTTACTGTAATCGAATCTCTTGCTATTCCATTCATTGCAGGTGGCAATGCATCGGGGGGCGTGCTGATTGCTGTGAAGAACACACTGGTCGCAACATTAGAAACACTTTATAATGGTGAGGGCGACTATATCTTCATCAGTATCGAGACTAAGAGCCATGAAAAGGGAAAAATAAAGCAAAAAATCATCCTCGGCTGTGTTTACTTGAACCCCACAAAAACAAGACGAGAGTCCTCTTTGAGTAATATGCTACCTATAATAAACAATCTTGAAGCCTCTTCCCAAAAAAATCTGTGGCTGATAATGGGTGACTTAAACTCCAACCTAATGGACATCGACTCCATCCAATTCTCTCAACTATCATCAGTCAATGAAATGTGGGCAATCCTGGAGATAAAATCTCAGTATCAACGGAAGGAAGCCAATGGAATAAAACTAGCAAAAAAACTAAATCAAAGCGGCTTGCGCATCCTCAATGGGAGGATTGCCTCGGACCAACCAGCTGCATACACCCACTTATCCTCCTCCCGAATGGCCACCTTAGACTATATATGGATATTATTTACTGCCTTTCGCCTGGTGTGTCATTTCTTGGTAATACCATCCTCAGACAGCGATCATGCGATCTTAACGTGCAAGATTGCCCTTAGGCAGCTCCACCGCCCGATTATTCCCCTGATTGGAACGGAATCGAACCTACAGAGTGTAAGAAATCTGAGATGGTCCGAAGGAAACCGGGAACTAATAGAAACGGAAGTGGATAATCTACTGACCAAATGGGCTTCGGCCGGTATTAGTCACTTGACAGCATCCTCTTGGGAAATAATATTGACCAACTTCAGAGATCAATTAGCCTTAAAACCAACAAACAGCCTTTCGAAGGACCTCCTAGCTTCAACTACCCTGTTAGAGCAAAAACAACATAAAATCACTACAAAATTAAACTAAAAAGGTTGCAATGAACCAACGCGAATAACGAAAGCGAATATAAATCTCTGAAGAATGACATATCAGCCGCTAGAAAAGAATACAGGAAGGCCAGGTTCCTTCTAAAGAAACTGGAAGAAGAGTACCACTGGGCAACAGCTTTTGAGATCATAAAATCTAAAGACCAAAGAAAATTTTGGAACTGGGTAAATAAGGCCACCAAAGCCATTAAACCTCGCACCGCAACTAATATCTCTCCTGATGATTGGGAGACCTATGTCAAAACACTTTATACAGCACCGCACGCTTTAATACCAGTAGCCTGTCCACTCTCGATCAATTAATTCCGCAAGATGACATATTCCCCTCTGTCAACATAACAACAAACAAAATAACAGGAATAATGAAGAAAATGCGCTCAGGCGGCGCCCCCGGACCCAATGGGATCCCCACTAAAGTAATCAAAGCCTCCACCCAGAAATGGGCATTTTGATACTGACCCTGCTCTTTGAGGTCGCAGCATTGGGAGGCCCTATCCCTGCCTCTTGGCAAGGATCAATTCTCATTCCCTTTCATAAAAAAGGCTTGTGGTTCAATCCCGACAATTACCGGATGATCGCCCTCCTCGATGTGGACGGAAAGGCATACGCTAGCGTCCTTCTAACTGCACTTACAAAGTGGGTGGAAAATAACAACTTAATCCCATTCACCCAAACTGGCTTTCCGAAGAGGCAGTCACATCGAAGACAATCTGATCCGTATATCCCACTTGACGGAAACCACCCTAGCTGCACAAGGTAAATTGTTATACCTGGGATTTATCGACATTCGTAAAGCCTTCAATAGCGTGAGCTGGCCTAAACTTTGGGAAAAATTGGCAAGATGGGGCATCCCTTGGCCGCTATTGAAAGTACTAATAGCCCTACACACTGACACTTGGGTTAAAATAAGAGTCACATCGAGATGGTCCACTTCTAAAAAAATATATACTAGCAGAGGTCTAAAACAAGGGTGCACTCTCGCACCACTACTCTACAATTTGTACCTCACGGACCTCCCTGAATGACTGTCCCGCTCCCGAGCCTTTCCCCCAGGAATTGCTCAAAGAAAAATTCAAACTCTGCAATACGCAGATGATTCCATTCTCTTAGACCAAACTCAGGTGGGCCTTCAAAGACTGCTTGACTCCCTCGCCCAGTACTGCAACTTCAATATACTAGAGATAAATGTTACCAAAACTAAAGCAATGGCAATATCTTCCACAAAAACAAAAAAGACCATGTTGTTTACTGAAGGGAAGCCACTGGAAACTGTCACCGCATATAAGTATCTGGGTGTTTGGATCGATCACAGAGGGAGACCTTCTGTGTATACAACTGAAATGCAGGCAGTTGCTCGTAGCCTGGAGGGGGCTTTTATAAGAACGAAGAGTGCTTTGCACTCCCAGGACTTAGTCCTGCTAATAAAATTTATTACTGCAAAATTCCTTCCTACAATCTCTTTCGGTGCAATAATCTTAAAAGATAAAATTAATAATTTGTTAGACAGAGCGCAATGGTTATGTTACCGTAGGGTTTTTTGATTGCCAAACTCGACCTCCCATGCCCAAATTCGGAAAGAATTTTCTCTATCTTCCCAGCGATAGATCATGAGCGCAATATACATCACCTACTGCCTAAAAAAATAAAACAAGCTAGCCCTTACACTTTAAAGAGCTGCATATGGTCATTGTTCAGCAACCCTAAAACATCATGGAATAAATATCTGACATTCTGCCTCGAATCCCTCAAAGCTAAGGACATATGGTCAACTCCGTTGCCCATCGAAGCAAAATCGAAGCTTTTAACCAAGCAAGCAAAAATCCTATCAAATGACCTCGACACGCAACAGGTACTTCAGCTCTTCCATGGCTCCTGGGCCTCCAAACTATATGCCCCGAAAACTTTACCGCCCTATCTTGCATCCTCCATGAAATCTCATACACAACTTCAATTAATGAGATACCGCTTCGGCTTAATCCCGCTGAAGGCATATAAGTTTGGTCAAGGATATGAGAAAGAAGCTTCCCCCAATGCCGCTTTTGTAATCAGGAAATCTCATTCACATTTTGTGCATTTGTCAATGCCTACGAGCCTAAAGCTTTTTCTTAATATCAGGACATGCCAAGAAGCACTCGATGCTTGCATGAGGGGAGACTCACCTCAGATGGCGACACGCTTTGTATAGTTTATTACAGAAATTAACTCCTTGAACTTACCATCTGACCAAGTCTGAGCTTTATCCCCTCTAAGTGACATTTCTTTTGTTCATTTTATTTAACCCACAAACTCACTGTCTTTTTAATAGACCTGAATATTCTCTTTTTTAACGGTCAATTGCGAGGGAGTATATTGCAATGATTTTAATTAATTGTGCAAATAAATTTTACTTACTTACTTACTTACTTACTCCCTAACCAATTGGTGTTTAGATGATGCATTCAACCCAGCTACATTCCAGGTAATACATCTGATTACCGCATTGTCAGGCAGACTGGTACAAAAGGGGGTGGTGATTGACGGAGCATCTGAACCAATAAAACACTCACACCCAGTCAACAGATCTTGGTTTAATCCATCATCGTTCTTTAGCCCACTCTGCCACTCCAGTTCAGACATGGCCATATGCAAATCAGTCAGACCCTGTGCCTCATGGGAACAGTCCAGCCCAAACTGCCAAACCATGCCTTCCCTGGACCGGAAACAAGCTTCCTAGGACCGGTTTCTGGCATTACAGCCGACTTCAGCCCGGCTTGCTTGAATCCAGTGGCAAAGTGAACAAGGGACTCACGTCTGAGCATACCCTGCCAACTTATGGCGAACAAGGTGGTGCAAAGGGGTGGTGATGGACGGAGCATCTGAACCAATCAAACACTCACACCCAGTCAACAGATCTGGGTTTAATCCATCACCGTTTTTAGCCCACTCTGCCACCCCTGTTCAGACATGCCCATATGCAAATCAGTCTGACCCTGTCCCTCATGGGAACAGTCCAGCCCGAACTACCAAGCCCTGCCTTCCCTGGACCGGAAACAAGCTTCCGAGGACCGGTTTCTGGTATTACAGCCGTCTTCAGCCAGGCTTGCTTGAATCCTGTGGCAAAGTGACCAAGAGACTCACGTCTGAGCATACCCTTCAAACTTATGGCAAACAAAGCAGTACAAAAGGGGGTGGTGATGGATGGAGCATCTGAACCAATCAAACACTCACGCCCAGTCAACAGATCTGGGTTTATTCCTTCACCGTTCTTCAGCCCACTCTGCCACCCCAGTTCAGACATGGCCAAGTGCAAATCAGTCTGACCCTGTCCCTCATGGGAACAGTCAAACCCGAACTGCCAAGCCATGCCTTCCCTGGACCGGAAACAAGCTTCCTTGGACCGGTTTCTGGCATTACAGCCATCTTCAGCCAGGCTTGCTTTCATCCAGTGGCAAAGTGAGCATGGGACTCACGTCTGAGCATACCCTGCCAACTTATGGCGAACAAAGCGGTACAAAATGGGGTTTTTGCCTCTTTATGCTCTTCTGTTGCTTCTTTCCGCACCTCAGTTGATTCTTACTGCACTGCTCATGTTTCTTTCTGCACCTCTGGTGCAAATTTCTGCATCCCTTGTGCCTCTTTTGGTACCCCTCTTCCCTATTTCTGCACCTCTCTTGCCTCTGTCTGCATACTGGTTCCTTCTTTCTGCATCCCTTTTGCCTGTTTCTGCAACTCTCTTGCCTCTTACTGCAGTTCTTTTGCCTCTTTCTGCTCGTCTGTTGCTTCTTTCCGCACCTCAGTTGGTTCTTACTGCACTGGTCACGTTTCTTTCTGTACCCCTGGTGCACATTTAATTATCCCTCTTGCTTCTTTCTGTACCCTTCTTCTGCACATCGCTTTATCCTTTCTCTGCACCTCCCTTGCCTCTTTTTGTACTGCTCATGCTTCTTTCGGCTCCTCTACTGCCTCTTTCTGCACCCTCTTCCCTCTTTCTGCAATTCTCTTACCTGTGTATGCACCCCTGTTCCCTTTTGTCTGTATCTGCAACTCTATGCCTCTTTGTGCTGTTCTATTGCCTCCTTCTGCACCTCTGTTGCCTCTTTCTGTACGCCTCTTGCGTATTTGTGCACTTCTCTTGCCTCTTTCTACACCTCTCTTGCTTCATTCTGCACTTCTCTTTTTTCTTTCTGCACCCCTCTTGCCTTTTTTTGCACCCTTCTTCCCTTTTTGTGCACTCCCTTACCTCTTTTTGCACTTCTCTTTCCTCTTTCTGCACCCCAATTTTCTCTTTCTGCACCTCTGTTTGTTCTTTGTGCACCTCTCTTGCTTCTTTTTGCACTTCACTTGCCTCTTTCTGAATACCTCTTGCCTCCTTCTGTACCTCTTTTGCCTCTTTGCGCACCTCTCCTGCATTTTTCTGCACCTCATGCCTTTTCAACAGTTCCCTTGCCTCTTTCTGTACCTCTTTTGCTTCTTTTTGCATACTTCTTGCTTCTTTCTGTACCCCTCTTGCCTCTTTTTGCACCTCAGTTGTTTCTTTCTGCGCTTCTCAATTTTTCTTTCTATACCTCTGTTGCAAATTTCTGTATCCGTCATGCCTCTTTCTGTACCCCTCTTCCCTCTTTCTGCACCTCTCTTGCCTCTGTCTGCACACCTGCTCCCTCGTTCTGCATCCCTGTTGGCTGTTTCCGCACCTCTCTTTCTGCAGTTCTCTTGCCTATTTCTATACCTGTTCTGACCGACTTTTTCGGCCCTTCCTTGAAGGAAGGTGATTGGAGGTGACTTCAGTCTACTATCATTCTAATGGAGGGATTAGAACCGTAAATAGAGCCTATTCACAAGGCGTGTTGATATCATTTTGTACCCTTTTCCTTAGATCAGGGCTTATAAACTTATGTTAGGGGATAGATTCATTAGTATTAGTGATAATCCATCCTTTTGTAAGAGTGTTAGTATACTTTCCATGGAGTTATGCTTATTTCGGGCCTTGTAGGCCTCAAACAGGAGAGACTCCATCTTTCTTTCTGCCCCGGCAGCTTGAGATGCTTCTAGGTCAAGTGTAATGTTTTAGTTACGAAGTGTTGTTCGCTTGGAGAGAACCGGCTCAGGCTGGCCCTTATCGAAAGATTGTATTTTTCTCCATTCCGAAGACATAACATCAGGCCGGCCGGCTGGGAATGTGTCCTTGGTACGGGGAGGTACAAGAATTTGGTGGGCGGCAGGTTACTGGCCGTAACTTTCCATGAAGGGACAAGCTTCCATATTAGCGAAGGCATGAGGTAGTGAATCAGTCAGTCTGTAGGCGGAAGCTAGTCGTTAGCATCAATGCCATTAATTATTCCAGGGCAGACAGTCGCCATTTTGAAGTCCGAGAAAGACCGAGAAGCTGATACTCTCTTAGAAAGATTGAAGTTATTTTAGTTGGAGCAGCTGGCGAACTTTGACAATAAGATCAGAGCAAACAAAGTGAAGCAGTTAGTTGAGGGAACGAATACCAGAGTGGCAGAAACTAAGTTATAAGATCGAAGCCGAGAAGTGAAGATGGTCTGTGATTGAGAGGAGAGAGGAGTAGTGCAGAACATCCAGAGAGAAAGCAGCTGATGAGAGAAAGGTTCCAGTGACTTGGAGGGAAGCGGAGGAGGCTGAGAATAGCGGTGCAGACGTGTATCCGTGACTGCAGAGGTGTGACCCTAAGACGAGCCAAGGCACAAAGGAGAAGGGAACCCAGATGACTGCTGAGTCCAGACTTCATATTAATAAGGTGACGTCGACCCTTTCTTATTAGCGTGCACACATTCTAACCTTTCATTTTCCTTTGCAGGCTATATGTTATAGTATAGTGTTATATTGTTGTTGTTATTGTGATAAATAAAGTACCCCAGTTCTTAGTGAATCAGTATGTGCCTCTTGTTCTTGTATAATAAAGGTAACCTGTTCTTCTAGTCAGGTACTGTTTCATGAACGGACGCTACCCCCATCAGGTAAATGGTAACTGAATAATGAGGGAGAGAGGAGCCCTTGAAATGGAGAGTAAGTCGTACATCATATAATTTGGCCATCATTGTGTGATCTATAATATTGTAGTATTGTACCTCTAGTGAATAGTGAGAGATTCCCAACATGAAGAGCTAATGGTATTCATAGGAAAGTGATCATCGTTGTGAGGCGGCGTTAATGAGAGCATCAGCCGGGAGACTGATACATATACCCACAAGATTGTGGCTTGTACGGAAATAAGAGAGAGCACCAGGGGGGATACTGGTGCGTATACCCACAAGATTGTGGCTTGAGCGAGCACTGGTTGCGGCCAGTGTGTAATGGTAAATAATTAGAACTGCCTTAGGGTAGAATAGTCTGGGTCTGAGTTGCCGTGAGACTATATGGTAAGAGTGTGGTATTCTAGAAAATTTAGGCATGTATATTGCTAATTCCCCATCCTTGGGTAGGAGATATAGATACCTGTTGTAAATAGGTCCTAAGGAGGGAGGTGGTTACGTTCCGGATGGGTTGGTGGTGCTCTGGTGAGCTGATTCTATCTGGTCCGAGAATCCGGTCGTTACAATACCTCTATTGCCTCTTTCTGCAGTTCTCATGTCTCTTTCTGTACCTCTCTTGCTTCTTTCTGTACCCCTCTTGCTTCTTGCTGTACTCTTCTTCTGCACATCTTTTAGCCATTTTCTGTACCTCTTTTGCCTTTTTCTGCACTGCACTTGCCTCTTTTCATACCCCTCTTGCCTCTTTCTGTATCTCAGTTGCTTTTTTCTGCACTGCTCTTGCTTCACTCTGCTCCTCTATTGCCTCTCTCTGCACCCTCTTCCCTCTTTCTGAAATTCTCTTGCCTCTGTATGTACCCCTGCTCTCCCTTCTCTACCTCCTTCTGCACCTCTGTTGCCTCTTTCTGTATGCCTCTTGCTTCTTTCTGCACCCACTTGCCTCTTTCTGCACCCCTCTTGCTTCTTTCTGCACTTTTCTTGTTTCTTTCTGTACCCCTCTTGCCTCTTTCTGAACCCTTCATCCCTATGTTTGCATCTCTCTGCCTCTTTCTGCACTTTTATTTCCTCTATTTATTCTTTGTGCATCTCTCTTTATTTTTGCTGCACCCCTCTTGCTGATTTCTGCACATCTGTTGCTTCTTTCTGCACTTCACTTGCTTCTACCTTTTTGTACCCAAATTTACAGAGTATGTTGTTCTGAAGAACAGGCATTCAAGTATTTGTATGCTTATTTTTGTGTGATGTGCCACTAGGTAAAAGCAGAGAAACATGCATGAATACCTTCACAAACTTGTCAGACTTACTTACAACAGTGATATGCTTGGGATTGCTGTTTTATATTTGGTAGACCTAACATTCTTAGCAGTCTATGAGTATTGAACCTTCAATAGAAAATTGAGGCTCAGACATCTTGGGAGAGGGATTAGTGACTAGGCTACTTTGTATGAGGTTGTGGAAAGGTACAGTCAAAGTAGGCCTTTGCGAACCTCTGTTGCTCATTCTTTACTTCTCTTTTTCTATTTGTACCCCTCTTGTCTCTTTCTGTGCCTTTGTTCCTCTTTCTGGACTTCTGTTGCCTCTTTCTGCACTTCTCTGGCTTCTTTCTGCACCTTTCCTTGTCTTTCTGCACATATCCTCACTATGTAGGCGGAGTTAGAAATTAGCATTTGAAAAACCTTAGTAAATGACTGCAAAAACCATAGGTTTCAGGGATGTTATAGTTAGAATTTTTAATTTAAAAAACCCTTGAAATTCACTGTTTTTTTCAGTGATTTCAAAGGTTGTTTATGCTAATTTCCAACTATAACTGAAACATATGGTTTTTTCAATGAATTTCAGAGGTTTTTAAATTGCTAACTTCTAACTATAATGTCCCTGAAACCTATGTTTTTTTCAGTGAATATATATATACAAGCCCGCTGTTTTCTGGGACCAGGAGTCCCCAACACTAATGTGAGCTCGAGTAATCCACTCCAGGTGAGCCTTCCACCACGAGGAAAGGAGGAGCTTAAATGAACATTGCTGTGATGGGGTTTACACAGTCTAAGGAGGACGGCGTTCGAAAAAGGCACGGACCGAAACTAGTCACGCTGAACATCCTGAATAAATGCCCTTAACTGAACCCGCAGTGTCTTTTGCAGTCTTCTTATCGGGAGGAGTGAATGGATTTAATGTTCACGCGGATCCAATAACGCGCACAAGAGACCCCCTCTAAAAGTGGCCGAGACAACATCTGGAACATTGGAATTGTTGCCGAGGGGTCGGAGGTTTGCACGGCCCGCCAGAAGCCTCGGAAATAACAACTAGCAGCTGGGAACATCGTGGCACGGACAGCACTGAATGACGCTGTTGCTGATTTGTGCCCCAAAAGCTGTGCAATTTCGGAGGCAGTGGCAGGGCGAAGCTGGTTTGAAAAGGTGCCACTAGGTGTTATTGAGTGAACCCCCATCGTCCTGGAACCGATCACAAGCCCGCTGTATTCTGGAACCAGGAGTCCCCAACACTAATATGAGCTCAAGTAATCCGCTCCAGGTGAGCCTTCCACCACGAGGAAAGGAGGAGCTTAAATGAACATTGCTGTGATGGGGTTTACACAGTCTAAGGAGGACGGCGTTCGAAAAAGGCATGGACCGAAACTAGTCACGCTGAACATCCTGAATAAATCACCTTAACTGAACCTGCAGTGTCTCTTGCAGTCTTCTTATCGGGAGGAGTAAATGGATTTAATGTTCACGCGGATCCAATAACGCTCACAAGAGACCCCCTCTAAAAGTGACCGAGACAACATTTGGAACATTGGAATTGTTGCCAAGGGGTCGAAGGTTTGCACGGCCCGCCACAAGCCTCGGAAATAACAACTAGCAGCTGGGAACAGCGTGGCACGGACAGCACTGAATGACGCTGTTGCTGTTTTGTGCCCCAAAAGCTGTGCAATTTCGGAGGCAGTGGCAGGGGGAAGCTGGTTTGAAAAGGTGCCACTAGGTGTTATTGAGTGAAACCCGATTGTCCTGGAACGGATCACAAGCCCGCTGTATTCTGGGACCAGGAGTCCCCAACACTAATGTGAGCTCGAGTAATCCGCTCCAGGTGAGCCTTCCACCACGAGGAAAGGAGGAGCTTAAATGAACATTGCTGTGATGGGGTTTACACAGTCTAAGGAGGACGGCGTTCGAAAAAGACACGGACCGAAACTAGTCACGCTGAACATCCTCAATAAATCACCTTAACTGCACCCGCAGTGTCTCTTGCAGTCTTCTTATCGGGAGGAGTGAATGGATTTAATGTTCACGTGGATCCAATAACGCGCACAAGAGACCCCATCTAAAAGTGGCCGAGACAACATTTGGAACATTGGAATTGTTGCCGAGGGGTCGGAGGTTTGCACGGCCCGCCACAAGCCTCGGAAATAACAACTAGCAGCTGGGAACATCGTGGCACGGACAGCACTGAATGACGCTGTTGCTGTTTTGTGCCCCAAAAGCTGTGCAATTTTGGAGGCAGTGGCAGGGGGAAGCTGGTTTGAAAAGGTGCCACTAGGTGTTATTGAGTGAAACCCCATCGTCCTGGAACGGATCACAAGCCCGCTGTATTCTGGGACCAGGAGTCCCCAACATTAATGTGAGCTCGAGTAATCCGCTCCAGGTGAGCCTTCCACCACGAGGAAAGGAGGAGCTTAAATGAACATTGCTGTGATGGGGTTTACACAGTCTAAGGAGGACGGCATTCGAAAAAGACACGGACCGAAACTAGTCACGCTGAACATCCTCAATAAATCACCTTAACTGCACCCGCAGTGTCTCTTGCAGTCTTCTTATCGGGAGGAGTGAATGGATTTAATGTTCACGTGGATCCAATAACGCGCACAAGAGACCCCATCTAAAAGTGGC
This sequence comes from Lissotriton vulgaris, assembly GCF_964263255.1. Classification (NCBI taxonomy): domain Eukaryota; kingdom Metazoa; phylum Chordata; class Amphibia; order Caudata; family Salamandridae; genus Lissotriton; species Lissotriton vulgaris. The sequence continues at coordinate 211,966 of NW_028242747.1, forward strand.
CGAGACAACATTTGGAACATTGGAATTGTTGCCGAGGGGTCGGAGGTTTGCACGGCCCGCCACAAGCCTCGGAAATAACAACTAGCAGCTGGGAACATCGTGGCACGGACAGCACTGAATGACGCTGTTGCTGTTTTGTGCCCCAAAAGCTGTGCAATTTCGGAGGCAGTGGCAGGGGGAAGCTGGTTTGAAAAGGTGCCACTAGGTGTTATTGAGTGAAACCCCATCGTCCTGGAACGGATCACAAGCCCGCTGTATTCTGGGACCAGGAGTCCCCAACATTAATGTGAGCTCGAGTAATCCGCTCCAGGTGAGCCTTCCACCACGAGGAAAGGAGGAGCTAAAATGAACATTGCTGTGATGGGTTTTAAACAGTCTAAGGAGGACGGCGTTTGAAAAAGGCACGGACCGAAACTAGTCACGCTGAACATCCTGAATAAATCACCATAACTGAACCCGCAGTGTCTCTTGCAGTCTTCTTATCGGGAGGAGTGAATGGATTTAATATATATATATATATTCACTGAAAAAACCATAGGTTTCACACCAGTTATAGTTAGCTGGAAATTTTACTGACATAAAACCATTGAAATTCCACGTTATAGTTAGTTGGACTCACTATAACTTGCGCGCCTGCAATGCACTGCTGATGACGTCACATATTACATCACTCATGACATAGTCAGTGACATCACCCATGACATCACTGATGACACCATCCTTGTGACAGAGTGACAGACCTCCTTTCAGTGTAATGTAAGCCTTGAAACACATATTCAAAAATAGAAATTAACATTTTTCAAAAAATGGAGATACCCATACCAGTTACAATAAACAATTCAGTAAATCCACCATCTATATACACATCCACTCATTCACCAACAGTTCTATGTAGTCACTCATACATATACTCACTCATTATATATTTAGTGAATTTAATAGGTTTTTTAAATGCTCATTCCTAACTATAACTGGTGTGAAACCTATGGTTTTTTCAGTGAATTTCATAGGTTTTTTAAATGCTAATTCCTTTCGATATCGAGTTTCTAACGTACAATTTTTTTATAAATTTGCTGTTTTGTGTAAGTATTAATTATTATTATTTTTTTTTATCATTATCTCCTGGTGCGCTCTGGGTGCGCGCTCCGGTAAGCTCTCCGGAAAGCGCACCCAGAGCGCCACTTTCGTTCGTGAAAAAAAATATGAATGGAAAGTAATTATTAACGCAAGACATTTAGTACCATACATATAAAAGCAGTTTTTTTAAAATAAGGAAATGAAAATGATTTTGCATTTCCGTGAAACTATCAAAACGTCACTTCGGCGCGCCGCGTAAGCGCCCCCGGAAGCGCCTACGTTCGCGTCGCGTATGCGCCCCGGAAGCACCTACGTTCGCGCCGCGTAAGCGCCTACGTTCGCGCCGCGTAAGCGCACCCGGAAGCACTCCGGTGCGCGCAGCGTCAGCTCGTCAAGTCATGTGACCTTAAAATAACACTTTTCATTGGTTGCTAACAGTTTTTTTTACAAAGAATGAAATCTCCACCCATTTCCTTCACTTCTTCTTTCACTTTTGTGACTGAAAGACCTGCCTTTTTGCTCCTGCATCTTTCTGGGTTAATCATGGCTGCCAGACCATCCAGCAGTGAAGATGAGCCTGAATTCATCGATGAAGAGCCTCCTCAGCCAAAGGTGAAGGAGCATTTCATTTGGACATTTTTTTCAATACCAGCTGACCAGAAAAAGGTGAATGCTCCAAAAGTGGAGTGCAGGATCTGCAAAACAGTCCTGTCACGGGGTGACCCCAAAAAGAAATATTCTTTTTGGAACTTCACAATGATACGCCATGTGGAGAGGAGGCACCCCCAGAATTTTGCCGGGGAAAGTGTCAGGGCTCTGGCACAAGAGGTCCCAGTGATGGGGCCTCTACATCCACCGGAGGAGCAACTACTTCTGTGAGGGGGCGATCGCAGGAGCTGGTTCCAAATATACAACCTGCATTCAACAAAGGTGTCCTGAAATGCAGATACTGCGATCAACTCCTTACCTATGGGGAGCAAAGTGTCCTGCTCATGGTTCGAGCATTGGAGAACCATCCCTGCCGTTCCCAGCCCTAATTATTTTTGTTTTTTTTGCTCCTGTTGAGCCGTTTCCATTCCCTTTTTTTGTTTCTGTTCTTAAAAAAAAGAAGAAAAAAAAGTTCTTTTCAGAACTACCTCCAATTCTCATCAAAGAGCTATATTCTTAAAAAAATGAAAAAGAGTAAGTGAAGTGGAGTGCATTGCTAATGGAAAGGAAAATGAGTAAGAAAGAACAGAAAGGTATGAGAGGAGAAAGGACCGAAGTAGGGGGACTGAAAGAAGGTGAATGTTGGGAAGGAAAGTAGGGAGAAGGAGAGTGAATATGGAGAATCTGGATATTCAAAGAAAATGTTGAAAAGGAACGGGGGTGTGGAAGGGTAAGAAAAGATGCATTGCTGGAGTTGAAGACTGAAGGCCTCATTTATGAGGCCATGTCTCACTTTAACGCCACCAGAGCGTCACTTTTTGTGACGCATCAGTACAGTAAAAAATGCACCTTATTCAGTCATATTTACAAATTGACGCATCTTGGTAGATGCGTCACTTTGTAAGCCCCTGCTCCACATTATTCCTACGTCAGGTGTAATGTATGCAAAAGGGGTGTATTGACGCAAGAAAGGGTCGTAGAGGTGACGCAGTGAAATCTATGAGATATCACTGCGTCACTTTTATGACGCTGTTGCTTCCAAATATTGCGCATGTTTCACAGCAGGCTTGCAGGCCCTTTCACATGGGGCCTGGCCCCATGTGAAAGGATGCATTGCTGGAGTTGCATCATTTATGAGACACACTCCAGTAATGCATCACTTTTGCGCTTACAGATACGTCTGAAATACTGACGTATCTGTAAGAACTTCCAACATAATACGTCATAAATTTAATATGACGCATGAGTAGAAGACTGAAGGCCTCATTTATGAGGCCATGCGTCACTTTAACGCCACCGGATCGTCACTTTTTGTGACGCACCAGTGCTGTCAAAAATGCACCTTATTCAGTCATATTTACAAAGTGACGCATCTAGGTAGTTGCGTCACTTTGTAAACCCCTGCGCCACATTATTCCTACGTCAGGTGTAATGTATGCAAAAGGGACGTATTGACGCAAGAAAGGGTCGTAGAGGTGACACAGTGAATAAACTGGGTTTTCCCCTTGCTTCGCTCCCCGGTCCGCTCCCCGGTGCACGTACCGGGCGCTCCCCCCGCGCAAATCGAATTTTATTTTTTTTTGCCCCGTGGGACCCTATTATAGCCCCCACATCAAACCTAGGGGGTCAGGGGGGTCTACCCTGCCCCCTTATAGTCATTTCCCCCTTTTTTTTGCCACCTCTTGTGTCTCGATCCTACCGAGACACAAGATGGCAGCCGCTCCGGACTGTTTCAAATGTTTACAGACACCCGTGAACCAATCAGCTTTCCGTGCGCAAGTCGCGTTGCACGCCCGGTGCGCTCCCCGGTGCGTGTACCGGGGCGCGCTTATAGATATATATATTTTTTGGAACCTAAATTACTCAAAATCCACTGGAGCACATGTCTTGAGACATAGCAAAGGCACATCGGGCTACCAGTCCCTACAATTTTGCCAAGTTTGGTGGAAATCCATTCAGCCGTTCGGGCTAAAAGTGAGTTTGACCGCCCTATGGAAATTAACATGGGGAAAACACGTTTTGGGACCCCCTTTTATCTCGGCCCTAGCTTGAGGAATCCCCCCCAAACTTTCAAGGAGGGACCGGACATCCACGAGGCAAATTTGAGGAAATTTTCAGGCTGATTCGTCAACCTGCGCCAAAGTTATTCCAAATAGAATTTTGAGATTTTGCATTGAAAAAAATCCTAACTATAACTACCTACTGGCGACCGCCAGTAGTATATATATATATATATATATATATCACTGAAAAAACCATAGGTTATAGACCATATATAGTTAGGAATTTGCATTTACAAAACCTTGAAAATTCACTGAAAAAACCATTGGTTATAGACCATATATAGTTAGGGATTAGCATTTTCAAAACCTTAATTTACTCGCACAAAACCATAGAAATTCGCATATATAGTTAGTTGCAATAACTATATATCGCGCACCCGCAATCCACTGCTGATGATGTCACATATTACATCATTCATGACATGGTCAGTGACATCACTGATGACATCACTGATGACATCTCAAATGACATCACTGATGACATCTCAAATGACATCACTGATGACATCACTGATGACAACATCCAGTGACTGTATGTTTCTGTAAAGTTAAAATATGTCTTACATATTGAAGAATGAGTGGATGTATAAGTGTCTGGATGAAGGATTTAGTAGGTGCATGACTGACTGTATGAGAGAATGATTAAATGTGTCTCACTGAGTGCATGGGTTAGTGACTAAACTGTCTTAATGTGTGCATCATTATATCTGTTGTTCTGTAAACTGCTGCATGTGTTCATCAGTAGCTATATGAGTAACTATATGGGTTATTGATTGGTTGCCCAAGTATTTGTATGGGAGAGTGAGTGTGTGTGTGGGGGTGGCTGGGAGGTGTGTGACTCTGTGCATAGATGTGTGAGCAGTTGATTCACTAGATGTATGGGTTCAAAAGTACATGTGGAAACAGCTGTATGGGCGGTTGACTGTCTGCATGAGTGTATTGTTGAGTGATTGGATTTCTCAGTGCTGCATGTCAAAATAAGTACATATGTAAAACACAGTACATGTAAGAGTTGACATATATAAATAACTGTGCATAAGAGCCAGTGAATGTGTGAGTGGCTGTATGGATCATTGTGAACTTGTATCAGTGATTGTATAAGAGAGTAAATATGTGTTAGTATATGTTTGATTAAGTAAGGTGTGTATAACTGTATAGTTGAGGAAATGGAGGTGTGATTGATTCTTTGCATGACTGACTAGGTGTGTGAGTAACTCCATGGATGAGTGACAGTCTGTGAGTGTCTGTTTACACTGATTGTATCTAAGGTTATATTAGAGTCTGAAGAGGTTCATCGTATTATCACATGAATGATATCATCAGTGATGTGATCAGTAATGTCAAATGAGATGTTATCAGTGATTTCATCAGTGATGTCATTTGAGATGTCATCAGTGATGTCATCAGTGATGTCATTTGAGATGTTATCAGTGATGTCATTTGAGATGTCATCAGTGATGTCATCAGTGATGTCACTGACCATGTCATGAATGATGTAATATGTGACATCATCAGCAGTGGATTGCGGGTGCGCGATATATAGTTATTGCAACTAACTATATATGCGAATTTCTATGGTTTTGTGCGAGTAAATTAAGGTTTTGAAAATGCTAATCCCTAACTATATATGGTCTATAACCAATGGTTTTTTCAGTGAATTTTCAAGGTTTTGTAAATGCAATTTCCTAACTATATATGGTCTATAACCTATGGTTTTTTCAGTGAATTTCATTGGTTTTTTAAAAGCTAATATCTATAGCTGTAAAATATATTCTTTATTACGTGACGTATCACGTAGCCACGTGAGACGCCTCATGACGCGTCACATAAACGTGACGTCTCCTCTCTGCAGCGCAAACAAAACCCGTAACGTAAGCGCGCCAGAGCACGCTTACAGATATATATATTTTTTTTTAACCTTAATTAGACAAAATCCACACGTGCACATATCTTGAGGCCTTGCAAAGGCACATCAAACAAACAGTCCCTACAACTTTGCCAAGTTTGGTGGAAATCTATTCCTTTAAATTTTATTTTACTGTTTCTCTTGGTTTTCCCCTTGTTACGCTTACCGGAACGCTACCCGGTACGCAAACCAGACGCTCCAAAAACACAAGATGTCGGACTCCCGTTACACTGCCGGTTAGCTGCCCGGTTGGCGTACCAGGAAGCGCCTCTACCGCGAAAAATCGCTATTTTCTTTTTTTTTCTTTTGCCCCGCGGGGCACTTTAATAACCCCATCATCAATCCTAGGTGGTCAGGAGGGGTCTACCTTGCCCCCTTTCCTTCATTTCCCCCTTCGTTTTTCACCACCTCTTGTCTCTCGATCCTACCGAGAGACAAGATGGCGGCCGCTCCAGATTGTTTACAATGTTGACAGCCAATCAGCTTCTCCTCAGACTCCCGTTACGCTGCCGGTTAGCTACCCGGTTAGCTGCCCGGTTCACGTACCGATTTGCGCCTTTACGACAAAAAATCGCATTTTTTTTTTTTGGGCCCCGAAGGGGGAATTTAATATCCCCCTCATCAATCCTAGGGGTTCAGAAGAGGTCTACCTTGCCCCCTTTCCTTCATTTCCCCCTTCGTTTTGGCCTCCTCTTGTCTCTCGATCCTACTGAGAGACAAGATGGCGGCTGCTACGGACTGTTTAGAATGTTGACAGACACCGGACAGCCAATCAGCTTCGCTCCGCAAACCTCCGTTACGCGAATAGTACGCGAACTAGTGCGCTATCCAGGACGCTGTCACAGATATATCTGTTTTTTTAAACATTAATTTCTCAAAATCCACTGTAGCACATATATTGAGACCCAGCAAAGGCACATCGGGCTAACAGTCCCTACAATTTTGCCAAGTTTCGTGCAAATCCATTCAGCCGTTCGAGCTAAAAGTGAGACCAAACGCCCTATGGAAAAATGAATGGGAAAAACGCGTTTTGGGACCCCCCCTTTTTTCTCGGCCCCCCCTTGACGGAACCCCCCCAAATTTTCAGGGGCTGCTCAAAAACAAAATGTGCCATTTCAGCCGATTCCGTCCACAAACGCCAAAGTTATTAGACATAGAATTTTCAAAAGTTCCATAGAGAAAAAATCCTAACTATATATACCTACTGGCTATCGCCAGTAGGAAATATATATATATAGATATATATATATATATATAGATATAGGAAGTGTTGACCGCCATTTTGACACTGCGAGTAAATATATTGTTAAAAATAATTGTTATAAATTAATCCGTATTGATAAACATTGTCTGCGCCATCTTGCCTTTTTTCCAATGGCACACTTTTGTCGTGCACGGCAGCCATTTTAGATGCCTTGACCAGACCCACTCTCTGCACGCCGCCGATTGTGACGTCTGTTAATGTTCGATTCGAAGGAAATCAGGAAGTGTTGACCGCCATTTTGACACTGCGAGTAAATATATTGTTAAAAATAATTGTTATAAATTAATCCGTTTTGATAAACATTGTCTGCGCCATCTTGCTTTTTTTCCAATGCCACACTTTTGTCGTGCACAGCAGCCATTTTAGATGCCTAGACCAGACCCACTCTCTGCACGCCGCCGATCTTCAGCATGGCTCCCCACACTCGCAAGCATCTCCCCCACGCACTGGTCACCCCCGCTCTCTCTCTTATGCATGGGCCATAAACCTCCCCCCATCTGCGCTGCTCTTCCCTGAGAATCACACCCTGTGCCCGCCCAACACCTCCCTTTCACCCTATTCACTACCGCACCCTCTGACACTCCTCTTCCTTTGTGTCTGATTGTCCAGGCCGGTCCCAGGCTATCACCTAGCCCTGCGAATGTAGTTTATGGCCTCAACTGTAAAGAATCACCCCTCTTCAAAGGAGTTACAGTAGATCAAGGCCCCCACCCGATGAGATCCGTCACACCACACGCGTTCCTACTATCTGATAACGATCCTGTATTGTGATTGGGGAGGGGATTCTCACTGTGAGGGTGTGTGGGACCGAGCCTGAAGCGGAAGATTCCAGGGATGCCTTTTTGTACATCAAAGTCTTCACAATTATGTGTCACATTAAAAATATATAGCACTCCAACAAAGTAGTAGGATTATAACACTTTAATAACTTATAAATATATACAAAGCACCAAAAACAGTAAACACGTTAAAAAAAATTTAAACAAAGCAACAATGGTCAGTAGAGGTCTGTTGTGCGAATAGTCCGAAGGCAGCACAACGCGCTGAGATCTGGACGGCACCCAGGTGATGTCCTTACTTGCTGCACTGGTCTTGGCATCCTACAATGCTGCGCCGAAAAACGGCGTGGGGCGCCCCGGGGGGGGGGGGCAGCGGGGGAGGCGGCGTGAACGGGCCTCCCCAGGTGGAGGCTCCTCTGCTGTAGTCGGGCACCCCTTTAGCGTTTCAGTTGCCATTCAGCGGTTTTCCGCCCGCTTTTGCTGCACTGTGCCTCATCCACCATTCAGCTGTTTACCGCCCGCTCTTGCGGCTACAGCGTCTCGCTCACCATCTAGTTGAATTGCGCCCACTCTTGCGGTGCAGCGATAGGCGGCCACCACAGGACTCTTAAAATGGCGGCCAGCTCTTCGGAAAATGGCCCTGGGACACCTTGGAACTCGGACGCTTGTCTGCTAGGGCTTGGGCCCCATTCTCGAAAGCGTCCCCTCAGCCTTGAAGATTCTACAAAAGTTTTGGGGGCCCCCGACTCCCGCAGGCTTCCGGTGGGGAGCGGCTGCCATGATTGCTTGCGGAATGGCCACGACGGAGCTACGAGATGGTGGTGCTCTCATGCTGACGCCAGCTTCAGTCTGAAACATCCAGAAACACTGTAGACTATCAATTTGATGACTTCCGGTGGAGCCTCAACGTGACCCGGTAGGGAAGAACTTGCCCTCCCCTCTTTTGACTGATGGTTCTTGTTGCCTGTCCCCTCTGTTGTCATCTAACGGAACCTTTTTGAATTGCCGAGTGAGAAAAAAAAAGGTGGGGCTTTCATCGTTTGGGAAAAAAAAATGTTTCAATCCAATGAAAAGTGTTATTTTTAGGTCATATGATCAAGCATTTCATCATTAGGAAACCAAAAGTAAAATGAACCAATGAAAAGTTTTATAAACAAGTCACATGACCTGTTATGCGGCTTTGGGCTATAAAAAGCCTACAAAATCCGTTGGCCTGTGAGGCGGCGTCAGTAGTGGACCGATGTGCGAATAGGCCGAAGGCAGCACAACGCGTCGAGATCCGGATGGCACCGAGGTGGTGTCCAGCAAGTTTCACTGGTGTGGCCATCCTACAATGCTGCGCCGAAAGACGGCGTGGGGTGCCCGGGGGGGAGGGGAGGAGGCGGCTTAAACGGGCCTCTCCCGCCTTCCCAGGTGGAGGCACCTCATCTGCAGTGGGGCGCCTCTTAGCGTTTCACTCGCCTTCCAGCTGAGTTCCGCCCGCTATTGCGGCACAGTGCCTCACCCTCCATCCAGCTGAGTTCCGCCTGCTCTTGCGGTACAGCGTCTCGCCCGCCATCCAGCTGAGTTTCGCCAGCTCTTGCGGTACAGTGACTCACCCGCCATCCAGCTGAATTGTGCCCACTCTTGCGGTACAGCGATAGCCGGCTGCAACAGGACTCTCAAAATGGTGGCCAGCTCTTTGGATTTGGGCCTGGTCCACTAAAATGGCCCTGGGACACCTTGGAACTCGGACGCTTGCCTGCTAGGGCATGGGCCCCATTCACGAAAGTGTCCCCTCTTTTGACTGATTGTTCTTGTTGCCTATCTCTTCTGTTGTCATTTAACGGAACCTTTTTGGACTGCCAAAAGGGGTTCTGGTCCGACCGCTGGTTGGTGGAGACATTTTGACTATATCCTGGACCTGCCCGGCCTCGCCCAAAATGGCGCCAGTATAAATGGGACTCGTAAATCCTTGTTGTGTACTGGTTGCCCAACCTTGATATCACATGAGATACGTATGCAGTTTTGAAGCACATGGCAGGCGGGGACGAGTACTGATTGAACATTTGGACATCCCTATTGATATTAAGTTCTGATGTGTTATTGATTACTGTACTATTGAAAGTTCGAATTAACGTCACCCATGGTACTTGCCCGCAAATGTATATCTAGATAATTTTATTGTAACTGGCCCTGTCGTACTTTAATTATAAAATGTACGTCCACCGATTCCGCAACTGTTAGACACCTTACTTCTTGCAACCTAATGGCCCGCCCGTTACGTTCTTCTACAGTGTAAATGTCCCCTCATCAAATACGATTCCAGTTTGCTCCGTGGCCGGCCCAAGTGGTTATAGGCCCGTATTTGTATACTGACATTTTCACAATAAAGGTTTTTAAAACAAAACACGGTAGTAGTACCTTTTTTGGTAAAGTTTTGAATAATAGCCACTGTTTTCGAATCAGTAAAAGGCAAGTGAAATAAAGCAGCCCGATTACATGACGGTTAAAAGGTATAATACGCAGGAACGCAGTAAAGATAAATGGTCAAGGGCTGTTGTGTTTTCCACTCCTGCAACATAAAGTGATCGATAAGAATCCGATATTCATGCCTATCAGTGACTAAGACAGCAGGCCGAGCCTGTTTTGCTCAACGGCTCCCTCATGGGACGAAGAAACGCCCTTTTTCTCGAAAAAGGAATATTTTACTTGCAGGACAGTTGTAAATTTCCCGGGAAAATACATTAGCTTGGAACATTGTTAGTGATAAACTGTAAATGCATCTGGGTCCTTTGCTTTACAAGTCAGAGTGAGAAAAAAAAAGGTGGGGCTTTCATCATTTGGGAAAAAAAAATGTTCGAAAGCAATGAAAAGCGTTATTTTTAGGTCATATTACCAAGCCTTTCATCATTAGAATAACAAAAGTAAAATGAACCAATGAAAAGTTTTATTAACAAGTCACATGACCTGTTATGCTTACGTTACGCGCTGCGCGCTGCGCTCTGGATCGTTTCCGGGAAGCTGCGCCTTGCGCACCGGAGCACTTCCGGCTGCGCTAACGCGGCGCGTCATATGATGCATTATGCGACAACGCAGGTCCAGAATATAGTCAAAATGTCTCCACCAACCAGCGGTCGGAAGACAACCCCTTTCAGCAGTCCAAAAAGTTCTGTTTAATGACAAGAGAAGGGACAGGCAACAAGAACCATCAGTCAAAGAGGGGAGGGCAAGTTCTTCTCTACCGGGTCACGTTGGGGCTCCACCGGAACTGATCGAATTGGTAGTCTACAGTGTTTCTGGATGTTTCAGACTGAAGCTGGCGTCAACATGAGAGCACCACCATCTCGTGGCTACGTTGTGGCCATTCCGCGAGCAATCATGGCAGTCGCTCCCCACCGGAAGTCTACGGGAGTCGGGGGTCCCGGTGACTGTTGTAGAATCTTCAAGGCTGAGGGGACTCTTTTGGGAATGGGGCCCATGCCCTAGCAGTCAAGCGCCCGAGTTCCACGGTTGCCCAGAGCCATCTTTGCAGGCCAGGCCCAAGTCTGTGGAGCCGACCGCCATTTCGTGAGCTCCGTAGCAGCCGCCTGTCACTGTACCGCAAGATTGGGTGCAATTCCGTTGGATGGTGGGTGAGACGTTGTAATAGCAAGAGCAGGCGCAATTCCGCTGGCCGAGCGAGGCACTGTGTCGCAAGAGCGGGCGCAAGTCAGCTGGTCGAGTGAAGCGCTGGGGTGTAGCTGAGAAACCTCCACCTGGGGAGGTGGGGGAGGCTCGTTCACGCCGCCTCTCCCTTCTACTGCACCCCCGCCGTCTCCTGGCGCAGGTATATGTGATGGTCGGACCAGGGCACCGCAGGACGTGTTTTCAGGTCAAACGGATTGTGGGACAAGGTGTGGAGCAGGTGCAATTATCTCGGGGGCCTCCGTCAAGTGGTTCAGGGAGGCACCGCATCACATTGTTTTCCAATGCAGTCAGGTCCACAAACAGCCCCCATTTACTTTGAGAATAGTGAAGCTGTAGCAGGTGCAAATAAGCTTCAGACACTGTTACAAGCGTTGCTCGGAACCCTTAACTATGGCACCCAACATCCAGGACTTATGCCATTTGTGCAAGGCAGTGACATCGAAGCATCTCAGGGACCAAGCAACATACCATATCCAGAGTCCTTCCCACAACCTCTGCCTTCCTTCTTACCTAGTTATTGTTCTTTCACTCCCACTCCAGGCTTTTAGTCTGTGGATGAAAAACCATGAACCTACACTCACCTATGAAAATCTTACTATTGATGGTTTATTTTGAGCCCAAAATACAAAGGCTTGTTTGGATCGATGTTGCAGCAGGCTGCCATGTAAATAGTTATTTAATAAAACGTATTAGCCTGTTACTTTGCTGGTGTGTTGCATATATTTATAATATTTGCATAGTGTTTGTCGTTATTTTGGGTGGGGTGGGCGGCGGAGCCGAGCTGTCTTGCAGCCATCATGGTGTCGAGCTCAGTTCCTCTCACTAGTTTCGTATTTGTCATGAGGGGTTGTTCATAATGTCTCTATTTTAGCGAGGTCAAAAAGAGATCCCATTAGTAGCCTACTAATTTTGCTTGATTCCTTTTGTTTTTTTAACGATTTTTCACTATCTGCAAAGACAAACAGAGTATTGCGACTCTGTGCTTGTTTGTAAATAGAGAATGAACCAAAGAGAACCAATTCCAAAACAATAAATGCTAGGATAACAATCAATCAAATGGAGAGGGAAGCAGGCACGACGGATTACAACGGGGGCAAAGGCCTGTGTTACCTACCCTTCACTATCTGCAAAGAGAGAATACTCCAAAAAGAAAAGAGGGGGGGGGTGCAGCGTTCAAAGCACATCAGCATGCATAAATACGAAAATGTTTTTACCTATGACGTACTTGACATTTTACAGCTTTTGATATTTGCTATTAAAAAACCATTGAAATTCACTGAAAAAACCATAGGTTATAGACCATATATAGTTAGGAATTAGCATTTACAAAACCTTGAAAATTCACTGAAAAAACCATAATTTACTCGCACAAAACCATTGAAATTCGCATATATAGTTAGTTGCACTAACTATATATCGCACACCCGCAATCCACTGCTGATGATGTCACATATTACATCATTCATGACATGGTCAGTGACATCACTGATGACATCTCAAATGACATCACTGATGACATCACTGATGACATCTCATTTGACATTACTGATCACATCACTGATGACATCATTCATGTGATAATACGATGAACCTCTTCAGACTCTAATATAACTTTAGATAGACTCAGTGTAAACAGACACTCAAAGACTCTCACTCATCCATGGAGTTACTCACACACCTAGTCAGTCATGCAAAGAATCAATCACACCTCCATTTCCTCAACTATACAGTTATACACACCTTACTAATTCAAACATATACTAACACATATTTTCTCTCTTATACAATCCCTGATACAAGTTCTCAATGATCCATACAGCCACTCACACATTCACTGGCTCTTATGCACAGTTATTTATATATGTCAACTCTCACATGTACTATGTTTTACATATGTACTTACTTTGACATGTAGCACTGAGAAATCCATTCACTCACCAATACACTCATGCAGACAGTCAACCGCCCATACAGCTGTTTCCACATGCACTTTTGAACCCATACATCTAGTGAATCAACTGCTCACACATCTATGCACAGAGTCACACACCTCCCAGCCACCCACACACACACTCAGTCTCCCATACAAATACTTGGGCAACCAATCAATAACCCATATAGTTACTCATATAGCTACTGATCAACACATGCAGCAGTTTACAGAACAACAGACATAATGATGCACAAATTAAGACAGTTTAGTCACTAACCCATGCACTCAGTGAGACACAATAAATCACTCACTCATACAATCAGTCATGCACCTACTAAATCCTTCATCCAGACACTTATACAGCCACTCATTCTTCAGTATGTAAGACATATTTTAACTTTACAGAAACATACAGTCACTGGCTGTTGTCATCAGTGATGTCATCAGTGATGTCATTTGAGATGTCATCAGTGATGTCATCAGTGATGTCACTGACCATGTCATGAATGATGTAATATGTGACATCATCAGCAGTGGATTGCGGGTGCGCGATATATAGTTAGTGCAACTAACTATATATGCGAATTTCAATGGTTTTGTGCGAGTAAATTAAGGTTTTGTAAATGCTATTCCCTAACTATATATGGTCTATAACCTATGGTTTTTTCAGTGAATATATATATATATATATATATATATATATATATATATATATATATATATATATATATATATATATATATATATATATATATATATATATATATATATATATATATATATATATATATATATATATATATATATATATATATATATATATATATATATATATATTCACTGAAAAAACCATAGGTTTCACACCAGTTATAGTTAGGAATTAGCATTTAAAAAACCTTTGAAATTCACTGAAAAAACCATAGGTTTCACACCAGTTATAGTTAGGAATTAGCATTTAAAAAACCTATTAAATTCACTGACAAAACCATAGATTTCACACCATTTATAGTTAGCTGGAAATTTTACTGACATAAAACCATTGAAATTCCCACGTTATAGTTAGTTGGACTCACTATAACTTGCGCGCCTGTAATGCACTGCTGATGACGTCACATATTACATCACTCATGACATGGTCAGTGACATCACTCATGACATCACTGATGACACCATCCAGTGAATGTGTGTCTTTCTGAAAAATAAATTTGTTTTATATATGTATTTGTAAAGGTCGATGGAAGAATAAATGTTTAAATAAGTGTGTAAATGGATGTTTTTTAAAAAAAAAATTGGTTGGGTAACTGGCTTATTACGTGTATCTTAGTGAATACATATATTAGCGAGTATTGTTTAAATATTTAAATGTTTGTATCAGTGTTTCTCTTTGTGTATAAGTGGCTGCAGGGGTTGGTGACTGACTCACTGTTTGTATGTGTTTTGAAGACAGCATATGTGCAGGACTGTATGGGTGGATGAGTGTGTATATGTGTGTGTTAGTGAGTGAATGACTGTCTCACTAGTGTCTTCATTAGTAACGACATATGTTTTAATCTAGTATATGTGAGTATTGATGTATATAAGTGAGTATAGTATATATAGTGAGAGATTGTAGGAGTTCCTGTTTAAATAAGTATGTGTTTCTATAAGTGATTGTTTAAGAGAGTAAGTATGGGTAAGTTTCCTTAGAAGTAAGGTGGTAGTGTGTGTATAAATGTATATGCAAATAAATGGATGTTCAATAGTTTATTTGCATGTGTGAGTATGTGTGTGAGTAACTTTTGGATGACTGCTGATGTGTAACAGGATGTATAGGTGTATCACTACATATGATGAGTGAGTATATATATGAGTGACTATATAGAACTGTTGGTGAATGAGTGGATGTGTATATAGATGGTGGAATTACTGAATTGGTTGTTGTTACTGGTTTGGGTATCTCCATTTTTTTGAAAATGTTTGTTTCTATTTTTGAATATGTGTTTCAAGCGTTACATTACACTGAAATTAGTCTGTCACTCTGTCACAAGGATGGTGTCATCAGTGATGTCATGAGTGATGTCACTGACCATGTCATGAGTGATGTAATATGTGACGTCATCAGCAGTGCATTACAGGCGCGCAAGTTATAGTGAGTCCAACTAACTATAACGTGGGAATTTCAATGGTTTTATGTCAGTAAAATTTCCAGCTAACTATAAATGGTGTGAAATCTATGGTTTTGTCAGTGAATTTAATAGGTTTTTTAAATGCTAATTCCTAACTATAACTGGTGTGAAACCTATGGTTTTTTCAGTGAATTTCAAAGGTTTTTTAAATGCTAATTCCTAACTATAACTGGTGTGAAACCTATGGTTTTTTCAGTGAATTTCAAAGGTTTTTTTAATGCTAATTCCTAACTATATAAGACCTGAAAGCCCACCAGGAATCTCCAGTATGCGCCAGGGGACTGCATTGCAGAGAGGTGTAATGAAGCCACAACCCTTTTTACACCTCTCTGCAACGCAGCCCCCGTGCATGTTTGAAGAGGGGGAACTAATTCCCCTTGCATACTGGGGGCCCCTGGGGGCCAATTAGCCCACCTGGAACCTCCAGTATGCGCCAGGGGCTGCATTGCAGAGGTGTAATGAGACTATGCCCCTTGTTACACCTCTCTGCAACGCAGCCCACTGCCGCGTTTGCAGAGGGGGAACTAATTCCCCTTGCATACTGGGGGTCCCTGGGGTCAACTGGTCCACCAGGAGCCTCCAGTATGCGCGAGGGAGCTGCATTGCAGAGAAGTGTAATGAGGCCACACCCTTGTTACACCTCTCTGCAATGCAGGCCACTGGCGCGTTTGTAGAGGGGGGACTAATTCCCCTTGCATACTGGGGGTCCCTGGATCATATCTGCCCAAACACCGATATTCCGAACGATTGTAAATTACTTTTCTTGAGAAACATTTGGATTTGGATTATCATGTCCTATACTTTGGAATTTTTGAAAGACTGACTTTGAGGATGCTATAAATTACTCAAGTCTGTCCGAATTGTGTGGGTAAAATTGATACCTAGTCACTTTGAATAAGAATATACTTATGTCTCGTCTAACATTTGGAAGAAATATCTAGTTATATGACAACTGGATACCGACATAACTTGAAGGAAATAAGAACGCCCTGAAGAAGTTCTGTTGTACAGAACGAAACCTTTCGGCTGGCTGTGGTACATAAACTTAAGGAAAATAAAAGCATTTGAATATACACCAAGATTCAGCGCTTCAATAAGGACTCTAAGTGATATGATTTGATTGGACTCATTGTGAAAGTGGTGCTGTGCCAAACTTTGGAATATTCTCCACTACTCTCTACTACTTACTCTCTCCTACTCCACTACTCTCAAATACTCACTGTCTACTACTCATTCTCTACTACTCTACTACTCTCTCTCTACTACTCACTCCCTACTACTCGCTACTCACTACTCCCTACTACTCACTATCTACTACTCTCTACTACTCACTCTCTACTACTCTCTCTACTACTCACTCTTTACTACTCACTACTACTCTCTACTACTCACTCTCTACTTCTCACTCTCTACTACTGTCTACTACTCACTCTCTACTAATCTCTCTCTACTAGTCTCTACTACTCACTCTACTACTCACTCTCTACTACTCACTACTATTCTCTCTGCTACTCATTCTCTACTACTCTCTACTACTCACTCTCTACTACTCACTCTCTACTACTCACTCTTTACTACTCTCTACTACTCACTTTCTACTGCTCTCTACTACTCACTCTACTACTTACTCTCTACTACTGTCTACTACTCACTCTCTACTACTCTCTACTACTCACTCTACTATTCACTCTACTACTCTCTACTACTCACTCTCTGCTACTCTCTCTACTGCTCTCTACTACTCTCTACTACTCACTCTCTACTCTCTATTACTCACTCTCTACTCTCTACCTCTCTACCTCTCTCTTCTTCTCTCTCTACTAATCTCTACCTCTCTACCGCTACCTCTCTACCTCTCTACCTCTACACCTCTACCTCTCTACCTCTCTCTACACGCACACATATACACATATATGCATATATATATATGCATATGCATTTATATATATATGTATGTATAAAAAAAAACAACAAAACATTTTTTTT
This sequence comes from Lissotriton vulgaris, assembly GCF_964263255.1. Classification (NCBI taxonomy): domain Eukaryota; kingdom Metazoa; phylum Chordata; class Amphibia; order Caudata; family Salamandridae; genus Lissotriton; species Lissotriton vulgaris. The sequence goes on from NW_028242747.1 coordinate 229,456, forward strand.
TTTAAACAGCTACTTTTAAAACTGTCATTCTTTTTCCCCATGGTACACTCCCCGGTACGCTTACCGGTGCGCGTACCGGTGCGCGTACCGGGCGCTCACCCCGCGAAAATCAAAACATTTTTTTATTTTTTTTTTGCTCCGCGGGGCCCTTTTATGGCCCCCACATCAAACCTAGGGGGTCAAGGGGGGTCTACTCTGCCCCCTTATGGTCATTTCCCTCTTTGTTTTGGCCACCTCTCGTGTCTCGATCCTACCGAGACACAAGATGGCGGCCGCTCCGGACTGTTTAGAATGTTTACAGACATCCCAGAGCCAATCAGCTTTCTGCGCGCAAGTCGCGGTAAGCGCCCGGTGCGCGTACCGGTGCGCGTACCGGAGCGCGGCTATAGATATATATATTTTTTTGAACCTTAATTACTCAAAATCCACTGGAGCACATATCTTGAGACATAGCAAAGGCACATCGGGCTACCAGTCCCTACAATTTTGCCAAGTTTGGTGGAAATCCATTCAGCCGTTCGGGCTAAAAGTGAAATCGACCGCCCTATGGAAATTAACATGGGGAAAACGCGTTTTGGGACCCCCCTTTTATCTCGGCCCCCGCTTGACGAATCCCCCCCAAACTTTCAGGGAAGGACCGGAACGCCGCGAGGCCATTTTGAGGAAATTTTCAGGCAGATTCGTCAACCGGCGCCAAAGTTATTCCAAATAGAATTTTCAGATTTAACATTGAAAAAAATCCTAACTATAACTACCTACTGGCGACCGCCAGTAGGTTATATATATATATATATATATATATATATATATATATATATATATATATATATATATATATATATATTACCTACTGGCGGTCGCCAGTAGGTATATATAGTTAGGATTTCTGGCGACCGCCAGTAGGTAATATATATATATATATATATATATATATATATATATATATATATATATATATATATATATATATTACCTACTGGCGGTCGCCAGTAGGTATATATAGTTAGGATTTTTTTCCTATGGGATTTTTGAAAATTCTCTGTCGAATAACTTTGACGTTTGTGGACGGAATCGGCTGACATTTTCAGGAAAATGGCACATTTTGTTACTGAGCAGCCCCTGAAAATTTGGGGGGGTTTCGCAAAGGGGGGGCCGAGAAAAAAGGGGGGTCCCAAAACGCATTTTTAACATTGAGTTTTCCATAGGGCGGTTGGACTCACTTTTAGCTCGAACGGCTGAATGGATTTACACGAAACTTGGCAAAATTATAGATATGGTTTGCCCGACGTGCCTTTGCTATGTCTCAATATATGTGCTCCAGAGGATTTTGAGAAATTAACATTTTAAATAACAGATATATCTGTGACAGCGCTCCGGTTAGCGCTCCGGTTCGCGTACCTGACGCGTAACGGAACTTCGCGAAGCGAAGCTGATTGGCTCTCCGGTGTCTGTCAACATTCTAAACAGTCCGGACTGGCCGCCATCTTGTCTCTCGGAAGGATCGAGAGACAAGAGGAGGAGAAAAACGAAGGGGGGATTTAATAAAAGGGGGCAAGGTAGACCCCTCTTGACCCCCTAGGAATGATGTTGGGGTTATTAAAGGGTCCCGTGGGGCAAATAAAAAAAAATTGATTTTTCGCGGTAGAAGCTCTTCCCGGTACGCGAATAGGGTCGCTCACCGGTAGCGTAACGGGAGTTCGCCATTTTGTGTTTCGTTTTAATTAAATCACAGCCTTGAAGATTCTACAAAAGTCTTGGGGGCCCCCGACTCCCGCAGGCTTCCGGTGGGGAGCGGCTGCCATGATTGCTTGCGGAATGGCCACGACGGAGCTACGAGATGGTGGTGCTCTCATGCTGACGCCAGCTTCAGTCTGAAACATCCAGAAACACTGTAGACTATCAATTTGATGACTTCCGGTGGAGCCTCAACGTGACCCGGTAGGGAAGAACTTGCCCTCCCCTCTTTTGACTGATGGTTCTTGTTGCCTGTCCCCTCTGTTGTCATCTAACGGAATTTTTTTGAATTGCCGAGTGAGAAAAAAAAAGGTGGGGCTTTCATCGTTTGGGAGAAAAAAAATGTTTCAATCCAATGAAAAGTGTTATTTTTAGGTCATATGATCAAGCATTTCATCATTAGGAAACCAAAAGTAAAATGAACCAATGAAAAGTTTTATAAACAAGTCACATGACCTGTTATGCGGCTTTGGGCTATAAAAAGCCTACAAAATCCGTTGGCCTGTGAGGCGGCGTCAGTAGTGGACCGATGTGCGAATAGGCCGAAGGCAGCACAACGCGTCGAGATCCGGATGGCACCGAGGTGGTGTCCAGCAAGTTGCCGCACTGGTGTGGCTATCCTACAATGCTGCGCCGAAAGACGGCGTGGGGTGCCCGGGGGGGGGGAGGCGGCGCAAAGTGGCCTGTCCCCCCTCCCTAGGTGGAGGCACCTCATGTGCAGTGCTGCGCCCTTTGCCGTTTCACTCGCCGTTCAGCAGAATTGCGGCCGCACTTGCTGCTACAGTAGGTTATTAAAGGGTCCCGTGGGGCAAATAAAAAAAATTTGATTTTTCGCGGTAGAAGCGCTTCCCCGTACGCGAATCGGGTCGCTCACCGGTAGCATAACGGGAGTTCGCCATTTTGTGTTTCGTTTTAATTAAATTACAAGATGGAGGAAAAATAATGTGGGAAATGGGTATAAGGGGGCACGGGAGACGTATCCTGACCCCCTAGGTTTTCTGAGGGTGGCTGAGGAGGCTCAAATATGTTGATACATGTCTTCCAGCGGCTGCGCGTGAGCGGAATTTTTTTTGCTGCGTGACGTCTGTTAACATTCGATTCGAAGGAAATCAGGAAGTGTTGACCGCCATTTTGTCACTGCGAGTAAATATATTGTTCATTTCAAAGCGTTGGAACATGGAAAAGGGAGAAGGTAGAGATTGTCTTGCTGCGTAGTTTTTCTCAGGGTGTGCAGTAAGGCCCCGGTTGTGCTTATAATAACTGTGGGGTCTTCGAACACTTTAGCAAATGATGATCCAAGCTGAGGCAAAGGAGGGTGTCAGTCGGGGGGGGAGCAATGGTGCAGTTTTCACTTCCATGTCTATGTGTTAAAATCTGGTTTGCGATGTCAACATAATCGGCGCCACCTTGTCCCCACTCAGGCACGTACGCTCTAGCAAGCAGCAGCCATTTTGAAAGCGCTATGGCCCCTCTGCCCCTCGCCGGTCCCCAGCCCGTCTCCCTGGCGCTACGAACACCCCCCCCTCTCTGACCACCCCCGCTCTCTTTGTGGAAAATTAATCCGTATTGATAAACATTGTCTGCACCATCTTGCCTTTTTTCCAATGCCACACTTTTGTCGTGCACGGCAGCCATTTTAGATGCCTTGACCAGACCCACTCTCTACACGCCCCCGATCCTCAGCACGGCTCCCCACCCTCGCAAGCATCTCCCCCACGCACTGGTCACCCCCGCTCTCTCTCTCATGCATGGGCCATAAACCTCCCCCCATCTGCGCTGCTCTTCCCTGAGAATCACACCCCTTGCCCGCCCGACACCTCCCTTTCACCCTATTCACTACCACACCCTCTGACACTCCTCTTCCTCTGTGTCCGATTGTCCAGGCCGGTCCCAGGTTATCACCTAGCCCTGCGGATGTAGTTTATGGCCCCAACTGTAAAGAATCACCCCTCTTCAAAGGAGTTATAACAGATCAAGGCCCCCACCCCATGAGATCCGTCACACCACACGCATTCCGGGAATTGGCGGAATGTCCTGCTGCTCCTACTATCTGATAACGATCCTGTATTGTGATTGGGGAGGGGATTCTCACTGTAAGGGTGTGTGGGACCCAGCCTGAAGCAGAAGATTCCAGGGATGCTTTTCTGTACATCAAAGTCTTCACAAGAATGTGTCACATGTAATAAAGCAATAAACCTGTGAATAAGAGGCCAGGCCTCGGAGATGTGGTCAGAGCACCTCCCGAAGACATTCTGTGTGCGTGTCCGAAATGACAGGCTCTCCTCATGAAAAATAAACCCTGTCCTTGCGTTCCAGCCTCCAGCGCCTGTCTCTTTATTTGGTAACTATTTGCTATGGGAAATAAGAGGCGTCCTTGCGCCAACAGCCTGGGCATTCGACAGTAACTGGCTGCTTTTCCTCAATTGGCGTCCCAGCCCGGGGCCCATCAGCGACATGTGGGTTCAGTAAGAGAGGTCCTGATGACGGGGTGAACGTCTAAACGATTGGAGTATACCTGCCTGGAGAGGACCCTCGTCTGGCTGCCGATCGAGTGAACTTCACTGATTCTGAACGGACCTCTCTTGAGTGACCTGCTGTCCTGACTGGGACCCCACAGGAGTGCTGTGGTAAAACTGGAGTAAGAGGACGATCGGGCGCTGGAAGGGGAAGGCGAAGAACTGTCCTCGTGGTCCGGGTAAGGTTAAGTAGGACGTTTTATACGTCTGATTGGCAGGATGGTTTTATCCACCTGATTGACTATTTGATTGATTGTTTGTATCGGAATTGTTTAAAAATACTAGTATTATTCGATTGATTGGTTCGTTTAGCCTTGGTCGCTACTTGATACATTGGTCCTCTTTGGAGATTCTCTGTCTACAAACGTAGAGGAATACGAAGATTCTCTCTTCCTTTGCAGGTAGTGAAGGGTAGGTAACGCGGACCTTTGTCCCCCATTGTAACCCGTCATGCCTATCTCTTTCTCACCATTTGATTGTTTGATTGTCCGAACACTGGTTGTTTGATATTAGTTCTTTGAAGGTATTCTCTGCTTACAAATAATGTGGAATAGAGATATTCCGTCTAGTCTTTGCAAGCAGTGAAAAGATAGGTAGTGCGGACCCTTGTCCCCCCTTTTGTAATCTGTCATGCCTATCTTCTCCCCACTGATTGGTAATTGGTTCTACCCGAACCATTTATTAGAGGTAGCTCGTCCGGCCCCACCGGAGGGCACCCCTAATAAAGAGGACATATATATAAAATACGGATTAGCCACGGTACCTTCCTAGCAAATTATGGCAAAACGAAAGGAATCGAACAAAATCAGTAGGCCACTGATAGGATCCTTTCTGACCCTGCTAAAACAAGAAACACCAGAAAATAGCCCTCCGCAAAAAGTATGAAACCAGGGGGAGGAGCCAAGCTCGCGGTCGGGATGGCCACGAGGTAGTTCGGCTCCGCCGCCCTCGCTGCCTAAGCATGCCTGCCCTACCACCCACCCCGCCCAATAACCGACAAACACTATACAAATGAAAGTCTGCTGATACCCACTATCGGCGTCACCAGATTGGACTAGATCACGCACAATTGGACTATTTCTTTTTCTGGTTATACAGTAACATCTTTGTGCTCATTGCCACATTACAAATATATAGCACTCCAACAAAGTAGTAGGATTATAACACTTTAATAACTTATAAATATATACAACGCTCCAACAAAGTAAACACGTTAAAAATAAAACATTTTAAACAACTATTTACATGGCAGCCTGCTGCAACATCCATCTCAAAGCATTCACCGTCCGCTTGACACTGTCCCTGCCCCTCCCTCCCCGGAGTAGCACCAATGGGCTGCTTTGGGCTGTCTTTTAGTCGGCTTTGGGCTATAAAAAGCCTACAAAATCCGTTGGCCTGTGAGGCGGCGTCAGTAGCGGACCGTTGTGCGAATAGGCCGAAGGCAGCAGAACGCGCCGAGATCCGGACGGCACCGAGGTGGTGTCCAGTAAGTTGCCGCACTGGTCTGGCCATCCTACAATGCTGCGCCGAAAGACGGCGTGGGGCGGCCCGGGGGGGAGGCGGCACGAACGGGCCTCCCCCGCCTCCCCAGGTGGAGGCTCCTCAGCTGCAGTGGGGCGCCCCTTGGCGTTTCACTCGCCATCCATTTGAGTTGCGCCCGCTCTTGCGGCACAGTGCCTCACCCGCCATCCAGCTGAGTTGCGCCCGCTCTTGCGGCACAGTGCCTCACCCGCCATCCAGCTGAGTTGCGCCCGCTCTTGCGGCTACAGCGTCTCGCCCACCATCCAGCTGAATTGTGCCCACTCTTGCGGTGCAGCGATAGGCGGCTGCCACAGGACTCTCAAAATGGCGTCCGGCTCTTCGGATTTGGGCCTGGTCCACTAAAATGGCCCTGGGACACCTTGGAACTCGGACGCTTGCCTGCTAGGGCATGGGCCCCATTCCCGAAAGCGTCCCCTCAGCCTTGAAGATTCTCCAAAAGTCACCGGGGCCCCGACTCCCGCAGGCTTCCGGTGGGGAGCGGCTGCCATGATTGCTTGCGGAATGGCCACGACGGAGCCACGAGATGGTGGTGCTCTCATGCTGACGCCAGCTTCAGTCTGAAACATCCAGAAACACTGTAGACTACCAATTCGATCAGTTCCGGTGGAGCCCCAACGTGACCCGGTAGGGAAGAACTTGCCCTCCCCTCTTTTGACTGATGGTTCTTGTTGCCTATCTCTTCTGTTGTCATTTAACGGAACCTTTTTTTACTGCCGAAAGGGGTTCTGGTCTGACCGCTGGTTGGTGGAGACATTTTGACTATATCCTGGACCTGCCCGGCCTCACCCAAAATGGCGCCGGTATAAATGGGACTCGCAACTCCTTGTTGTGTACTGGTTGCCCAGCATTGATATCACGAGATACGTATGCAGTTTTGAAGCACATGGCGGGCGGGGACGAGTACTGATTGAACATTTGGACATCCCTATTGATATTAAGTTCTGATGTGTTATTGATTACTGTACTATTGAAAGTTCGAATTAACGTCACCCATGGTACTTGCCCGCAAATGTATATCTAGATAATTTTATTGTAACTGGCCCTGTCGTACTTTAATTATAAAATGTACGTCCACCGATTCCGCAACTGTTAGACACCTTAGTTCTTGCAACCTAATTAAGTATGGGCGGAAAATCCGTTCCGCTCGCGGATTTTGCTGATTTTAGGTAAATTCACAATCCCCGAGATTCGCGAATTTCCCGCAAAATCCGCAAATCCGCGAGCAGCGGATTTTATGGCTTGCTCGCACTGTTCGCGTGAGTTCGCGGCTTCCCAGTTCAACTTCGCGCCCCGCGAATAAGCGCTAAATTGCAGAAATACGATCTTAGCAAAACTGAAACTACTTACCAGGTTCAAAAGTTCAAGCTCATCATTAGTAGCCATTTCCTGTAGTGCTTCCTGAGGGGCCCCTCCAGAGTTCAGTTGCCTACTTGCAACTATTATGTGACCCTGCTCTGACCCTCAGAATAGTTACACATATGCCACAAAGGTCCTGAATTACAGCTAAGGGAGACAAGCAGGAGCCAGGCTGGAAGTTCAAATCCAGTGACACATTAATCAGCCCCTAATTCATTATTGTCAGTTGGGGCAGGGCAGGTGTTGTAACTAATTTTGCAACAATGAAAGCACTTAGCAAGTGCAAAAGATCACTAATCAGGAAGCACTAAGGAAGCAGGTGCCAGCTAAAAAAATATTCTGTGACACATTAATCAGCCCCAAATTAATTCAGGTCACTTGAGGCAGGGAAGGTGTGCTTTGCTTTGCCACAATAATGTACACTGGAAAACCAGAGGGTGCTGTGATGAAACAGAGGGTGGCATGGGTGGGCCAGAGGGTGGCATGAGTAGTCAGAGAGTGGCAGTGGTGACAGAGGGTGGCAGTGATGAAGAAGAGTGTCCCAAACAGGCTGGACACGTAGAAACAACAAGTTCGCAAAACTTGCGACCCGACAGGTAAGTTCGCGTTTGCGAAATTGTACAAAACACTCGCGAACTGGTAGAAACCCGCGCGAACACAAAAAAAAATCGCAAATTCGCGAGAATTCGCGGATTTTGCGGATTGCGAGTTCGCAAATCCGCAAAATTCGCGAACGCGAGATTCGCAAAATTCGCCCATGCTTAACCTAATGGCCCGCCCGTTACGTTCTTCTACAGTGTAAATGTCCCCTCATCATATACGATTCCAGTTTGCTCCGTGGCCGGCCCACGTGGTTATCGGCCCGTATTTGTATACTGACATTTTCACAATAAAGGTTTTTAAAACAAAACATGGTAGTAGTACCTAGATTGGTAAAGTTTTGAATAATAGCCACTGTTTTCGAATCAGTAAAAGGCAAGTGAAATAAAGCAGCCCGATTACATGACGGTTAAAAGGTATAATACGCAGGAATACTGTAAAGATAAATGGTCAAGGGCTGTTGTGTTTTCCACTCCTGCAACATAAAGTGATCGATAAGAATCCGATATTCAGGACTATCAGTGACTAAGACAGCAAGGCCGAGCCTCTTTTGCTCAACGGCTCCCTCATGGGACGAAGAAACGCCCTTTTTCTCGAAATAGGAATATTTTACTTGCAGGACAGTTGTAAATTTCCCGGGAAAATACATTAGCCTGGAACATTGTTAGTGATAACTGTAAATGCATCTGGGTCCTTTGCTTTACAAGTCAGAGTGAGAAAAAAAAAGGTGGGGCTTTCATCATTTGGGAAAAAGAATGTTCTAAACCAATGAAAAGTGTTATTTTTAGGTCATATGACCAAGCCTTCCATCATTAGGAAACCAAAAGTAAAATGAACCAATGAAAAGTTTTATAAACAAGTCACATGACCTGTTATGCTTATGTTACGCGCTCCGTGTAATAAAAAAAAATATATATTACAAAAATATAAAATATATTTTTGAATTACATTTTACAGCTTTTGATATTTGCTATTAAAAAACCATTGAAATTCACTGAAATAACCATAGGTTATAGACCATATATAGTTAGGGATCATCAGTGATGTCATTTGAGATGTCATCAGTGATGTCATCATTGATGTCACTGACCATGTCATGAATGATGTAATATGTGACATGATCAGCAGTGGATTGCGGGTGCGCGATATATAGTTAGTGCAACTAACTATATATGCGAATTTCAATGGTTTTGTGCGAGTAAAATAAGGTTTTGTAAATGCTAATCCCTAACTATATATGGTCTATTACCTATGTTTTTTTCAGTGAATATATATATATATATATGTATATATATATATATATATGCTCACTCTCCACGGCTCATTTACGGGGGAACCGCCCGTAGTCTGGTGGCGCGTCAAACTGGCAGAGCCCCGCCAGCCATTCAATTTTCAATGACCTCCATGTTATAACGCACGCTCAGAAACAGGATAGTACACAGTGTAGCTTTATTGCTGTTACGAGTTTCGGAAGCTTTTGCTCCCTTGCTCACACAACAATCCATCAGCTCTCCACCATTTACATACACAGTTCGTGCTGGCTATAGAAACAGGACTGCACATTTCATTTTGGCTGACATCTTGGAGTGTATTTGTGTTACATTCTTGTTTTACTCCTGATGTCTCACTTTGCTTACAAGAACAACTTTGATCATTATTGAAGATTCTCACCCCCTCCAGCACAAAGAGGAAGAGGCACCAGAGGGAGACCACAGGGAAAAGCAAGAGGAGCCGGAAGAGGGATTGATGAAGCAAGCAGCGGAGAAAGAGAAGGAAACAAAGGAAAAGGAAAAGGAGTGGAACGCGAGCCAGTGGGAACCAGACGCGGGGGCTACAAGAAACGCAACCAATTATGGAGGACAATGAACTGGTAAACAAAACAATAGTGAATCTATCAAGTAGAGATTTGACTAACATAGAAAAGAACACCCTGAGCTTAGGACTCTCGTTCTGCCCAACAGAAATATTCAATTACAGTGAAACAAGAATAGACATATTTCGCTTCATAAGGAAATTAAAACTGAAGAAATGGCATGCTCTGAGATTAAACACTGGTACACTTAATGCACAAGAACCTATTGCTCCTAGTCAGCCCTTTTTAGAAGTGGGTGATGCTAATGCCATTCAAGTGGCGCATAGCTTACTCAGGGAAGGAGATAGCATTGAAACATATTGCTGTGATGAGGACATGGAAATATGGAACATGACTACAGATAGAGCTGCCCTGACAGGTTTCAAACCGAAATCAGTGTTTTTTCCAAATCTTCCTCACGACAATGTAGACACATTTCATGATGTTACAACTAAGTCATTGGTGAAATATAAACACTATTCTAGGGAAAAGGAAGGAGGCTTTAATTTAAACCTAAAACAAAGGAAAGCGATTGAATCCCTAGCAAATGATTCTTCAATTATAATACGCCCAGCTGACAAAGGTGGGAATGTGGTCATACAAGACCGGGAGATATATATAAAAGAGGCCTTGAGGCAATTAGAGAATGAAACATTCTACTGTAAAAATAATGGTAGAGTGTACACAAATAACATCTTAACAATGTGGTCGAAGTTAGCCAAATGGCAGGAGGATGGCCTTTTGTCATAGGATGAGTTTACATTCCTTAAGAAGGACTATCCCAAACTTCCAATAATTTACTTTCTCCCGAAAATCCACAAGACCCCACTAGCACCACCAGGGAGAACCATAGTGTCATCCATAGGAAGCGTCTATGAAAATGTGTCTAAATATATCGAATACTTTCTTCAGGAATTTTTAAGAAAGCTTCTGTCCTATGTGAAGGATACCCAAGATTTTCTGAAAAAAGTTAACAACATGGACTGGAAACCAGAATACATACTTATGACAATGGATGTTAACTCGTTGTACACTATCATTGAACACGAACATGGCATTGATGCATGCATGCACTACCTGAAAAAGCGTAACATAATGTACCTGGAGCATACCAGGATGCTAGGTGAAATGATAAGAATATGCCTTGAAAATAATGTATTTATGTTCAATGGTGAGTTGTACAAACAGATCACCGGTACTTGTATGGGTACGAGCTTCGCGCCTAGTTTTGCGAATTTGTTTCTAGGGAAATGGGAGGAGGAAATACACACTGACCCCCAATACAGGCAGGCATTTAAGGTAGTCAAGGTATGGCTCAGGTACATAGATGACCTGTTTGTGGTATGGAGTGGGAGTGATGTAGAAGCTGAAAAATTTGTGGAGCAATTGAATACCAATAAATATAACATAAGATTGACCCATCATAAAGACAGATGTAAGGTGGAATATCTAGATGTTGAGGTGAGGGCGGAAGGTGACCGATTAGCAACTAAATTATTCAGAAAAGAAACAGCAGGCAATAGTGTCCTCCATGCTCTTAGCAGCCACCCGGACACTCTGAAATGGAGCATCCCTTACAGGGAACTGCTAAGAGCAAGGAGAAATTGTTCTAATACAGAAGAGTACAGACAAGAGAGTGAAAATATGATACAGAGATTCAGGGAAAGGGGCTACCCCGAATCGGTCCTAGATAGGGCCCTATCAAAAATGGAAAACATAACAAAGAGAGCACTTTGATACCAAAAGAGAATGAGGGCAAAGAGAATGACACCACCAGAGAAATCCTAACCTATAATAGGGGGTCTCAAAAGGTAAAGAAAATAATTGCAAGAAATTGGAATATTTTGAAAAGTGATCCTATAATTGGCCCTGAACTGAGTACCAGACCAGCAATTACATACAGAAAAAGTCGTAGTCTGAGGGACATAATTACGAAGGGAGATATCACAGACTACAAGGATAGGAACCAACATAACCTTGTAGGTTTCTTCCCGTGCGGGCACTGTAGAGCCTGCAAATATAGCTCAATGAGAAAGGACTTTGAGATTCCTCATGGCAAGACCAGTAGGAAGATAAGTCAATTTCTGATGTGTAGCTCAACACATGTGGTATATGTGCTTGAGTGTCCGTGCAGGAAAAGATATGTAGGCAGTACGACAGTAATGGCCAAGAATAGAGTTATGCAGCACCTAAGGGCAATTACTAACAGGGATCCTCAATACCCTGTTGCGAGACATTTTGCCCAATATCATAAATCAAATTGCAACTTGTTAACATACTTTGCAATAGAACAGGTAAGCCCAAATCAAAGAGGGGGTAACAGAGAGGTACAGTTGAGAAAGAAGGAATCCAAATGGATCCTGGAATTGGAAACACGACAGCCGAATGGGCATAATGACCATGAAGAGCTATCAGTTCACCTGTACGATTCCTAAACCTGACTATGTAGTAAGAATACTGTATCAACTGAAATGTATGATATTTGAATTGATGTATGATTATCATGTTTTAAGAGGTTCTTTCCTATTGAAATCAAGAAAAGCTTGAAAGTGTATATATGTTTTTAATCAAAACTGTAGCACAATTGTAATTATATGTTTGTTTTACTCTAACAGGTAGAATCAAGATGCTCAGATTAGGGAGCACGTGCACTTCACGAGCAATTGAACCTGTCACCCAGAGGAATTCACGAGAGAATAGAGTAGAAGATTCCGTCACTTAGTAATGTAAAGATTTATTCACGTAAGTTCACGTTTTTTCACTGTATGTTTTTATAAAGCACTCCCCAGAGACATTGGACCCTTATTAAGCCACTAGGCAAAAGAAGAAGGGTAATGAAAAGTACTAGCACATTCAGCCACTGTGGCGAAAGAATAATGAATAAGAGAGTAAAGTAAATGTACTTAACTGCAATAATGATCAAAGTTGTTCTTGTAAGCAAAGTGAGACATCAGGAGTAAAACAAGAATGTAACACGAATACACTCCAAGATGTCAGCCAAAATGAAATGTGCAGTCCTGTTTCTATAGCCAGCACGAACTGTGTTTGTAAATGGTGGAGAGCTGATGGATTGTTGTGTGAGCAAGGGAGCAAAAGCTTCCGAAACGCGTAACAGCAATAAAGCTACACTGTGTACTATCCTGTTTCTGAGCGTGCGTTATAACGTGGAGGTTATTGAAAATATATATATATATATATATATATATATTACCTACTGGCGGTCGCCAGTAGGTATATATAGTTAGGATTTTTTCTCTATGGGATTTTTGAAAATTCTATGTCTAATAACTTTGGCGTTTGTGGACGGAATTGGCTGAAATTTTCAGGAAAATGGAACATTTTGTTTCTGAGCAGCCCCTGACAATTTGGGGGGGTTTCATCAAGGGGGGGCCGAGAAAAAAGGGGGGTCCCAAAACACGTTTTTCCCATGTTCATTTCCATAGGGCGGTTGGCCTCACTTTTAGCTCGAACGGCTGAATGGATTTGCACGAAACTTGGCAAAATTGTAGGGACTGTTAGCCCGATGTGCCTTTGCTAGGTCTCAATATATGTGCTCCAGTGGATTTTGAGTAATTTAGGTTCAAAAAAAGATATATATCTGGGCGGAGCCTAACCACACATCTGATCTGATTGGCTGTCAGCACTTCATCCAAGAAGTGTTGGCAGCCATCTTGGGACCAATATACATGATAGCACCTCATTAAAAAGCATTGTAGTTAATAGAGGGTTTTAGGACTTTAGTTACATTATAAATCATTTGTTGATGGTACCATACTCGTTTTAGGAATTGTGGTGGGTTCTAAGGTGATTTTACCATGTGAAAAAACCTTCTGCTGTGATATCATGAATATTGTTTGAAAGAAAACTAATATCTCATGATTTTCCCACAGTGGTTTGGAAGGGGATCTATAAGCTAAACTGAAAGCATATTTTCTGTAAATTCACATTATCTTTCTCAGTCATGTGAAAATGAAGTCTGACATTCTCAGTAAAACATGTACATCCAACAAGGACAGAGACTGTCAGTTGATTCCTTTGTGTTCTACTGCAGCCTCCTAGAGTGTTCTAAAGAACAACTAGAGCGCTAACAGTCCTACTTATTACAAAGGTATGGCACACCTGAAGCCATCTTGATTGGAATAAAGTGGTAACTCTTAAAACATTTAATTTAAAAAGAAACAACATGAGGGGGCATATTTTGCCATAGAAAGTATGATTAGTGCTGCAGAATGAAAAATTAGGGCACATTTTGAGTGACTTCTCAAATCCTTTTCTATTTCATTAAAACATTCTGACATGCAGTCTCCCAAAATGGCCACCAGAGACAAAAGAGCCCAAATGTAGCCCAAATATCACCCAGATGTAGCCCAAGTATAGCCCAATGACAGAATGTCCCAGAGTGTTCTAAAGAACAACTAGAGCGCTAACAGTGCTACTTATTACAAAGGTATGGCACACCTGAAGCCATCTTGATTGGAATAAAGTGGTAACTCTTAAAACATTTAATTTAAAAAGAAACAACATGAGGGGGTATATTTTGCCATAGAAAGTATGATTAGTGCTGCAGAATGAAAAATTAGGGCACATTTTGAGTGACTTCTCAAATCCTTTTCTATTTCATTAAAACATTCTGACATGCAGTCTCCCAAAATGGCCACCAGAGACAAAAGAGCCCAAATGTAGCCCAAATATTACCCAGATGTAGCCCAAGTATAGCCCAATGACAGAATGTCCCAGAGTGTTCTAAAGAACAACTAGAGCGCTAACAGTCCTACTTATTACAAAGGTATAGCACACCTGGAGCCATCGTGATGGGAATAAAGTGGTAACTCTTAAAACATTTAATTTAAAAAGGAACAAAATGAGGGGGTATATTATGCAATAGAAGGTATTATTAGTGCTGCAGAAAGAAAAATTAGGGCACATTTTGAGTGACTTTTCAAATCCTCTTCTATTTCATTAAAAAATTCTGACATGCAGTCTCCCAAAATGGCCACCAGAGACAAAAGAGCCCAAATGTAGCCCAAATATCACCCAGATGTAGCCCAAGTATAGCCCAATGACAGAATGTCCCAGAGTGTTCTAAAGAACAACTAGAGCGCTAACAGTCCTACTTATTACAAAGGTATGGCACACCTGAAGCCATCTTGATTGGAATAAAGTGGTAACTCTTAAAACATTTAATTTAAAAAGGAACAAAATGAGGGGGTATATTTTGCCATATGAATTATGATTAGTGCTGCAGAAAGAAAAATTAGGGCACATTTTGAGTGACTTCTCAAACCCTCTTCAATTTCATTAAAAAATTCCGACATACAGTCTCCCAAGATGGCCACCAGAGACAAAAGAGCCTAAATGAAGCCCAAATATCACCCAGATGTACCCCAAGTATAGCCCAATGACAGAATGTCCCAGAGTGTTCTAAAGAACTACTAGAGCGCTAACAGTCTTACTTATGACAAAAGTATGGCACACCAGAAGCCATCTTGATTGGAATGAAGTGGTAAGTCTGAAAACACTCAATTTAAAAAGGAACAACATGAGGGGGTTAATTTTGCCATAGAAAGTATGATTAGTGCTTCAGAAAGAAAAATTAGGGATCATTTTGAGTGACTTCTCAAATCCTCTTCTATTTCATAAAAAAAATTCTGACATGCAGACTGAAACATGCACTTTGAATACCAGCAGCAGACGTCCCTGGTGAGCAGTAGCTTTACTACAGTGATCTAATGTGCAACTAGAGTGCTAACATTCAGAATGTATGGCAAATGTGTGACACATCTGAATGCCTTTTTGATGGAACCAAAGTAAACAAGCATTGAAAATGCAATAGATCTCGCCCTCGTTTAAGTTAAAGCCATTCTGTTTGTAATGAGGTGGCTTTTTAGCTTTGCTTTTATTAGTGTTTTTTCAACTTTCATGTAAATAACATGCATCTGTATGCATATAAGTATATGTATGCATGCATTTATGTTTGTATTTATATAGATATACAGATGATATATGTTTATATATGCATGTATATATATATATTCACTGAAAAAACCATAGGCTATAGACCATATATAGTTAGGAATTAGCATTTACAAAACCTTGAAAATTCACTGAAAAAACCATAGGTTATAGACCATATATAGTTAGGAATTAGCATTTACAAAACCTTATTTTACTCACACAAAACCATTGAAATTCCATATATAGTTAGTTGCACTAACTATATATCGCGCACCCGCAATCCACTGCTGATGATGTCACATATTACATCATTCATGACATGGTCAGTGACATCACTGATGACATCACTGATGACATCTCAAATGACATCACTGATGACATCACTGATGACAACATCCAGTGACTGTATGTTTCTGTAAAGTTAAAATATGTCTTACATATTGAAGAATGAGTGGATGTATAAGTGTCTGGATGAAGGATTTAGTAGGTGCATGACTGACTGTATGATTGAGTGATTAAATGTGTCTCACTGAGTGCATGGGTTAGTGACTAAACTGTCTTAATTTGTGCATCATTGTGTCTGTTGTTCTGTAAACTGTTGCATGTGTTGATAAGTAGCTATATGAGTAACTATATGGGTTATTGATTGGTTGCCCAAGTATTTGTATGGGAGACTGAGTGTGTGTGTGGGTGGCTGGGAGGTGTATAACTCTGGGCATAGATGTGTGAGCAGTTGATTCACTAGATGTATGGTTTCAAAAGTGCATGTGGAAACAGCTGTATGGGCGGTTGACTGTGTGCATGAGTGTATTGGTGAGTGAATGGATATCTCAGTGCTACATGTCAAAGTAAGTACATATGTAAAACACAGTACATGTGAGAGTTGACATATATAAATAACTGTGCATAAGAGCCAGTGAATGTGTTAGTGGCTGTATGGATCATTGTGAACTTGTATCAGGGATTGTATAAGAGAGTAAATATGTGTTAGTATATGTTTGAATAAGTAAAGTTTGTATAACTGTATAGTTGAGGAAATGAAGGTGTGATTGATTCTTTGCATGACTGAGTAGGTGTGTGAGTAACTCCATGGATGAGTGACAGTCTGTGAGTGTCTGTTTACACTGATTGTATCTAAGGTTATATTAGAGTCTGAAGAGGTTCATCGTATTATCACATGAATTTTATCATCAGTGATGTGATCAGTAATGTCAAATGAGATGTCATCAGTGATGTCATCAGTGATGTCATTTGAGATGTCATCAGTGATGTCATTTGAGATGTCATCAGTGATGTCATCAGTGATGTCACTGACCATGTCATGAATGATGTAATATGTGACATCATCAGCAGTGGATTGCGGGTGCGCGATATATAGTTAGTGCAACTAACTATATATGGAATTTCAATGGTTTTGTGTGAGTAAAATAAGGTTTTGTAAATGCGAATTCCTAACTATATATGGTCTATAACCTATGTTTTTTTCAGTGAATTATATATATATATATATATATATTTGAACTGCATTTGTCCCCAGGACCTCCCGGGTCCAGAACCAAAGAAGCCGCCACTGCAGTCAATGCGTTTTTCAGAAACTCATAGATTTATTTTTCGAACCTCTACAGCATGTAGTCACAGCGAAAACCAACAGGGTTGGTTTTCGCTGTGACTACATGCTGTAGAGGTTCGAAAAATAAATCTATGAGTTTCTGAAAAACGCATTGACTGCAGTGGCGGCTTCTTTGGTTCTGGACCCGGGAGGTCCTGGGGACAAACACAGTTCAAATACGTTGCGGTTTGGTTCTACCGCGTGAAGCGACGCACTTGCCAGCAGCGCCCAAATACAAGAGGAGAGTGGAACCGTCTTGGGATTATATATATATATATATATATATATATATATATATATATATATATTTTTTTTTTTAGAACAAAGAGGGCGGCACAACTGTATACTTTTTACGAAGCTTTAATCACACAAACACTCCACCAGGTGGAGTGTTTGTGTGATTAAAGCTTCGTAAAAAGTATACAGTTTTGCCGCCCTCTTTGTTCTAAAATTAATACTGGGCTATGATCCAGCCCCCGGGCCGAGCACACACTGTCGAGCGCACTCAGGCTTGAAGGATCGCTTTGGAATTATATATATATATATATATATATATATATATATATATATATATACATATATATATATATATATATATATATATATATATATATATATATATATATAATTCACTGAAAAAACCATAGGTTTCACACCAGTTATAGTTAGCTGGAAATTTTACTGACATAAAACCATTGAAATTCCCACGTTATATTTAGTTGAACTCACTATAACTTGCGCGCCTGCAATGCACTGCTGATGACGTCACATATTACATCACTCATGACATGGTCAGTGACATCACTCATGACATCACTGATGACACCATCCAGTGAATGTGTGTCTTCCTGAAAAATCAATATGTTTTATATATGTATTTCTAAAGGTCGATGGATGAATACATGTTTAAATAAGTGTGTAAATGGATGTTTATTTTTAATAAAGTATTGATTGGTTAACTGGCTTATAAAGTGTATCTTAGTGAATACATATATTAGCAAGTAATTTTTAAATATTTAAATATATTTATCAGTGTTTCACTTTGTGTGTAAGCGGCTGCATGGGTTGGTGACTGACTCACTGTTTGTATGTGTTTTGAAGACAGCGTATGTGCAGGACTGTATGGGTGGATGAGTGTGTATATGTGTGTGTTAGTGAGTGAATGCCTGCCTCACTAGTGTCTTTATGAGTAACTACATATGTTTTAATCTAGTATATGTGAGTATTGATGTATATAAGTGAGTATATTTGAGAGTGAGAGATTGAAAGAGTTCCTGTTTAAATAAGTATGTGTTTCTATAAGTGATTGTTTAAGAGAGTAAGTATGTGTAAGTTTCCTTAGAAGTAATGTGCTACTGTGTGCATAGATGTATATGCAAATAAATGGATGTTCAATAGTTTATTTGCATGTGTGAGTATGTGTGTGAGTAACTTTTGGATGACTGTCGGTGTGTAACAGGATGTATATGTGTATCACTACATATGATGAGTGAGTATATGTATGAGTGACTATATAGAACTGTTGCTGAATGAGAGGATGTGTATATAGATGGTGGAATTACTGAATTGGTTGTTGTAACTGGTATGGGTATCTTCATTTTTTTGAAAATGTTAGTTTCTATTTTTGAATATGTGTTTCAAGGGTTACATTACACTGAAAGGAGGTCTGTCAGTCTGTCACAAGGATGGTGTCATCAGTGATGTCATGAGTGATGTCACTGACCATGTCATGAGTGATGTAATATGTGACATCATCAGCAGTGCATTGCAGGCGCGCAAGTTATAGTGAGTCCAACTAACTATAACGTGGGAATTTCAATGGTTTTATGTCAGTAAAATTTCCAGCTAAATATAACTGGTGTGAAACCTATGGTTTTTTCAGTGAATTTAATAGTTTTTTTAAATGCTAATTCCTAACTATAACTGGTGTGAAACCGATGGTTTTTTCAGTGAATTTCATATTTTTTTTAAAAGCTAATTCCTAACTATAACTGGTGTGAAACCTTTGGTTTTTTCAGTGAATTTCAAAGGTTTTTTAATAGCAACTTTCTATAGCTATGAAATGTAATATTTTTATCATGAATCCTATATTGTATATTTATTTAATACTCTTTTTTTTATGTATATTGTACATGTTTTTTTTTTTTTTTGCCCTGGAGCGCTCCTGGTGCGCGTCCCGGTGAGCGCACCGGTAAGCGCAGTCTTGCGGAGCGCCCCAGGGCGCATACCGGTGAACGTCCCATTAGCGCTTTTGCCGCAAACGAAAACATCATCGTGACGTATCGCGTAGCCGCGTCCGCGTGATATGCACGATGTAAACGCACCGGAAAGCACTCGAGCGCATACGATCACGCAACGTAAGCATCCCACACGCTTACGCGACACGCCCCTGGGCGCGCCCCGGGGCGCTCCCGGGGGCGCGTAGCGTAAGCGCGTCGGGTCATGTGACCTAAAAATAACACTTTTTATTGGTTCAGGACAGTTTTGGTTTCCAAATGGTAAAAGCCCTGGTCATGTGACCTGAAAATAACACTTTTCATTGGTTCAGGACAGTTTTTTTTTCCTAATGATGAAAGCCCCCACCTTTTTTCCTCATTCTCACTTTGTACTTTGAGGGAAGAAGACCTGTTGAAAGACCTCTCTGTACCTTTTTGGACTGAAAAATGGCTTAAGTAGCAGCAGCAGCAGGAGCATCTCAGCCACCACCACCACCACCAAGAGGACCACCACAACACCACAGTGGTGGAGATGAAGAAGAGGAGGAGGAGGAGGAGGAGGGGAGGAGGACATTCCTGCCAGAAGATAATACCCCATATAGGCCAAAGCAGCACATTATATGGGAGTTTTTTTTCCATCCCAAAGGACCTCAAAAAAGTGAATGCGCCAAGGGTTACTTGCCTAATCTGTGGCACTGAACTTTCAAGGGGGAACCCTAACATGAAATTGCTCATTTAGTAATAACACCATGATTCGCCACATGCAGCGCCTGCATCCTAACAACTATGCTGCGGCAAAGGTCCGAGAACTGGTCAGAAACCCTCCCCAATCTTCACCCAGCACCTCCAAAAGAAAGCAACCCACTCCATCGGGACCAGAGACAAGGGAGATGGTCCCAAACATACAACCCCAGTTTGGGCAATACAAGATCACTTGTATATTTTGTGGTAAAACAATCACCTATGGTGAGCAAAGCATAAAGCTCATCAACCGTGCTGGTGACAACCACAATTGCCCCAAAAAAACATCATTTTTTCCTGGTTTTTTTGCTCCAGTTGAGCCGTTTACAATTCCCTGTTTTTTGTTTCTCCCCATAAAAATAACAAAAAATATATAAAATTGTTTATAAAAGCCAAAAAAAGTACAAAATGTTCAAAAACACATAAAAAAATATAAAACAACAAAAAGAAGAAAAAAAACAGTTCTTTATAGAACTACCTCCAATTTGTAAAAAAAGGCTACATTTTTTAAAAACTCTGTTATTCTTTTTCCCCGATGGTACGCTCCCCGGTACACTCCCCGGTGCGCGTACCGGGCGCTCCCCCCGGGCAAATCGAAAAAAAAAAATATGTTTTGCCCCGCGGGCCCTTTTATGGCCCCCATATCAAACCTAGGGAGTCAGGGAGGTCTACTCTGCCCCCTTTTGGTCATTTCCCCCTTTGTTTTTGCCACCTCTTGTGTCTCGATCCTACCGAGACACAAGATGGCGGCCGCTCCGGACTGTTTGGAATGTTGACAGACACCCTAACTCGCGTAGCGCGCTGGTTCGCGCCCCGGTGCGCGTACCAGGGCGCGCTTATAGATATACATTTTTTTGAGCCTAAATTACTCAAAGCCACTGGAGCACATATCTTGAGACATAGCAAAGGCACATCGGGCTACCAGTCCCTACAATTTTGCCAAGTTTGGTGGAAATCCATTCAGCCGTTTGGGCTAAAAGTGAGTTTGACCGCCTTATGGAAATTAACATGGGGAAAACACGTTTTGGGACCCCCCTTTTATCTCTGCCCCTGCTTGACGAATCCCCCCCAAACTTTCAGGGAAGGAGCGGAGCGCCGCGAGGCAAATTTTAGGAACATTTCAGGCAGATTCCTAACTATAACTACCTACTGGCGACTGGTAATATATATATATATATATATATAAATATATATATATATATATATATAAATATATATATATATATATATATATATATATATATATATATATATATATATATATATATATATATATATCCAAACAACCCTCCTGTGTAGAAAGGAAGAGGCCACACTGGGTATTGCCACCGAAGCGCCTTTATTGAAACAGCATACTGGCATAATGCATTTTGTCTTTTTCAAGCCTTCATCGGATGCCTCTGTTTGTTCAGGGTGCTGCCCCACCCGCGCTGATATGATGTCCTGCACCCTCCCATTGGTGGGAGCGCAGAGTTCTTAGTCACCTGACTGACCATCTGTAGCAATGTTGTAGGCACTGCAACTCTCAGACGTCACCTCACTGGGACCGATGTTGCGCAGTGATTTTGATAGTAATACCGTCATAAAGGTGTTATGCTCGGCAGGACAAAGCACCAGGTGGCCGGTTTGAAAGTGTCCTGAATGATAAAATGTCTAAAAACTGCTTCCTCTGGCCCCAGCAAACACCCCAGCCTTGTCGAGTTGAGTTTCTGCCAGGCTGTGAGCAGGAAAGCAATGTGACCTGCTGCTTGTCAATGCCGAGCTGTATTGCACAGCAGCCCCTGCAAGTCTCACTCGTGAAGGCCGACTGAGCAGAATCCGATACCTCGGGAACACCAAAAACTGCAGCTGCAGACACCAGATATATATATATATGCCACAATGAATCCGGTTCAAGTAGAGGCTGTCTTGAAGGGCGGTCCGTATGCAGGGTACCGGAGACCCTGTACTATTCTACACCATACCTTCTTAATCACAGAAGTTTTTATGGACACAAATGGGTATCGTTGCAGCAAGAATTTATTTCAGCCACAAAGCAACGCGTTTTAGCTTACGCCTTGTTCACGCTAAGTGACAGGCGTTTTTTGCACACTTTTTATGTTTTAAAATGCAGTGTAAACATCAATGACAGACAGTGAAAAACACAGTGCACACATCAAGAAATAGCAGCCATCTTATCATGATGTTACATACATAGTTACTTGTATCAGCAAGCCACACTGTTCTATGTTAATCACAGTTGTAGCATGATTATATCACCAAAGACTTAGTAATAATATAACTATCCTTCAACAGATTTTCACCCATGAATATGAATTAGAGACCTCCGTAAACATGTCTAACAAAACATTAAATATCACCAGTACTCTATACATGCTGACAGTTAGTTAAACAACTAGAGGGTTGATCATTTGATAAATAAATGCTGACAGTTCTTTCTTGCAGCGAAAGTATTAACATTTTACAGTTCTCCCCAAGTGGGCAAGCTATGAGTCTTTATCCCAAAAATGTCCACAAAGCATCTTACAATTAAGATGTTAATGTACATACTCAAGCTATTATGGAGTCTCTTAATTCTTGGCTTGCATACATAACGACAATCAAGCTCTAGTGGGATGAGCCAATGATTTGGATGGCATCCAGTGAATAAGTGCAAAAAACCTATAAAGTGAAAGAAATTAAAATATGTTAACATCAATCCATCTTCAGAATTTACAGCAATTTATCAATTCATAGCACCATCTCAATCATGCAAATGTACAGACAATTCCTCGTTTGAATTCAGCCCCATCAGGAACATCGTCTCTAAATCTATACTATACCTTGACTCTAATTTCCGTAGAGTCAATGACCCGTTTCTTCCCAAAATGATGTCCCCTACAGAGTCAAGTCAAGTCAAGTCAAGTCATGGAATTTGTATAGCGCACTACATACCCAGAGGGTTTCAAGGCGCTTAGAACCATTTTGCATATGGTTGTCAAAAAACATGTCGGGCTACTGGGTATTGTCTGTTGTTGTAACGAATGGCATGAATGTGTTCTAATACCCGTTTCTTTGCACGATGAATCGTGCTTCCTATGTACGCCTTATTACAAGGAAATACTAGGGCATAAACACAAAATATTGTGTTGCAAGTTAATACTTTTTTGATCACCAAGTCTCTCTTGCTACTACTGATGTTCAAACTTACACAATACAAACTATTGCTGCAGGCCTTACAATTCCTGTAACACCTAAATCCAGGCCTCCCAATAGCTCTAGACTTCTCAGTTTCAGTTACTAAGTTAGGACTTAGTTCATCTCTCAATGATCTAGTTTTCTGAAATGTAACCTGGGGACGATCACTCGGATGTTTTTTAAGGTGAGGATCTGTGAGTAGAATATGCCAATGTTTTTTTTAAAGTCATCCTCACATCTTTGGCTTGCCCAGAATAAGTTGTAATACATCTGAGTCTGTCAGGTGCTTCAACTTTGGCCTCAGGATGCAACAACTGGGTAAGTATCACTGTTTCCACCTTTTTGCATTCTGCCACTATGGTTATGTGTCCATATCCCCGTTCTTTGAACCTTTGTACCATGATTTTCTTCTCACTCAAATACCCATATTCAGAATTACAATTCCACTTGGCACGTAATAGTTCTCCAAATGGAATGTTTTGTACCAGGTTTCTGGGGTGGGAGCTAGATGCACTAAGCAAACTATTCCCTGCCGTACTCTTGCAAAATAGTTTTGTTTGTATCATGTTTTCTTTTATTTTCGAATACGATATCCAGAAATTTGATCTCGGTTTTGCTCATGTGTTCAGTTCATGACAAACTAGATATTTACGTTCAATTTGCCAACAATGACCTTAGCAGAATCTAGTTCCCCATCCCAGATGACAAAGATGTCATCTATAAAGCACAGCCACAGGACACAATGATCATATTCTGCCATTTGAGATACCACCTGCTACTTCCACCAGCCCATGACCAAATTGGCATAGCTGGGGGCGAAGCAGGTGCCCATGGCTTTGCCCTGTGACAGGCAGAAGATGACATCATTAAATAAAAAAATAGTTGTTCTTTGAGCAAAACTCTATCATCGTCAAGATCATTTCCGAGTGCCTCAACATTGAAATAGATCGGGATCTTAGATAGCGTCTTATGGCTTGTAAACCAAAGTGGTGTTGTATACACGTATACAAACTGCACAAGTCTAGGTTCACCAGAATGTAACTGGATTCCCAGTAAATACAATCTATAATAGTAAGGAAATGAGTCGTATTCCTTAAATATGATGGCAGTTCAACCACATATGGTCTTAACTAATGATCAATAAATCGAGAGGTGTTCTCCAATAGAGAACCCATCAATGAAACAATGGGTCTCCCTGGTGGATTTGTAGGGTTTTTGTGGAGTTTGGGCAATAAATACAAAATAGGGAGTCTAGGATGTAAAAACTTCAGATAATTGTACGCATCCCACTCCACTAAACCTTGATCTTGCCACTATGCTGCAACGATACCCATTTGTGTCCATAATAACTTCTGTTATTAAGAAGGTATGGTGTAGAATATATATATATAAATAGGTTTCAGGGGCGTTAGAGTTAGTTGGAAATTTCAATCGTACAAAACCATTGAAATTCCCGTGTTATAGTTAGTTCAGATAACTATAACTCGCGCGCCCGCAATGCACTGCTGATGACGCCACATATTACATCACTCATGACAGGGTCAGTGACATCACTCATGAGATCACTGATGGCATCTCAAATGACATCACTGTTTACATCACTGATGACATCATCCAGTGAATGAGTTTTTTTCTGAGAGTGAAAAATACAATTTATTTATGTACATCTCAAGATTGATGGAAGAACAAGTGGCTAAAAGTGTCTAAAAGGATGATTTTTTTTGATTGATTGTATAACTGACTGATTAAGTGTATCCTAGTGAATACATGGGTTAGTGAGTAATATTTAAATATGTAAATATGTGTATCAGTCTCTCACTTTGTGTATAAGTGGTTGCATGGGTTGGTGAGTAGCTACATGAGTGTCTATATGGGTTATTAGTTGTTTTTTTGAGTATAAGTATGAGTGTCTGAGTGTCTGTATGGTTCGGTGGAGGGTATTATGTGGTGCATAGATGCATGAATGAGTGACTCACTGTTTGTGGGTGTGTTAGTGTGTGAATGACTGTCTCAATAGTGTAGTTATGAGTAAATATATATGTTTTAAATAAGTATATGTGAGTCTTGGTGTATTTAAGTGAGTATACGTGAGAGTGAAAGATTGGAAGAGTTCTGTACAAATAAGAAGCTGTTTCTATAAGTGATTGTTTAAGAGAGTAAGTATCTGTAAGTTTCTGTAGAAGTAAGTTTAGTAGTGTGTGTATGACTATATATGAAATTTAATGGATGTTTGATACTTTGTTTGCATGCGTGACGATGTGTGTGAGTAACTCTATGGATCAGTGTCACTGTGTAACAGGATGTATAGGTGTATAAGTACACATGTATAAGTGACTGTATAGTACTGTTGGTGAATGAGTTGATGTGTGTGTAGATCTTGGAATTACTGAATAGGTGTGTTGTAAGTAGTATTGATATGTTCATTGTTTTGAAAATGTTAGTTTCTATTTTTGAGTGTGTGTATCAAAGGTTATATTAGGGTGAGAGTAGGTCTGACACTCTATCACAAGGATGATGGCATCAGTGATGGCATCAGTGATTTCATTTGAGATGTCATCAGTGATTAAAATTGGTTGTACATTAACGGATAAAAATGGGCGATGGGCTTGGAGGGATCTAAAATGACGCTTTGCACTATATATGGTCTAATGTCGATGATGCAGGAATTTTAGTTGAGTTAAATGCTGAATTAGTCACATGGCTGCAACCATTGACTATCTGTGGTGACATAATCATACATTTAACCAATCAAGCTATACAGGATGGCCCTGATAAATATAGTGGACATAAGCCCAAAGTTTTTAAAGCACTTCATAATTTACTTTGTGATAATGGGTTGGTAGATGTATGGGGAAACATAAGGGGGGGTGACACTGGTTACACTTTTTATTCTTATCCACATAAAAAAATTGTAAGATTAGACTATTTTTTTGCTCCTATTTCACTATTGGCAGATGCAGCAATTCAGGTTTACCCAAGGATCTCTTCGGACCATGCTCCAATTGTCTTTGAACTAGCTTTACGTAGGAAGAGATCTATACTTAATAACTTTACATTTGATCGGAAATTGTGTTTAAATGAAGAATTTCAGGATTACATGTGTAATTGGATCAAGGGCTTCTTTGAAAATAACAATGGTACAGCATCTGTTAGTACATTTTGGGATACTTTTAAGGCCTGTTTTCGGGGGGAAGTTCTTAGTTTCAGCTTTGCTCAGTAAAAGAAACATAAACTGGAGTTAGCTCGATATTATAAGGCATTGACAGAGGCGGAAAGTGCTCTAACTAACGGTATTGCCTCAGGTTAGAGTGATTTGTCGAGCTTACTAATAGTGTTGCCAAACACCGTGCTAATGTTCTGGAATACTGGAGTGTTGAGAATGCCAGGAAACATTTGATTTTTAAGTGACAAAGTCATGAATTTGGAGAAACTATTGGAAAACGGCTGGCTGTACGACTTCGAATGAGGGAATCTGCTCGAAACATCCAGGCTCTGAGCGATCTGAATGGGGTGCTGCATTCTGATCCTCGATTCAGAAAAGGGGGTGGTGATGGACAGAGTATCTGAATTAAGCAGAACACTCGTACCCAGTCAACAGATCAGGGCTTGATCCATCACCGTTTTTTAGCTCACTGCACCATCCCAGCTCAGAACCTGGCTACATGTAAATTAGTCTGTCCCTGGCCCAGTGCATCATGGGAACAGGGCAGACCAAACTACCGAGCCAATTCTTTTACTGGAAAGGAAACAAGCTTCCGGGGACCGGTTTCTGGCATTACAGCCGTATTCGGCCCGGCTTGCTTGAATCCTGATGGTGCAGTGAGCAAGGGACTCATGTCTGAGCATACCCTTCCACGCTTATGGTGGACAAAACGATTCAGAAAAGGGGGTGGTGATGGACAGAGTATCTGAATTAGGCAGAACACTCGTACCCAGTCAACAGATCAGGGCTTGATCCATCACCGTCTTTTAGCTCACTGCACCATCCCAGCTCAGAACCTGGCTACATGCAAATTAGTCTGTCCCTGGCCCAGTGCATCATGGGAACAGGGCAGACCAAACTACCAAGCCAATTCTTTTACTGGAAAGGAAACAAGCTTCCGGGGACCGGTTTCTGGCATTACAGCCGTCTTCGGCCCGGCTTGCTTGAATCCTGATGGTACAGTGAGCAAGGGACTCATGTCTGAGCATACCCTTCCACGCTTATGGTGGACAAAGCGATTCAGAAAAGGGGGTGGTGATGGATCAAGCCCTGATCTCTTGACTGGGCATGAGTGTTCTGTTTAATTCAGATACTCTGTCCATCACCACCCCCTTTTCTGAAGCATTCTGATCCTCAGCAGATACTCTCAATTTTTCAACAGTTTTATTTATTTATTTATTTATTTTGTGATTTGTAAAGCGCCTGGTGACCCGTAGGCATCCCCGCGCTATAAATCTGTGGAGACCAAGAGAGGGGGGAAAGGGGAAAAACTATTTGGGGAACAGGAGGGTTTTAAGTTTTTTTCGAAAGAGAGCGTGACAGGGTTCCAGACGCAGACTGCGTGGAAGTGAGTTCCATCCTGCGGGAGCTTTGACCGAGAAGCGTCGACCACCGGTGCGAGCCTTCCTGAATTTTGGCACAGTGGCCAGATGTTCGCCGTCAGAGCGAAGGGGTCTGGAGGCTTTGTAGGGGATAACCATGTCTTTCAGAGCGGCAGGACCAACACAGTTGATGAGCTTATGGGTGGTGCACAGGGCCTTAAACTCTACTCTCTGGCGGACAGGAAGCCAGTGCAGGGCCTTAAGAGCAGGCTTGGCTGAGGCTCTGGGTGGAAGGTTCATAATGAGCCTAGCCGCCGCATTTTGGGTGCGTTGGAGTTTAGCCAAGGTGAATTCAGGTGCCCCGAGGTAGATGGAGTTGCTGTAGTCGAGCCGGGCTAAGATGAGCCCCTGAACCAGTAGTTTCCTGGATAGGGGGGGGAGGAGAGGGAGGATCTTGCGAATGGATCGCAAGAGGCCAAAACAAGTTCCAGCTGTTTTGGCTGCCTGAGTCTTCATGGTGAGGTCAGGTTCCAGCCATACTCCTAATGTTTTGATTTCTTTTTTTGGTGTAGGAATTTCACCAAAGGCGTCCGGCCAAACTGATGATGGGATGGAAGTCCATTTGTTGCCCAGGAGCATGATTTCGGTTTTTGCACCATTCAGCTTCAGGGAGGATTCGCACATCCAGGTGTGAATATCCTGGAGACAGTTCAGCAGGCTGTCTGGGTGGTTATCCAGGTGGGACAGAGAGACGACGAGTTGAGTGTCGTCTGCATAATTTACTATTTTTATCCCGTAAGGGGTCACAACATCTTCAAGGGGGGCCATGTAAACATTAAACAGGGTGGGACTAAGCGATGCTACCCTTTATAGGCAGCAGCGGAGAACTGTTGGGGATCAGGATATATTTTTTGAAGAGGGATTAAAACTATTGGATCCCTCCCTCAACTTGAATGGCCGATCTCTATGGAAGAACTAGAAATGGCAGTTAAAAGTTTGGCACTAGGGAAAGCGGCAGGGCCCGACAGGATACCGGTGGAGGTCTATAGGTTGTTTTTTTCATTTAATTAAAGAAGAGATGTTAAAGGTTGTACAGTTAGCACAGGCAGGACATCCACCTAGGTCATGGTCAGATGCTACGATCGCTGTGTTCTGTAAAAAGGGTAAGCCGCCGGAACTAGTGGGATCATATCGCCCAATCTCTTTATTGAATTGTAATAACAAAATATACTCCAAAATTCTGGCAAATCGTTTGTCTAAAGTTATAACATCTCTGGGCTCATTAAATCAACCTGGTTTTAACCCTAAGCGGGGCATTGTGGCACATGTGAATAAAGTTGTAACGTTATTTGATATCGAAGGGACCGAAAGAGAATCTAGCATTGATTTTATTGGACGCAGAAAAAGCGCTTGATCGCGTCCAATGGGATTATATGTGGCAACTGCTGGAGAAAATTGGTTTTGGCAAATGTAGTGCAGCTTTGCAGGAGCTATATAGAGATCCCATTGCCAAGATCTCTGTAATGGGGCTTCTTTCGGACACTGTGACCATAACTAGGGGCATCCGACAGGGTTGCCCTTGCTCTGCCCTATTGTTTGCCCTTTATATAAATCCCTATATAGAACAATTGTCACACATAATCTGTATTACTCTGTTTCAGGTGTGTGATTATCAATTCTCAGTTGTTGCCTATGAAGACGACATAGCTGTGACTACAGTGAATCCATATCTGGTGATTAAGGAGATTGAGCGGTTAGCCAAAGAATTTGGCTGGGTCACTGAGTATAAATTAAATGAGTCGAAAACGCAAATCTTATGCTCTGATAGCATATTATGGAGGGATGAGAGGGTAGTCAGAGAGGAGACTTATCTGGGTATACAAATTAGAGTCTCTATGTCTGAGCTAATGGATGCAAATTGGAATTTGCTTATTCATAAAGTGAAAGCCTCTTTGGATAGGTGGGACCATTTGTATTTCACAGTAATTGGACGTTGTAATATTATCAAAATTAATCTCCTCCCCAAGGTTCTCTATATATTTTGGTTGATACCCCTGGAAGGTTCAGAGGCTAGATTGCAATATTTGCCCTCCATCTGTGGGAAATTCATATGGAGTCCAGGTAGGCCCAGACCCGCGATGAGATTTATGACTTTATCATTTGAGAGAGGGGGCCTTGCGGTACCTGATTTTGCATTATATTTTGTAACATGCTTTTTGTTGAAAATGCGGGTGCTAATAACTGGGGAAGGAGTGGTAATAAAGCACTGGCACCCACAATTTTTGAAATCCTTATTGGCCCAATTGCCAAACAATGTTTATTCATAGAATTGGACGGCAGCTATTTTAAACGTACACGATTTAAAGTCTTGAATAGTGCGTTTAAAGTTTGAAAATCCATTCGTAGGTTAAAGACATTGGGGAAAATCTCATATTATACTCCCTTGAATGCATTCAAACATTTACCTGGAATATTTGGGGATAATATTTCTCAAAATTGGAGAAAGAAAGGCCTTAGGCAACTAGAGCACTTGTACTCTGATAATGGTTCTGTAAATCATTTGATGAATTAGCTTTACAATATAGTCTTCCCAGGGCACAGTTTTTTTAATTTTTGCAAATTAGGGATTTTTTATTTCAAATCAATGTTAATATGGGACCTAATGATGTTGTAGAGGGGGTTAGATGGCAGCTTAAAATTGGAGCCTTATACCAGATCTTGCTTGCTGGAAGGCTAGATGACCTTGATAGGCATAATAGGAAATGGATCGAGGGCTTGGGAGAATCAGTTATTGTGATCAAGGAAATTATTGGTATGTCTAGAGAATCATTAATGTCCGCAAATTTGAAAATTCAGTTTTTTAAGACTTTATTTGATTTATATTATACCCCCGCACGGATGGCTAAGTGGGGGAGTGGGTATGATGGGAAATGTTTTCGTTGTGGGGAGGACGACGAGGACAGTATTCATTTTTTTTTAAATGCAATAAATTAAATAGATTTATTACAGATATAGAAAAGTTTCTGTCGTTGGTTATAAAGTTTCCTTTGACCATCACTCCTGCCATGATATTATTGGGGAAGACGCCTACAAATAGCCCTATGTATGTTTTAAATCAACATCGATATTTGCTTTTTTTCTCCATGACTGTTGCCCGTCTATGCATTGCAGCTGAATGGCTGCAGATAGATCCTCCAAAATTTGAATTATGGCGAGCTCCAATGTATAATTTGTATAAATTAGAACGGGGTCTATTTTCTGTTAAAGGTCCTAGGACTGAGGGCTGATTCGAAATGATTTGAATGGTGTATTGGCTATTTGTGTAATTTTGGACAACTGGTCTAAGCTGCCTTTTATGTATGGATGTATTGCATGTATTCCTTTCCTTGTCATTCTGTTTATATAAGGATTTATGTAACCACGCTGCTGTGATATTATAAATAAATATAATTTAAAAAAAGAAATGTCATCAGTGATGTCATGAGTGATGTCACTGACCATGTCATGAGTGATGTAATATGCGACGTCATCAGCAGTGCATTGCGGGAGCGCGAGTTATAGTTAGCTGAACTAACTATAACAGGGGAATTTCAATGGTTTTGTATGATTGAAATTTCCAACTAACTCTAACGCCCCTAAAACCTATTTTATTTTCAGTGAATTTCTAAGGTTTTTTTGAATGCTAATTCCTAACTATAACATGTCTGAAACCTATGGTTTTTTCAGTGAATTTCAATGTTTTTTCAAATGCTACTTTCTAACTATACCTACAGAGATACAACATGTGAAGAAAGAAGAAAATACAAACAGAAAGAAGCAAAAGAAATGCAGAAAGAAGCAACAGAAGTCCTCAAAGACGAAGAAAAGTGCAGGAAGAAGGAAGACGTCCAGAAAGAGCAAACAGAGGAGCAGAAAGAGGCCTTGTTACAAAATCACCCTGTACCCTCAACTTTTTCAGACAGGTACTGGGGTAACTGACTCTGACTTACCAGTCCAAGAGCCAGTGCTATGCTAAAAGACACTTAGAATACAGTTACAACACCTACATACACTAGGGAACACTATGCGTCGGGGTACCCCTGTGATTACCATGACCTCCTCTGTAAGCCCCTAGTAC
Organism: Lissotriton vulgaris; assembly: GCF_964263255.1. Lineage (NCBI taxonomy): Eukaryota > Metazoa > Chordata > Amphibia > Caudata > Salamandridae > Lissotriton > Lissotriton vulgaris. The sequence continues at coordinate 261,395 of NW_028242747.1, forward strand.
ATAATGCGGAAGGGGGATTAAAACTACCTCTTAAAACGTGCAACAGGCTGTGTTTGCGCACTGGTGAAGGTAGGGGGGCCTGAGGTGACATATGTGCAAACACACCCTGTGGCTGTGTTAATATGGAGGATAAAATCCCCTTGAATCTTGAGTGTCCCTTGGGTCTAACTAGCCCACCAGGTATCTCCAGGTAGCGCCACAGAGCTGTGATGCAGAGAGGTGTAAAAAGGGGCACAGCCTGGACCATATCTCTGCAACGCAGCGCAGTAGCCCTTACTGTAAGCACCTGGTGGGCTAGTGGGCCCCCAGGTTCCCTCAGGATTGAAAGGGAATTATTTCCCCAACTTAAAATGTGCCACAGGGCGTGTTTGCACCCGTCCCCTCCCTTCACCATTATGTAAACGCGCCCTGTGGCCATTTAAAGTTGGGAGAGTAAGTCCCATTGAATCCTGAGGGTCCCTATGGTCCAACTAGCCCACAAGGTACCTCCAGGAAGCGCCACATAGCTGCGTTGCAGAAAGGTATGAAAAGGGGCACGCCCTATACCACCTCTCTGCAACGCAGCGCAGTGGTGCTTGCTGGAAGCGTCTGGTGGGCTAGTTGGGCACCGGGGGTCCTCACGATTGAAGAAGAATTATTTCCCCAACTTAAAACGTGCCACAGGGCGTGTTTGCCCATGTTACGTCAGGCCCCGTCCCCTCCCTTCATTACTGTGTAAACACACCCTGTGGCCATTATAAGTTGAGAGATTAAGTCCCCTTGAACCTTAAGGGTCCCTGAAGTCAAACTAGGACCACTAGGTACCTCTAGTAAGCGCTGTTGCAGAAAGGTGTAAAAAGGGACATGGCCTCTGAATACCTGTCTGCAACGCAGCTCCCTGGGGCATAATGGAGATACAGTTTGGTCTAGTTGGCCCTCAGGGACCCTCAGGATTCAAGGGGAGCTAATCTCCCAACTAAAAATGCGCCATGGAGCATGTTTGCCCAGTGGTTAAGGGAGGGGGCGGGCCTGAAGTGACATGTGTGCAAACATACCCTGTGGTGCATTTTAAGTTGAGGAATTAATGCCTCTTCAATCCTGAGGGTTCCTGGGGGCCAAGTAGCCCACCAGGTACCTCCAGTATGCGCCAGAGAGCTGTGTTGCAGAGGTGTTCAGAGGCCACGCCCCTTTTTACAACACTCTGCAACACAGCTCCATGGTGCTTACTGGAGGTACCTGGTGGGCTAGTTGGCCTCCATGGGCCCTCAGGATTGAAGAGCAATTAATTCCACAACTTAAAATGCGCCACAAGCGTGTTTGCACACATGTCACCTCAGGCCCCTCCCCCTCCCTTCACCACTGTGTAAACGCGTCCCGTTGTGCGTTCTAAGTTGGGGGATTAACTCCCCTTGAATCCGGAGGGTCCCTGGGGTGCAACTAGCCCACCAGCTACCTCCAATAAGCTCTTCAGAGAGGTATAGCTTTGTCCACTCTATTCTTGAAAGGGTATCTTTTTACTTATTCTGGGTGCTCCCTTGTGTCTGGACAAAGCTATACCTCTATGAAGAGCTCTAGGTATAGCAAAACACTGTGTCAGGGGTTGCCTTTACTCATTTCAGGTTGGCTTGGTTGGTATTTTACCAATTCAAAGCTGTAATACTGTGCCTGGAGTGGAAAATGGCTTTTGTCATTTTACAGCTCGGCAAGGACAGCACTGTGCTAGTCCTATGCTCAAAGACTTTGCTGTATAAATGGCAAACAATGTTGTCCTTTTCTATCTCGGCGTGGATGGCACTGTGCTAATCCTATGCTTAAAGACTTTGATAGAAAAGCAGACATTTGAGGTGAGCAGATCTAGAGTGTCGCTGGTGTTGAGAGTGCTCTATACAGGAGCTGCTTTCCACCAAAATTTCAGAACTACCCAGAGTTCTCTGTTTCTTTTTTGCATATTATATATATATATATATCTATATACCACTGTGTAGTTATAGTTGGGTCAGAGTTTCTATAGGAAGAACGTTTTGTTTCACTAATAACTTTGGAGCCGTATGGCGAATCTTTACACAACTTTACCCAAAAAAGCTAATCCTCCATGAACAATGCCTTTCCCATTCCTGACCATATTTGGCAGACAATGGAACACACAATAATTCTGCATCGTGCCAGCCATTTTCACAGGAGACAATATGAACTAAAAGAAAATGGCCAGCAAAGAGGGGAATCCTTGATTACTCTCAGTGGAAAAACAGACTCTGTCTACCATTAATCCACAATGGCTGAGTGGAAGTCTTATTTAAGCACTCCACACTACTTATGCTATTAGAATCTGGGGAAGTATAGACATAGTTTATCCATGAACAGAATTTGGTAAACTTATCTCAGTGATGTGATTGTGTAATAATGCCATGTAGTCCAAATGATTCATATCTGCCACGTTTTAGAAGAGAATTTGGCGTTCATGAGGCTTCAAGTGAATTTCTGGGCCGCGTATTTCCAGGTGTTTATAATCCATATTTTATTTTCCTATCATACATTCTCATGCTATTTACTCTTGACATTAAAAATGGTCAATCATTACTCCTTTCCATTATCTCTGCTGATGTTTTCATTCAAATATGTGGGGGGGGTTAATTCTCAAGCAGACATCATCATCATATATCTCTCAAACATTTGGTACACAGAGCATCACAATCATGCTCTTTTATAGTAATTTGTGAACTATGATAACCTCACATACCACAGTCACCTTTTACTATACGGTTACATTATTTTGAACCATATAAAATCTTGAAAGAATGTGCTAGGATACAGACAGATACCAGCAGCATGAGGTAAATACACATGCCAGCTGATGATTTTCTGTTAGCTTCCAAAACGAAATTGTTTCCTCTTTGATCTAGTAAACTCCAGTAAGGCATGAATAACTGATTTCCATTATTCAAACATTTAGAATGTCCAAAGTAGATATCCTGAACTGAAATATATACATCAGGGATTCCTAAGCAGACAAGGTTGATTCTAGTAACTAACAAGAAGAAGGGTATCAAAGATTTGCAGGTCTGTGATTGCTGTGCAATATCATGGAATCTAGGGGCATATTAACAGGCCCCTTTTCCCGCCATAGGAACACCACTTTTTCTGATGTTCCTGTGGCAATATGGGCTTCGCCTTATTCACAAGGTGCCGTTAATCCACTTATTATGACTTAACACCGTCTTGTGAATAAGGCACCCTCTCTGGCTAGACTTAATGTGAAAGGAATGGGCAATGGGTGTCGCAATGGGCATTCCGCCGCTACACCCATTGATTTTCATGCAACACCAAATGTACAAGGGTGACATAAATATGGGTCATCACCAACATTAAAACCTGGGAAATCTTGAGCTTAACCTGACAAATCAAGGAGAAATGCTTTATTTCTCCTAGTTTTTGCTGTTTCTATGTGTGCTGTATTGTGCAGGAAGGTGTCTCTTCCTGCACATAAACAATCATTTAAAAGAATTATGAGTTACAAATTCAATGTGTGCTGAATTCTGCAACACACATAGGAGTTACAAAACACCATTACTCATTGTTTATGTGCAGGAAAAGGACAGTTTGATGCACATAAACAATCTTTCCCTGCAATGCCGGCACCCTTGAACAACAGTGCAAGAGTGCCTGCACAGGCACTAGGCAGCTACATTTAGTATCAGAGCTAAGGGAAAGACAGGGGACCACTGTATTCGTGTGAATGTGGCACATCCCTGCATTTGGGAACTGTTGGAGCACTGCGTTAGTCTTCTTGGCTTAATGCTTTGCTCTATCAGTTTCCTAGTAAATATGCCTCATAGTCTACAGAAATTTGAGGAAAAGATGCACAAATGGAATCAAGATTAGTAGAAATTTACAGGAAATTAACAATTCTTAAAAGGCTGGTGTTACATTAGAATAGGCATGAGTTGAAAGGTCAGAAATAGAAGTGATGCTTTATGAGTGAGTAGGTGTACTTAGGAAAAGTAACATGGGATTGAAGTAACTTTCCCACCCCCCTTTTTAAGTGCATTGTTTTCCATTTATTCAAAGCTTTCCAGATTATGAGGTCTCAGCCATGATGGGAGGCATATGTGTAATTTGAAAAACACATAAAGTGGGCAGCATATATGATATTTTTAAGAGACTCTCCCATTCTGCCCTACTTTTATTTGTTTTTATAATAACAGTAGGATGCCTCCTGTCTAGTTTATTGTCTTTATTGTTACTTTATATTGCAGAATGTATATATTATGTATCTGTGTTTGTGTCTTTTATGTCCTTTTTCTGGCAGAATAAAACATTGGAGAAAAATAAACTTTGCAGTCAAAGCATTACTCTTATATTATGCCTCAGACTTCATGCACCACATGCTGGAAAGGGGGTTGAGTCCTTAAGCTCAAACGTGGTTAGAACACTATTACTCAATACTCATTACTATATACCTTGATTTATATTTCTAAATAATCTTATTCAATCATGACTAAGACAATTAATAACAAGATCGACAGAATGGCAAGGTTCATTTACTTAATTCAGCTGTTTATAACAATTCTAGCAGTATTTCGTTTTTCAATCTTCATGTGGCATATTATGACTGTGCCGCATGATAATGTTCCATTGAAATATCAGCACAAAAATATGGATATATTAATTGGTGAAGACTAGTATGCTGGTATGCTGAATTGTATCACAACTGTTCTCAAAAGGCAAGTGGTATGTTTAGCATACACACACCTCAAAATTCTCCTCTTGTTGTGGGTGCCTATGCACCCCAAAATAAAGTAATCCCAAGATTAAATATGGCTTCTTGAGATCCCGGCCATTCTCGAAAGACAGCCTGATGGCACCTACAATTATTATTATTATTATTATTGCATTTATAACGTGCGACAGCTACCCACAAAGGGTTTCCTGGCGAGAATATGTAAAGATACCTGAAGTGAAATGATAAATAATGGACGGGTCTAGATGTTAAATAGCCAAGTTTTTAGGTTTTTGCGGAATCTACAGTAATTGTTTTCCAGGCGTTCTGAAACAGGCATTGAATTCCACAACATTGGTCCTTGGTAGCAAAAGGACTTGCCACCCATACGGGACAGCTCAATTTTAGGATTTTTTTTGTGTGGAGGAGCGCAGGGGACGAGATGGATGATAGGGGGATACAAGGGACAAAAGATATTTCGGGGCTAAAGCAGCATTCATTTTATGCATAAAACATAAAGCCTTGAATCTGATTCGTTTTTCAACCTTCAACCAGTGGAGGTCCCAAAGATATAGTGGTGGTGGTGTGCCTAGGGATGCTGCATAATAGCCTGGCCACTGAATTTTGAACTACCTGGAGTTTGTGGATAGTTGCTTTATTTGAACCTAGATATAGGACATTCCCATAGTCTATCCGTGACGTGATCAGAGCGTTGACCACGGTTTTCTTTGTTTGCTCAGGTAGCATCCAGCATATCTTTTTCAGCCATTTTAAAATGGCAAAGCACGTGGCAGATGTTTTTTCAGCCTGTTTGTGCATCTTAAGCGAGTCATCAATGATGACTCCTAAGTTCTGTGCTTGAGGTACTGGAACCGGAAGTCTACCCATCTCAGTTGGCCAATGGTGCAGGCCCCACAGGTTTTCATTTTTACCTAAGATGACGACTTCCGTTTTATCCCCATTTAGTTGGAGAAAATTGTCCTGCATCCAGCCCGCTATTTTCTGTAATCCACTTTTAAGGGTGGACTGGGCATCCATATTCTCAGATGTAAGGGCAAAGATAAGTTGGGAATCCTCCGCATAGGAATACATTACTAGACCTGCTTCTTCTACAACCTTAGCCAAAGGGCTCACATACAAGTTAAATAATAGAGGGCTTAAGATAGAGCCCTGTGGTACACAGTGTTCAAAAACATGAGTGTCGGAACATGCTGTTTGGGAAAAGACCTGAAATGTCCTTCCTATTAGGAAGGAGGTGAGCCACTCCAGTGCTGACCCACAAATACCAAGAGAGCGAAGTGTGGTGATTAAAACAGTGTGAGATACAGAATCAAAGGCAGCGCTCAGATCCAATAATACAAGAGCCACTGTCTCTCCTCTGTCCAAGAGGCCCCAGATGTTTTCCGTGACTACAAGTAGCGTGGTTTCCGTCGAGAAACCCGCTCTGAACCCGGATTGTCGACGGGGTATTAAATCGTGGGATTGTGGTTCACATGTTTTTCTAAAATCTTGGCAAAAATGGGCAGCAGGGAGATGGGTCGAAAATTAGAGGGCTGATTTGGGTCCGTTCCTACCTTCTTCAGTAAAGGATGGATCATGGCGTGTTTCCACTCATGGGGTACAGTATTTTCTTGTAAGGAGGTATTAAGTAGATTTGTGACCATATCAAGTGACTGGGAGGTGAGTTTTTTAAGTATTTTACAAGGTAAAGGATCTTTTGGTGATCCGGATTTAATGGAACTGAGCAGTTTAATTAGAGTCTCCGTATCCAGTGGGGGCCATCTATCTAAGATGTTTATCTGGGTTTGAGGCACATCCGTGTCAGATCTACCCGTGTTTGTAATAGGGCCTGGAGACGTGCTAACCGAAGGAACCTCACTATTCTTGCCTGCCACAATTCTCTGATGGATTTTGTCCACCTTCTGTATGAAGTAGGATGCTAAGGCTTCGCATTGTGCTTTATTTAGTTCGGGGGGCATACCTATGGTTTTTTACCCTGAGAGTTCTTTCACCAGTTTGAATAAAATTTGGGAGCGATTTAAAGCATCCGATATAGTGGAGCAAACATAATCTGCTTGTGCTTTATCACAAAGGGTCCGATAGCTTTTTAACTTATTTTTGTATTCTTTTTTCGAATCTAGGGAATAATTTTTTGTCCATCTGCGCTCTAAAGTTTTACATTCTGATTTTTCCTTTTTTAATATCTCGTTAAACCAGGGGGCAGGCGATCGTGTACCCTTGCATTTCGCCTTAGTTAAGGGGAGGCAAGTATCGATTGCGGTCAGGAGCCATTTCTGGACTGCTGTTGATAATGACTGTACTGCCTGTTTTGAACAGGGGCGGTAGGAGTCTAAAAAGATGTTCAGGGCTTCCAAATCCAGATTTTTTCAATTTCTAATCTGCCTTGGATAATCCAAGGGGGCGTTGTGTTCTTGTAAGGCGATCTGTACTGAAAATCTAACCAAGTAATGGTCTGACCAGCTGAGTGGTAGTGACGGTTGGACATTAACTGTTTTAAGATTAGAAATGATGGGGTCGAGTAGATGGCCGGCTGTGTGAGTTGCTCCTGAGTTTAACAGAGTCAGGTTCAGGGCAGCTAGATCTGATATAAATTCCAATATCGTAGTACAGGCTATGTTTTCCAGATGCATGTTAAAGTCTCCGATAAGAGAGAAGTTAGCAGCTGTCAGAACTAGGGGGCTTATGATTTCCGGTAAAGCCGTCATCCATGCCATGGCTGAGCCTGGTGGGCGATAGATTAGCAAGCCAGAGAACATGAAGTTCGGGGTAATAGCCAGTTTAAAAACTGCTACTTCTCCATTTGTGTTGGAAAGTCTCGTAAGGTCACATTTATATTCTTTTTTAAAAAGGACAGTTTTATTACGGCGATCAAACCTTTCAATTGCATAGTTGTCCGGCACTGCTACTGCGACGTCCGGTCCTGAACTCTCATGGAGCCATGTTTCAGTTAGGAAAAGAGCATCAGATTTTTCATCCAGTAACAAGTTGAAAATTTCATACTTGTGTTTAGGTAATGACCTACAATTAAGGCTCATGAAAAAACATGTTTTATGGCTCGGTTGCGAATAATCTATCTCATACTTTTTCCTGTTCTTATTCTTATGCCTGATGGTAATTGATAAACCGCAATTTAAACATGTAGTAGTTCCATCCTCCAGATGTAAATTAGTGCAGTCCTGCTGCATAGGTGTTCTTAAGGCCATTAACTGCTTGGAGTTATACTTAAGATAAAGGGAATTACTTTTGCCAGGCATATTTGTGTCTTGGCTGTTGTTATCCGGTAGATAGTTAAGTACCTCCGTTTGTATAGAGATGCGGCCCGGATTTCGGGCCCCGGGCTCTGTCCTGGCGCGGACGGGCGCAGACGGGCTTGCCTTTGGCTCTCCGTCTGCGTGCCGTCTGCGCCCGTCCGCTGCGCCTCCATGTGTATGATGTCATTTATACTTGCGAGGTTGGGAGGGCCGGGCAGCTAGACCGCTAACCTTAAGCCTCCAGTAAGATGGCGGCCGAGGAGAAGATCGGCAGTTCGAGCCCACTATCAGCACCTAATCGGCTCTAAGTGGGGGCAAACGCGCTAAATCATGCAGCCTACGTAAAGTGCAATAAACAGAGTTTCAATAATCCAGCTTAAAATTTTAAAATACATAGCACCAAAAACCTTCCCGGCTTCCTCCTCAGGAGGTATTAGTTTTTACAATTAAAAAGAATAACTGCTGACATCTGCGGTGCAAGCTTGAGGGGGTGATAATGGGTATCAGAAATGAGTCAAGGTAGTGCTTCTGATCACAACTACAAGAGGGGCTGCTATCTTCATTCACAAATATATGAGTCCCCATCAGTTCCTTCCCCCTGAGAATGTCCTCGCCAACCCATAAGCTTTGCACTCGTATCCTGAAGACGCCAATGCCTCCATCACTATAGCCACCCTTGTGGATGCCTGGAAACATGAAACAGTCCTCTCCATACGCAAGAAGCCATCCTCAGACTAGCCTAATCAATCTCTATGAACACCAACTCCTCATTCGCACTCGATCCCAGTTCAGACCAAACCACAGCATGGCGACAGCCCACATTGCAGCAGCGGACAACATCCGTATGATCCAAATCAAAATCTGTTTTCCCCGAAAAACTGGTGGCCGGACGATGCTGAAGCCCCCCCTTATACCATCTTGTCTGCTCGAAACCTGGGCATTAAATTTGATAACCAACTGAGCTTTAAACAGCAAGCGGTGGCCGTAGCTGGCATGTGTTTCCACATAATTAAATCTCTGAGGAAGTTCTTTGACCTTCTTCCTCTGTCAGCCAGAAAATCAGTCGCAGTTGCCTTAATAACTTCGAGGCTGGATTACTGTAATAGCCTATATGCTGGAGTCAATAAGTCCGTACTCCATAGGCTACAGATGGTCCAACATGCTGCTGCCCGGCTGGTGCTACGCTGGCCCCGTAAGTCATCTGCGTCAGCCGCGCTTAAAGCGCTGCATTGGCTACCAATTGGCAAAAGGATCCTATTTAAGATCTTGCTAATCACATTTAGAGCCTTTCAACAGCAAGGTCCTAAATATCTGTGTAACGGTTTTAAAAGGTACCATCCCACCCATTGCCTGAGGTCTGCTAGTCAGAACCTGTTAATAATCCCCAGATTAAGACTGGCTACCAAAGGAGGAAAATCTCTCTTCATCCTGGGTGCCAGGGCTTGGAACAAGCTCCCACCTTACCATAGGTCATTGTCCCACGAAACTCAGTTTAGGAAAGCTTTAAAAACTTGGGTGTTTTCTCTTACAGATGTGGCCTGCAGAGCGTTAGTGTAAAGTGTAAAGCACTTTCCATCGAGTTGATCTCTTTCCCTCAACCTTGTCATCTGGTTGTTGAGCGCCAAGATACTCCTTGGAGTGATAGGTGTGCTATAAAAGTGTCCTTTACATTACATTACATCCTGTACAGATGGGACATGGCAGCACTAATTCTCTTGGACTTCTCAGTGGTCTTTGAAACAGTATCCCATCCTATCCTCATCTAACAACTGCATGAAACTGGTATCCAAGGTCAAGCACTCCAATGTATTTGCTCCTTCCTGATGCAAAGACCTACTCAGTTAGCATGGGCCTCTACTGCTCAGACGTCTGTGGAGTACCTCAAGGCTTGTCACTCAGCTTAACCTTCATCAATCTTTACATGACCCAGCTCATCAACGTCCTATTGTAAAGTGATTACACTCAGCTGATCTTCACTGCTTGTATTACTAAAGTTTCAGACAGGATAAAGAAAAAGTGTCTCAAAATAACACACACAAGACAGGAGAGTCTCAGGAAACATCTCTTAATGTGGGACTCTCCCTGGTTACCGGCTGACCTTGGATCTACATCCACCTACCCTGCCTATGACAAGGACCACAGGATTGTCACACTCAGCATCTAAACATAACCACCTAGGTCAACATCCTCAATGGCTCCTGCTTCAGCACCCTCAAAATGCTAAGTAAGCTCTTCAAATGGCTCTCCACTATCACCCCCAAAGCAGAACACCCTCTAAGCTGTAATCAGCAAACAACAGACCAGATGTCTCCACACCATACAGATTTCAGCAAGCAGGGTCACCCTCTACCTACCACTCTGCACACACATAACTCTGCACCTCAGCGAGCTCCACTGGCTCCTGATACACAAATTATTCCAGTTCAAACTTCTCACATGCACACACACAAAGCCCTACATAAAGTGGGCCACTTGGGCCTACCTCAACAACCAAATCCCTTTCCACAAACCCACCAAAAGTCTCCATTCAGTCAGAGGTCTACACTCAATTGACGAATATGCAGAACCAGAGCGGGAGGTTGAGTCTCCTCACAAATCACTCATAAAGCATCGAATGACCTACCGTTACCCATCAGTCACCTCCGCTAATCTTGAATTCCACTAGAAGGTTATACCATGGCTCTTCATATAGCCTCACTCTGCAGCCCTAGGCCTGTGGATGCCAGTCTTGTATTCCAGGTGATCGTGGGTAATAGAAATATGTATATCATAACTCATAAGTGCGTGGGTTTTCATACACACTTTCATTCACAGTGTTTCCCACAGTGGAAACATGTAAAGAGTATATGCATTTCTAAGGTGATAAAGTGAACTAAATATGCTTGTGGCTCATGGGATGGAGAACACACATACTGTACCAGGAAAGGCCTCTAAATGCATGATTTGCGTATATTTGTATGCCTGCCTTAGGGGAGCTCTAAATGGCTGGTCATCTAGGAAAGTTGGATGCATAGATTTACAACATTTCGACAATAATTTTGTGAATTTCACTGTTATCATTTGTTTTCTGTACGCTAAACTTCTAATCAAATTCAAGCTTTTGGGAAAGTAATTTTACACATGCTGAGCACAAATATAAGAGCTACTTTATCATTTATTTTCTTCATGAGTATATGAATTAGGCATTTTGGAAAAAAAAGAAAGATTAATGTAACAGATTTATCTTAAGTATTACCAAGGACTGAATCAGGCAAATACTGATTTCTGAAGTCTCTGCTTTGAGGGAATTGTATTGTGGTAACTTTTTTACTCCTAGTTTTGGAATGATGTTGTACCATTTAGAGGGTGGTAGTGAAACATCTTTGTATACATTCTTTTGTGTTGGACATCAGGTCTTCTTTAAGTCTGGATCAAGAATGCTTCCTCTGGTTGTGGAACAAGAAGCTCTCATGGGCTGAACAGGTGATAACAATTAAAACATCAACCTGCAAGGTTGTCTTAACTTGGGAAACGTTAGTCTTCATGATGTCAGCAAAAAAATCCTGAACTTCACCCAATACTTGAGGCAAAGTTTAACTCCACAAGACCACTAAGTGTCAAAAGCTGGATGTACTGTTCAAATAGGACATTAAGCCTGTTGCAAAGTCAGCCTGTGCACTGGGCACCCCGAATATTTTGGCTGACTGGTGGTAACTGACTATCACTGACCCTGGGCTCTGCCTAACCAAGCCCAGGGCCAGTGCTATGCTGAAAGAGATACTTAGAATACAGTTAAAATACCTACATACACTAGGGTACACTATGGATTAGGGTAACTCTATGATTGGCATGATATCCCGAATAAGGCCCTAGTACATAATAGGACAGGGAATTGAAACTACCTTTAAGTCCCTAGTATAAAATAGGGCATGGCAGTCTACAGGCCAGCAGCGCTTTCTGCACTTGCATGTGTGTACTGCTAAAGCCTGAGGTCAGATTAAAAGCAGCCCGTTGTTGCAGTACTGCAGTACTGCTTTTAAAATGCAAATTGTGCCAAAACTCGACTTTGGTGTTTGGTGCACTTTAAAATGTATAAAGTACAATATTTGGGCAAATTAGGTACCCCCACAGGGTCTGTATTATGCATTGTGATTGTTTGCACAAGGTGCACCTTTTAAAAGGTGCGCCGGGGCATACAATGATAATGCGCCTTACTACGTTGCTTGCGCTGCCCCCGGGGCAGCCGTGAACTCACCCAGCCGTGGGGGCATGGCATCCATGTGAAAACACGGAGCAAGCTAATGGAGATCCCCTGGCAGGTAGGTGCAGTCAATGACTGCACTCGCACGCAAAGGGATGTCTGGGGGTCAATGCTCTGCTCTGAGGAGGCGCACTGACAGTGCACCAGCTTCTAAATGGCGCACTGTCAGTGTGACTCCTGAGGGCTGCTTTGACTCTGCGCTTGTAATCTGACGCGGGTTCAGAGTGAAAGGAATTCCTTCATTTGCATAGGGCACACCCCTATGCCAATGAGGAAATGCCCTCTGAAGGTAGGGCTGGTGCTTTAAGTGCCCCAGGGCTATCGGTATTATAGAAGGCGATGCAACAAGTGTCTGCGTCCACTTCTATAATACCAAAGTGTCCCGGGAATGCACAAACTGGGTGTAAATGCCGATTGCGCCCCCGGGGTACTAATTGCAATATGACCCCACGTCTCCCCTAGGCATCCCAGGGGTGAGGGAACAGCTATTCATAAGGAGGACCCTTATAAAATGAGTTTTAGGTGCTCTGGGTTAAGTGAAATTGCACATTTCGCTCCCAACATTGTTGTATAGTGCTTCCCAAAATCGACTTTTGTGCTAGGAGCAGGGTGGAGTGAGGGTCTGCAATATCTGTTCATATTCAGAACCCCTAAAGTCTACCCTAGGTGTTCCAAGGGTGGGGGTCCTGTAGATATAAGCAGGACCCTATAAAATAATTTTTATAAACGCTGGTGTTCGAAAAATGACCCACACCATTTTTCCTATTGCAAATCCCCAGGAACATAGGTTAAAATTGGCAAGAAGTTATTAAATAATAATTCCTGCTAGGAGTACTTCCTAGATTGGTATTGATAAAGCCAACACTATGGTATTGTTAAATTTCTCCTAAAGTGTGCATACAAGAAGTTAATAAGACGTTCTTGTCTGTAAGCCAAAATTCAGCCTTCCGGTGGTCTGTCTTGATTGGTTAGAATGAAGTGGATTAGCCAGGCAGGTGATAAATAGCCCATGGAGCTATTTATCAGAAGGAGGTGATAAATAGCCCATTGGGTTAGAAAGCTCTTCTGGGAGGGCAGGGTTCTTCTACCTAGGAATGCCAGAGGAGGGGGAGGGGTCGTAAACAATATTCTTCAATGGAAGGAGTAGACATGCAGGAGAGACCAGTTTCATTTACACCTCTTCTCTTTGAACTCAGACAGATGGTAGGGTTAAAGAAGGAGTGAGCAGATGGAAGAAGGACAGACTATGAAGATTTCCCATCTTAGGGGTGTGTTTAGCCATGATTAATTTTCGAGAAATTGTGCTCTCTGTGAAAAGATAGTGTCACATGTTGGAGGATGTGGCCATACCCAGGGGCATTGTCCTGCACTTCATTGAAAAGAAGTACCCTCCTGCTTGAAACAGGGAACTTGGAATCCATATGTGAGAGGGGCAGATCCTCTCAGATCTGCTGCTTGAAACTTAAGGAAAAAGAAGGGTCCATGCTGGAAGTCTGATTTGCACCAACCAGAATCTGCACTCTGACTGCGTCTGCGGCAAAAACTGAAACTACATCCCTGTGGACCAAACCTGCTTCAAAAGGACTAAAGAGTGGACTCCCTGCAAGCCTCATGTTAACCCCTTCGATGCTCATGACAGAACGGTTCCGTCATGAGCGTCGGTTGGCCTGTGCTCATGACGGAACCGTTCCGTCATGAGTCCATAAGCCCAATTGAACGTTCAGCACAGCGCAAGAATTTGCGCCGCGCTGATGAAGTTAACAGAGCTCAACTGGAACATTACCAAGAATGCACAGCCTAGAGTACTACTTAGAGTATTTATTTTTATTACCTGTTGCTTTGTAAGAATTTTGTCCAAGTGGATTGTGGAAATTGCAGTCCCAAACTTTCAAGAACCATATTAGAGCTTCCAGACCGTTGGAGTAAGTTTTGGACACTTTGGGACCCTCAAAGGAACTTGCCCGGACGAAATCTAAATCCCAAGCCAGTGAACCCTCAGTGAATCTGGTTTCATGGAGAGCATCAAGGGACCTCGCAAGAAAAAGCTCCGTAAAACGTTCTAAGTCCAACCGTAGAAAAGGTTACTGGGACCAACCGCGAGAGCCAAACCATCTACCTTAAAATGCAAGTCAGCCTGGATCCCTGGTTTGTCGTGCTGGAAAGCTCCAAAGGTCGGACTTCCACAGGTATGATCGGGAGCTCTTCGCAAGACAAGCCCATGAACCCTCCCCAAATCCGGATTGGAAGCACCAGAAACACCAGAAACATTTCTAAATCCCAATGTAAAAACTTTGACCAAGACCTACCAGAAGGGGTAGCCATGCAGGGCTACTTCGTGGTCATCCTGAAAGTTTGACTGTCTCCTGGTCTAGTGCAACCAGATGTTCCAATAAGTGTAATAGGTTTCTATGTGCTATACAGTGCTAAATCTTTAAAAATGCATATCTCTGGTTCCCTACATTGGATTTTTTTTTCATTTTAGTGTCATTTTTAAGATGAAAACTTTTCCTATTTTTAGGAATTGGTGTTGGGTTTCTATGTTGTGTTGTTTCTTAATTATTCAGTCAAGTGGTGTTTTTGAATGCTTTACATACCTGTCCTGTCTTTGAAGCTAAGCCTGCCTGCTCACAGCAAAGCTACCAAGGGTTGAGCATGGGAATACTTTTCTAAGACCTGTACTGAGCCCTATAGTTTATTAGTCATCTCATTGCCAGTGGTAGATATATATTTACCACTACTAATATTTGCCAGTTCAACAATGCCTGGCTGCAGTGAGTCAAAACATCGATTAATAATGAGGGTGTTTTAATTACTGCCTCTCAGGCTTGACATTAGCCCTAAGTAACAGTGAGTAAATATCTGTTGCTTAGCAGCCATATATTAGGGTTTCTTCTACACCAGTATACTTGCTCTCTAGGGTATGACTTATCACAGTGGGGAGTCATCAGTGTGCAGCTGGTGAGTGGTTGGACCTCCTGCATCTCTGGGCAGTATTTTCAGCTTTCCTATCACTTCAGCCATTCCATCCTACCACTGGTAGAGTTTTAAAAAAAGTATGCAAAGTTAGAAGATGCTTGTCTTTGCACCTTCAATCAGACCAAGGTGCTCCAAAGGAGATATGCACCTCCACCACTGCTCCAAGCACCTCTAATATGACTGTCTATATTAATTACTAGGCATATTAGGCATGTAGTGTTCCCTGCACATTATTATGCCCTGCCACTCTGTATCAATGAGTGTTCTGAGGAAGCCTGAAGTTAAGTACTCACAAATAAAATCAAATTGTACTATCCATATCATTTGACATTTAACTTTCTGATAATTTACTGCTCACTGTTCTCTTGTTTCATGTCATGTATAATAGCAAAAATAATGTATTTAAATAAATTTAGAATTATGCTCTTGTAATGGTTCAAATGAGACAGCCTTAGCATCCTAGGAATAAAACCTCAGTCAGTTACTTAACTGTCTTACGACAGAGACTGTGCAATGCAAGCTAAGCATGAAGCATGGCATTATTATGCTGATTATAGACAGTAAATCTGCATGTGTATAGAATTCAAATAGGAAGACAACCATGCCATACAATTTAAATCACCATGTAATTGTTATGTTCACATTATTGTAATGGCATGACATTTCAGTGAGTGATAGTTCCATGTTTTAACCGTTTTCTGCTACCAAAGTCATTCTGCAGCATGCTTAGAATGAGGAAAATTGCCTCAGAGCATTGTTTTTGAGCATAGAGGTGTCCCTTCTGGCACAAAAACAATCATGCTTGCAATGCAGGCACCCTCTCACCATGGCGCAATGATGGCTGCATAGGTGCTAAGCAGCGCATTGTGTGCCAGAGCAAGGAAAAGACAGGAATGTGTCATGAAATGTTAAATTCTGGAGATTTGGCCGATGGGACTCCATAGGAGTTACATTATTGCAGGAACTGTGGCAGGGATCTACCGTGTACTCCATCACAGACCTCCAAGTTCAATGTACTCTTTCCCACACTCAGTTTCACAAGTATTTACAGCTGTGTCACGTCCTGAGTCACTACAGCGCTTGTTTACTGGACATGCCAGGGTTTAGCCCCCTTAAGGCACAACTGTTCATGGGAGGACTGGGTAGGGTGGTATCTCTCAATTATAGTGAGCCCTTGTATTTAATATCCTGGAAACAATAGACCAACTTAAACAGAAACAGGAGGGATGGGTGGGTATGATAGAGGAAGTCGAAAGGCAGGAGGCATGCATGGTCCCTTGGGAATTGGCAATATATGCATAACTCCACCTAATCCAACTACACTACCTCCACCAAGCCTACATGACTCCCAAACATTTGTGGAGTCAATGGATTGTCTTTCACATTGGGATGTCTACCTTGAAATATTGTCTGCCATGTGGGATATGCTGTGTGGAAGTGGCAGGTCGACAGGGGTGGGATTAAGGAGCAATGGTTATGTTTTTATTTTTCTCTTGACTTCTTTTTGTTATTAAAACCAATAAAGTGTTTTCATAATTGAAAAAAAATAAATACTGGACATTTCTTCCCTTTAAAGCAGTGCGGCAAGGTGGCTTGCTGCGCTGGGCAGCGTGATTTCTAGTTAAATGTGCCCCTTGTTTTCTCTTCTGGATTAATAGTATAGTCATGTGATACAACCTCCTATAAACTGTGGACATTTACCCTTATTGAATGAAGGTAAACTGTGATCAGGATCATTAGTGTTAAGAATTTTAGCATTGTTTGTCCACGTGTGGATTTTGAAATACAAAATAAAAAGAAAAGAATGATTCCTAGTAATCATGCAAGGATTCCTTTTTTTTTAAATTTCCTTAATTTGAGTATTACACACTTTCAGACATTTTCACGAAATCATAAAACAGGCAGTGTCAGTGATAGTACTGTAATTAAACTTTTAATTTCAAAGAAGGGATTATATATTCTTTGTAGTTTGATACCCCGCTGCTGTTAAAACAAAGTAGACAACTAATTTCGACAGAATATGCAGAAGTGGATAAAAAAAGTTTTTTTAAAAGAATTGAACGCAGAAGTGTCTGACAAGAAGAAAATTACATCTCCTGTATTCTTAAATATAGTTAGTTTTAGCACTGCCACAGCCAGAATCTACTAGGTTTGTCTGTGCCATTGGAAGCTATGTTCACCAAGGACATAACGTTCTCATAATTTGAGCATTCATTATAGAGCTAGACATGGGGTCTTTCTGGGACATGCTGCAACTGACGAATTGTAAAATATTCGCTATTTATTTAATACATCTATGCCCACATGCATCAAACTCCCGTTTTGCGATTCCAAATTTGCGATTTTTACCGAATCGCAAATAAGGAATCGCAAAACGGGATGCATTATTGAAAGTGCATAATATTTGCGATTCGGTAAAAATCGCAATTTTTACCGAATCACAAATATTATGCGAATTCCAATTTGCGATTTCGCAATTCCCATTGATTCCTATGGGCCAAAAGGCCCATAGGAATCAATGGTAATTGCGAATTCGCAAATTGGAATTCGTAAAATGTTGATGCATTTCATGGGAGCAGGGGAGGGTCCAAAGGACCCCCCCCCCCGGCACCCCTGAAATGTATTTTAAAATGGATGTTTCACACACACATGTCCTAAGGACATGTGTGTCTGTAACATGACAGTGTTTAAAATGCTAATTTGAGCATTTTAAACATTTTTCGCAAATTACCACGAGGTTCAACCTCGTGGTAATTTGCACTTGCAATCTTCAAAATCGCAATTTTTTTAAGAATGATGCATTGCATTTAAGGAATCGCAAAATTGCGATTCCTTAAATGCAATCGCATTTTAGAAAATCGCAAAATTAGCGATGTTCTACAAAAACAAATGATGCATCTCAAAAAGCATTTTGGGAATCGCAAACGGCCGATTTTAAGGAATCGCACCGTTTGCGACTCCAAAAATGCTTGATGCATGTGGGCATAAATCTAGTCCATCCTCAACACGAATGGTTCTTAAATGCTATTTGACAGTTGCACTCCAATCCGCTACCATTTATGAGATTTTCTTTTGGTGCCTTATGATATTTGTCCATATATTAATTAATACATATGTATTAGGAGCCTCAATGGTCTGTGCGAGAGCCAAATTCTTGAAATGAAGTTTGCATCTACAAATAAAAAAAATCAAACACAACTTTCAAAACAAATAACTGACATTTTAGAGATCGAGGAGAAGGGGCTAGCAATACAGGAAACAATAATGTACTGTGTTTTATTGACCGCAAAGGCAGTCAATATGACTGACTAGTGCCCCTTTAATGACAGAAGTCCTTAACCATCTGTGCAGATGGTCCAGTGCTCACTTTTACTTAACATGGCAGTTTTGCATTCTTTGTTTTTTCCCTTTTTGCATTGATTCATTGCCACCTAAATTCAGTGAACAATACTAAATGGCAGATCTAGGGTTACTTAGGTGCCCCTAGTGTGTATTTAATATTAAGGAGATCACCAATTGATCTACCACTATGAAAGTTCAAAATTATATACTACCTCAATCTCTTCGTCCCATGACCACAAACAGGGACATGGCCTTTAGCGCAGGTTGTGTTCAGTGCAGGTTGCCTGGTTGGGGGGGGGGGCGTACATTTAACTACATTCAACTATAAATATGATTAAAAAACACATATGTTCACTGAATAAAACAAAGGTAAACGTGAAAAACTATTTAGGTATGGTAATAAGATGTGAGTTTATGTTAAAAAAGCTCCAGAAATTCACTGTAAAAAACTAGGGGTTAAACTGACGTTACATTTACTTAAATCAGTCTAATTCTCAAGTTACAGTTTAGTGGAGTCATGACATGTTAAATGAATTATTTGACGACCTCAATGGTGACATCTCAAGTTGCATCATTGAAAACATCACTGATGAAATCTCAGATTACATCTTTTAAGATTCTGCTAATTACATTACTAAATAAGTTCTTACATAATTTAAAATAAAGTGAGGTACAGCCCTACTCCTGTGGCACCGTTATACTACAATAGTACCACAGGACTCACTGTCTATGCACAGTGGGGGTTGACCACCCCACGGTGGGTTATGCACATGTTGCCTGAGGGGAGTAAAGAGTATGCTCAACTCTGAATATGTTAAAAAATACAGACATTCGCTTAAATAAACAAAGGTTATATTGACATTATGGGGTTGGGTAATGTAATAAGGTACAATCTTATGTTTTGCCCAGACATCCACTGAAAAAATCACATTTTACATCAACATTAGTGAGGTGTTGAAATGAGATAATATCTGACAAATAAAACTGAAAAACCACTAACATTTCTCAGTTAAAGTTTTGTGAACTAGCTATAACGTGGGTGACGTCATGCACTGCAAATGACCTAATGTATTTCATCACTTATAACATGTTATCTGCCATCTTTGATGACATCACTGATGATTTATCAAGTGGCATAATTGATGCAATCACTGATGATATTATGTAATCATTGTGAAGGTGTCCTATAGACATTCCATACTTCAAGCACTTCGACAAGGTACACCTGTGCCAAATTTTGTATCACAAATCAAGTGACAATGAACATAATCTTTGCCCACATGTTTGACACTTAATATATCTGCTTGCTCACCCTAATTTTGTAAATGTCGCCCTCTTTTTACTGGTATTTTCTCATCAAAGTTGTGCCAAAGATGCTTATACCACAATGTCGATCTCATCAGTTTGAGTATGCAGAAACACAGGAGTGGGGTCATTGCCAACATCGGTCGCAGGTCCTGTGAAGTGCCCTCTTGCTGTAGATGTCACTTAAGGGGTTGGCCACAGAAATGGCAACCAACAAGCGTTGGTTGTGGCAAAGGTAATCCAAAGTTACTTCGACGACTGGAGGCCCAAGGGAGTCAGGTAGCGGCTCAAAACTTGATGTGAACCCAACTACAATTAAAATGAAAAACTTGCCGGTACTCTTTGGAATCCAATGTTTCCTACATGCGTGTCAGTTAGTGTGTGATCTAAACGGTCGACATGTTTCTCGCGTGTTGTACTGTGACTCGCGATTCTTCAGGACCTAAGTTGAGAACAATATCTGTTATGGGCGACTGTCTACGTTACAGGATCTACATGAGTATCCGGTGTATTATACTAAAACAACACAAAAAGAAACCGTGCTTCATGTGCGAAAGTACCTGTGTTGCACTGAATCTGCCTGGAGGGGGAGACAAAAAAGCATGTCACAACAGGTATCGCTTCAAGCCTAAAGAGATTGTGACCTAGTACATTCCATGTGTTATGCTAGACAAAGTGCGGCTAGCATGTGGGTTTAAAACCAATTAAAACCAGTCTGAACACAGTGAGCAAGGTGGAAAACATGCCCCTGTGGGAAAACAACAGCAATGCAGTAGGTGGTTGGAACAAAGAACTCACCTAATGTGTCAGGTATCCAGGCATCAATAGTACCCGGCGGACTGCACATCGGGTTCAGACTTCCATACAGTATGGCTAGGTATGGAGGGAATTTTAATCACTAGCAGTGATACTATAACATCCACATTTGGGTGTGTTTTATCCTCCATCTTCCTACCCTCACGGATCCGGTGCCACCAAAACATCGATGGCATGGTCTGAGCTTTGGGGAAGATGACACAGCAGCAATCCTTAGGACACCTTCCATCCTTGGCCTGGAAAACGATAACGCAACAGGCAGCAATTCGGCCGATTGGCAAACCCTTTCAGATATGAAAAGAGAATGGGTGAGGATCACCCTCCATGGGGCACTCATGGCAGTATATTTCAGAGCAAAGATCACACCCAACGGGCTAATCGTCAAGAACTTCTCTAGGATTTTCTGGGAAGACAGTCAGTTTAAAATAGAATGGTCGCAAATTTCCTGGAAGTGCACACACGATCTTTTAATTTTGATTGTGAATACAGCCAAGAGGCTAGCCGACGAACTGCTAGCACACATCCAGATTGCAGAGAGTGCACTCAAAAGTACTCTGCCAAGTCCTAGCTTCAAAACTAAACTATCCGAACTCAATAAGGAACTTGACAGATCATAAAGAATACTTAATGAAACAAAAAATCATGAAATTACAAAAGGACATCCAACGCTTTGAGAAAGAGAAAGTCTACCCGTACCTAAAGGCAGACTATGTCTCACCAGGAACAGGGTGCCTATTAGATTCAAGTGCAACTTCATCAAGGAGAAGCTCAAATAGTAACAGCAACTCAAGCGGAGATGACTGGCAGCCCAATCAACAAAGGGGAAGAGGGGGGAGACAGGGACAGTACAGGTATCCGCATCCGCAATACCAAGGTCCCTCCTTTTGGCTGTACCTGCCTTTTCCACAGGTCCCACCACAATTTGGACCCCAATATCCGTCACAATTTGCCCCACAAGGTAATAACCATCCTTTTTTAGACAGAGGCTGGGGCAGAGGGCACGGGAAAAAAAGAGGCAATCGGCCAGACAAGAGAGTCCAATGGGAGGGATCCCCAGCACAAGGAATGGACACCAGGAGCAAAACCAACAAGAAGGGAGCCTGGTGGTGAACCTGTCGACACGCCAGCTCACCAAAAACGAAGAAGAAGTCCTTCAGAAGGGACTTGGGTTTGTCCCAACCCCCAAAATAGACAGCTTCCAACAAACATGTGAACTCGAGCAGTTTTTTCGTAAAATCAGGCTTAAGGCCTTTTTCGAGGGCGAAACCTTCGAAGCAGTTGAAGACTCGGGCCTCCACAATGCATCAACATTTACACCCCACAGTGGGATGGTCCCAAATGAGGTACTGACCTATGAGCAGGCGGTACTAAAAGACGTCAGAGCCCTAACCGGGCTAAAAAGGCACACTAACATCTCAAAGACAGAGATGCAAGTATTAGAGTCCCTGGCCAGTGACCCAACCTTCACAATCAAACAGGCAGACAAAGGGGGAGCAACTGTTATAATGACCACAACAGACTATGACACAGAGTGTCTTAGACAATTGGGTGACAGACAGTACTATACACCCATCCCCTCCAATCTGACTGAATGTCTCAAAAGTATAATTTCTGGAATGGTTGAGTCATCAGAATGCCAGGGTTGGATCAGCAAGAAGGAAGCGGCCTTCTTGGTCAAAAAAGAACCGAGGGTGCCATACTTCTATGTCCTCCCAAAGATACACAATGAGATCACACCCGTGCCTGGCCGCCCAATAGTTTCAGGAATAGACTCGGTGCTGGAACCATTATCGCAATTCTGCGGTCACTTTTCACAACCCCTGGTAAAGCACATCCCCTCTTACATCCAAGACACGACGGACGTCCTTCGTCTGTTGGAGGAGTTTGACGAATGTGCCCAAATAGACTTCCTCATCACCCTCGACGTGGAGGCCCTCTACACTAACATCCCTCAGAGGGCCACACTAGGGGTGATTGAGGATGTACTGAATGCCTGTCACTGGGAATCACCGACACCACCGGCATTTATCATGGAATGCGCGACACACGCCCTCACTAAGAACTACTTTGAATTCAAGGGCCCATTCTACCATCAAACACAGGGCACTTCAATGGGGAGCACATTCGCCCCAAGTGTGGCCTGCCTGTACATGGCTGATTTTGAGGGCAAATACATCCTCAATCAGACCAACCCATACCAGACCAATATAAGATTATGGAAATGTTTCATAGACAATATCCTGATCTTCTGGGTGGGCAATAGAGAATCATACAATGAGTTCTTTGGATGGATCAACACACGGAATCCGTACCTGAACTTTACGATCATGGCATCCCCTTCCCAAATAGCCTTTTTAGACTTAACCATCATGATTGAAGGAGGCCACCTCAACACAACAATGTTCAGGGAGAGTACTGATCGCAACAGCCTCTTGCACTTCACTAGCCATCTCCCAAAAGCTCTGAGGGTCAACTTGCCCTTTGGGAAGTTTTTAAGGGTGAGGAGAAAATGCAGCAATATTGAGAGTTACAAAACTCAATCTACAATTGTCTCCAGAAACCTGCCCGACAGAGGTTACCCTGAAAGAGAAGTGGCCCTAGCAAGGAAAAGAGCACGGAACAATCACAGGGAGAGCATCCTAGTACGCAAGATTAAGAATCCCATGGACAATGAACCAATGACGTGTGTGACCACATTCACCCCGGCCTCGAATGAACTGAAGAAAATTCTCAAACGACAATTTGCAAATTCTGAACACAGGAATCCTCAAATTCGAACCACCGCGGTTCGCATTTAAACGATCAAAGAACATTAAGGTCATCCTGATTCAGACAAGGCCGAAGGAAAAACCATTAGGGAGACAGACCACTTTGTGGCAATTACCAGCAGTTAAGGGACATTACCCTTGTGGTATGTGCAATGCCTGTACTTACACGACCACGCACAAAACAATCAGGCTGACTGACTTTTTCACCTGGGAAATGAGAGGTCACACGAACTGTAATAGTGCTAATTGAATTTACCTCCTGATCTGCCCCTGTGAATTTTACTATGTGGGGATGACAACACGCCCTATTAATATATGCATTTCTGAACACCGCAGCAATTTCCGCTGCAAGAAGAATAACACGAAAATGTGTAAACACTATTTAGAACATAACCACACAGCAGATTCCCTTAGATTGTTAGTGTAATGCCTCGATTCTCGAGCCATTCCCCTCTCCTATATAACAGCAGTAGTGACTATGCACGTTGCTTAGCGTTCTTGCTCCAAGCCCCGTTTCCATCCTGATGCGACTTTGCCTGACTTCCGTTTCGTCATTTCCGTTTTTTGCGGCGTCCTCCGTGTGTGGACGTTGGTCTCTGTACACACAGTACCGTGCTGAGATTTAACGGTGCTTTTTTGGTGTTGTTTGAGTGTGCGGTTAGTTACCGCGTTTAGTGGCAAGTGTGAGTGTTGTTTTGTTTGTTCTTGGTGTTTTGCCGTCTTTGTTTTCCTTTATCCCCGTTACCCAGTCGGGTGCTGCTTTGTACCTCCCACTATCCTTCCCTGGTGCTCCGCTGTCTGGTTGGAGTTTCTCCCGCCACGCTGTCGGGCGCTGTTGTTGTATTGCACTGCCCTCTTCCTGGTGCTTCGTTGGGTGGCCGGATTTTGTCCCATTACCCAGCCGGGTGCTGCTATTTATTTACTCCTTTTTCTCCGATCCTGGTGTTCAGTGGTGCAGCCGGACTTGGTCCCGCTGCTCGGCTTTGCAGTACTTTTGGTCAATCTTGCGGCAGAAGTTCTTCCCCCAGCTTCTCCGTGAATCCTTATTATACTATACCTTGGGGACTTTGCGTGGACCACACCCCAGTGCAGTGTATATCTACGGCTCATCTCTTCTGAACTACGGTAACAGCGCTTTTGCGCTACCTTTTTGTTACTATATGAATGTGTTGGTTTATTTACCCGATACTTAGTCTGATAACATCCTTGACAGATTGCTACCTACACCTAAGGAACAAGCACGTATATAACATTGAGAAGGCCTATATGGTATACACCTACAAGCCCTTTTCTGATTGCCCTTGCAGAACTAATTGGTGAGCCTATTTTCCCTCATTCAGAATATGCATATATTAAGTTGGGTTAGTGTATATGCTTTGTTTGTCTGTTACACAGGAAAACAGTGAAGGTGCTCCAATAGACTTCCATGTATGCTGACATATAGAAGCCTAGTAGGAATCCCATGCATGCTGTCATCTATGTTAACTACTAGCCGATCATACAAAAGTGGTAGGTTAAATGTTAGTGTTGCCATCATAGGTCTCATAGTGTTACATAACTAGTGCTGATTTAACCCTTTCCTTTCATTTCGTGACAACCACCTCGACTGTAAACTAGAGAAATGCGCCTTTCATATGCAGGAAGTGCCTTTTTTGGGTTTTGTTGTTTCTCCTTGGGGACTTAGGATGGATCCTGTCAAGGTTGTAGCTGTTCTCTCATGGCCAGCACCCCGTACAGTTAAAGAAATCCAGAGCTTCCTGGGTTTTGCCACTTTCTATAGAAGATTTATACAGCAATTTTCGGAGTTGGCATCTCCTATCACTGCATTGTTGAAGAAGGGTGTTCTGATCTCATGGTCCACGGAGGCGGAAGGTTCTTTTCAGAATCTACGGAAGGCCTTTACACAAGCTCCTGTGTTGCGCCATCCGGATCCCGCCTTGCCTTTTGTGGTGGAGGTGGATGCCTCTCAAGTGGCAGTGGGAGGCGTTCTATCCTAAACAGATCCTGTTTCAGGTGAATGTCATCCAGTAGCCTATTTCTCTCACAAATTCACTCCCGCTGAATACAATTATGCTGTGGGGGACAAGGAGCTCCTTGCCATAAAGAAAGCTTTGAGGAGTGGAGACCGTAATTGTTAGGTGCACGCTACCCAGCCATAGTGTATACAGATCACCGCAATCTCCAATACATCAAATCAGCAAAGGCTTGTCCATGAGACAATTAAGCTGGTCCCATTTTTTTGCGATTTTACTATACAATACCGACCTGGGAGACGAAACGGCAAGGCGGATGCGTTGTCTCGCCTGGGTTTCGATCAGCCGGAAGAATCAGTTACTCCTCCTAACATTATTCCCAGAGAAAACATCATAGGAGGGGTGCTCTCTGAGACAGGATTCCTGAATCAGATCAGACTAGGCCAAGCCTCCGTAAACATCCCGGACATAGTAGGTTCCCGAGACTCGACCATCAGAGAAGGTCTAGTTTGTGTTCAAGGAGGTGTAGTATTGCCTAACCGAGAGTTGCAGGAACAAGTGGAAGAATGGTCCCACTCTCATCCTATGGCGGGCCATACTGGAATAAAAAAGACTGTCAATACTGTGCGTGAACGATTCTGGTGGCCTACTATGCTGAAAGATGTAGAAACGTATGTAAAGACCTGCCATGTGTGTGCCCAGAGCAAAACATCTCACCAAAATCCAGTAGCCTTACTCTTGCCTTTGGCCTCCCCACCTGGTCCTTGGCATACTTTGTCTCTTGATTTCATTGCGGAGCTGCCACTCACAAAGCGTAAAAACAACACATTGCTAGTGGTGGTAGACCTCTTTACGAAAACCGCGCACTTCATTCCTCTGAAAGGTTTGCCCTCAGCAGTCAAATTGGCTTCGGTTTTTCTGCAGCAGGTGGTTCGCCTACATGGGTTTCCTTCTGTTTTAATCTCAGGTAGGGGGGCCCAATTTGTCTCTCGTTTTTGGAGGAGTTTGTGTTCTTTACTCCAGATAGATGTGAGGCTCTCTACTAGTCATCATCCCCAGTCAGACGGACAGACTGAACGAGTTAATCAATGTTTCGAACAGTATGTTAGGAATCAGGCTCTACATTCCCTCACGGATTGGGATGAGATGGTATGGGTAGCCGAGATCTCCGATAACAACAGTACTCATTCCTCCATTCACAACACTTCTTTCTTTTGTTCTTATGGGTTTCACCCAAAGTTATTACCAGCGGGTGTCTCCACAGACAGTCCAACCCCAGCAGCAAACAATGTAGTACAGAGACTACATAAGATACATAAGGAAACCATAGAAAGCCTGGCGATGGCTAAAGTGAGATATACGGAAGGAGCGAATCTACATAGACTGGAACCCATCTATACACCCAGGGATAGGGTGTGGCTTTCCACTAAACATACGTCACTCAGTGGTCCTCGCAAATTCAATCCCAACTTTATAGGTGCTTACAGGGTGCTAAAGGGGATAAATCCAGTAGCTCTGAAGCTGGACTTGCCTGCCTCTTTTAGGATTCACCCTTTGTTTCACGTGTCACTAGTGAAACCAGTCGAACCTGGAACCTGAGGCCCACTCCAGTCATTGTCCCATGAGTACGAAGTTGATACCATCTTTGATTCCCGCATGGTTCCGGGGTCCTTACAATACTTTATTCATTGGAAGGTTACGGGGTGGAGGAACGTACGTGGGAGCCGTCTCGTAATGTCCACGCTCCTCGCCTGATTCGGCTCTTTCATCAGAAATATCCGAAGAAGCCCAAATTGTAGGGAGACCATTGTGGGGGGAGTGTACTGTAATGCCTCGATTCTCGAGCCATTCCCCTCTCCTATATAACAGCAGTAGTGACTGTGCATGTTGCTTAGCGTTCTTGCTCCAAGCCCCGTTTCCGTCCTGATGCGACTTTGCCTGACTTCCGTTTCATCATTTCCTGTTTTTGCGGCGTCCTCCGTGTGTGGACGTTGGTCTCTGTACACACAGCACCGTGCTGAGCTTTAACAGTGCTTTTTTGGTGTTGTTTGAGTGTGCAGTTAGTTATCGCGTTTAGTGGCAAGTGTGAGTGTCGTTTTGTTTGTTCTTGGCGTTTTGCCGTCTTTGTTTTCCTTTATCCCCGTTACCCAGTCGGTGCTGCTTTGTACCTCCCACTCTCCTCCCCTGGTACTCCGCTGTCTGGTTGGCGTTTCTCCCGCCACCCTGTCGGGCGCTGTTGTTGTATTGCACTGCCCTCTTCCTGGTGCTTCGTTGGGTGGCCGGATTTTGTCCCGTTACCCAGCCGGATGCTGCTATTTATTTACTCCTTTTTCTCCGATCCTGGTGTTCAGTGGTGCAGCCGTACTTGGTCCCGCTGCTTGGCTTTGCACTACTTTTGGTCAATCCTGCGGCAGAAGTTCTTCCCCCAGCTTCTCCGTGAATCCTTATTATACTATACCTTGGGGACTTTGCGTGGACCACACCCCAGTGCAGTGTATATTTACGGCTCATCTCTTCTGAACCACGGTAACAGCGTTTTTGTTCTACCTTTTTGTTACTATATGAATGTGTTGGTTTATTTACCCGATACTTAGTCTGATAACATCCTTGATAGATTGCTACCTACACCTAAGGAACAAGCACGTATATAACATTGATAAGGCCTATATGGTATACACCTACAAGCCCTTTTCTGATCGCCCTTGCAGAACTAATTGGTGAGCCTATTTTCCCTCATTCAGAATATGCATATATTAAGTTGGGTTAGTGTATATGCTTTGTTTGTCTGTTACACAGGAAAACAGCGAAGGTGCTCCAATAGACTTCCATGTATGCTGACATATAGAAGCCTAGTAGGAATCCCATGCATGCTGTCATCTATGTTAACTACTAGCCGCTCATACAAAAGTGGTAGGTTAAATGTTAGTGTTGTCATCATAGGTCTCATAGTGTTACATAACTAGTGCTGATTTACCCCTTTCCTTTCATTACAACCTCTTCGTCTCGCAGAAATCCTTTACCGTGGTGCCATCGACAAAGAGCTGTTTATTTCTTTCGCCAACTTTCCTTGTTTTGTTTCCCTGTTTTCCCCTGGCGTGCCACTCTCTACTCTAGAGCCTGATAGAGTCGAGAGGCCGTAGGGGAAGGCTGAGGACTATTCATCAGTGTCCTGACGCTCCTGGGGAACGATCCAGCAAACCATTACAGTTAGTCTTGGGAGCTGATCCCATGACTTCTAAACAGAGCCTTTTCTACAAAGAACAGAGGTGGATACATCGCTTGTCCTCTGATAGTGCAGGTCTTAATGAAGAAATACAGTGGAGTGTACTTTAACTTAGACGCTTGCACCCAGAGCCTCTCTGACAAAGTAGAACCACCACACCATGATATAATACGGCTTAAAGTGGTTCCACAAAATACACGCAGTTCAGACAGATGAAACACTACTAGCTAATCACTGTACCTACCACAGACAAAATCCCCTGGTTGACTTAAATAAAACACTTCGAACAACATATGACAACATTCATCTTTCAGACATGACACAAGTGCATATTTGGTCTTCTCTGATTTATAGCCTTAGTGTTTCAACTGTCTCTAATATTGAGTCTTCCACGGTCTATTATTTAAATAATATAATATCCCCCCATTTTTTGCCCTGTTTTTGCTCAATGAACACTTTCCTGGCATTGTACTAAATCAAATTACAGAGCGATCCGCTTTTTGACCATCCGTTCTTTAATGGCCGCCACCTTCAGATCACAAGACCTGAGAGCTAGTCACTCCCTAGTCACGTGACCTCGCCGATCTTCTAAAACCATGGCCGCCCGGGATCACAGCACCACCCGGACCCGGCGGCGCGAGTAGGTCAAGCAGCAGGACACACGGGACACTAGAAGTAAGTAGCACCTTGGGCTGTACAAATGGTTTCTTCATAACCAGGGTTCTCTTTTAACACTGTCTCTCCATGCTTGGACTGTTTGGAGGGTTTACTTACGGGGAAGCTATGCGCTAACTTAAATGATTTAGCGCGCTGGCACACCGTACTCTAGGCGCTTCTGTTACACTTGCCATATACGCATCAGACAAGAGACTCTTGACTACACGTTTTCGAATCTTTTTGTAACTGATACTGTTTGTGCTGAGGGCAGCATTTTCTCTACATTCCCGACCATACAAGCAACATTAAAGCCTACCGGCCGACTAAACGGCTAGCTCCACGCTTAATACCATATAACATCGAGGGACAACGGTGTTGGAGCACACTAGTAGGGTTAGAGTCAGGGGCACCACTATAAAGATGGACATCAAACGTGGAAGTGGTTGAGGTATAGTTTATTTTAAATCATAAACCACAAAACCCACAGGAACAGCTAGGCAAACATCCCAACTCCTCCAGATCCAACCGTCTTCTCCCCAAGAAACAAACCCCAAACATTCTTAGTTACATCATGTAATTCTAAGTATGACACAACCAAATTCTACTAATGACCTAACAATATACAGATAAGCATTACAGATTAGCATAGACATAAAGGAAAGAACTGTGACTTACTACTGCATGTATCCTTTTACAAAAACAATAAAATGAAAATAAATCAAACATCCAAAATATAATCATCAAATTTCTTAAGAATTCTAGAAATCCTTTTATGAGAAGAAGAATCAACTTGAGAAGAAGTCTTAGTTGACTCCAGCATGTTAGAGGCAGGAACAATCGACGTTCCAGAACAAACAGGTGAAGTAACATTTTCAGAAGAAACAGCATTATCAGAACTAACATCAAGAGCAGAACTATCGGTAAGCACATCAGCAGCATGAGGCTCCTTTCCTTGCACAAGATCATTCCACACACAACCACCATCCTCATCTTCAGCAAAGAAACGTTCCTGTCCTGGTTTGAGAAGAATGACAGAACCTTTGCTCCACCAACCCTTCTCAGCTAAAAAAACAGAAGAATCGGTAACCTTTTCAACCAGAAAAGGATTGGAAAACTTGGAAGAACCCTTGCTAGACAAAACAGGTTTCAAAACACGAACCCAATCACCAACCTTGATGATCTTATCTTTGGACTTAAGGGAAGTATCATGATAAATGTTGCCAGCAATGCGAGACTCAAAAATGTTCTGTTTGACTTCACCAATAATACTTTGCATGTTGACATCATGCCTAACACTCTTAACAAAGTCAGGTCTTAGAATAGACTTAGCATGTCTGCCTCTCATAAGTAAATAAGGAGCAAAACCAGTAGAAGAATTAGGAGTAACATGGTAACTCCACAGTTTCTCTTTCAAAAATTGAAAAACATCCAATTTGCTCTCTAAAGCAGCCTGAATCCCCTCCTTAATAAACCTATTGGCCCTCTCAACCTGACCATTGGCCCTGGGACAATATAAAGGAGTGGTCTCAGACGCAACACCAAATTTTTCCCAAAAACATTTCATCTTCCTGGAAACAAATTGCACCCCATTATCGGATAAAATAAGATTGGGAGCACCTTCCAAACTGAAAACAAAATCCAAAAAGTCAATGACAGCATCAGTATTAGGATGTTCCACAAAAGTGTAGTAAATCCACTTTGAAAAATTATCTATCAGCACAATAGAAAATCTCTTTTCCCTACCCAAGCATTCAAAGGGACCTGAAAAATCAATAGAAATTCTATCCCAAGGACCAACAGCACCTTCTCTAAGAGATAGAGGTTGAGTCGAAACCTTCCAATGCTTATCAGCCTTAACACAAACAGAGCAATTATCAATTACCTTCTCAATACCAGCATCCATGCCAGGCCACCAATAAAAGTTCTTGAGAATCCCTTTGGTACCAGAATTACCAGGATGGCCAGCATGAGCAAGCTTGATTAGTTGGTTTCTTAAACCTTCAGGAGGAATAAATAAATCTTGACGTAACAAAATATTCCCCTCAATACTGAGTTCATCAGCAATCTGGGCAAAACTCCTCAATCCATTTTCCAAATTCCTAATGGGAGGCCAACCTTCACCAACAAATTCCTTGACCTTATTAAGCACCAAATCCTTGTCCATAGCTTCAATCCAATCTTTCTCAGAAATGCTCAACTCAAAAGAACTCACAGCATCAACCAGAGCAACAACACATTCATGCTCATCTAAAATCTCATTATTATCTTCTTCAAAGGGAGGAAGCCTAGACAAACAGTCAGCAGTAAAATTTTTACCACCCGGGATATGTTGAGTCTCAAAGTTGTATTCTTGTAATCTAGCAATTAATCTAACAAGTCTGGATGACGCTTTACCACTCCTGACACCATCCATCATGAACACAAGCGGTTTATGGTCAGTAACAAGAACAAAAGGCCTACCCCACAAAAAACTTTTGAACTTTTCAACAGCCCAAACACAGGCTAAGGCCTCCTTCTCAATGGTACTATAGTGCTTCTCAGCACCACGAATAGCCCTTGAAATGAACAAAATTACTCTTTCTCTACCATCCACAATTTGAGTAAAAACAACACCAAGACCAATTGTGCTCGCGTCCACAGTAACAAAGGATTTACCCTGGGGATCAAAAGTCTTAAGGCCAGGAGCTTTTGAAATAAGTTTTTTGACATTAACAAAAGCTTCATCATGAATTTTGCTCCAAGTAAATTGAACACCCTTTCTAAGTAACTGTCTGAGGGGTTCTACCACTAGTGCATAACCTTTCACGAATCTCGAATAGTACTCCCCCAAACCTAAGAAAGAACGCAAGGAATCTTTATCATTGGGTGTACTGATTTTATCCAAAGTATTGACTAAATCTTCTTTAGGAAACATGCCATCAGAAGTGATTCTATGTCCTAAATAATTTAGTTCTTCAACTAAAATTTTGCACTTCTCCTTGCTGACAGTCATGCCTTTGGAACCAAGAATGCCAAGAACCTTATTGAAAATGACATTGTGCTGATCACACGTTTCAGCAAAAATTTAAATATCATCCTGGAATGACTGAACACCAGAAATGCCATGAAAAAAATTCTCAATAAGTTTTTGAAACACGCTGGCAGCCGATGCCAAACCAAATGGCATCCTTAAGAATCTATACAATCCAAAAGGCGTAATAAAAGTGGTAAGATCCTTGGAAGATTCGTCAAGAAGCACCTGATGATAGGCAGATTTGAGGTCTATAATAGAAAAAAAATTGGCACCATTCACAGCTGATAACATATCTTGAATGGGAGGTAAGGGGTGTGTATCAACAACAATATTCTTATTAAGAGACCTCAAATCCACACATAGCCTCATATCTTGATTCTTTTTGAGTGCCAAAACAATAGCCGACACCCATTCAGAACTATCAGTTGTCTCAATGATGCCTTCAGAACATAAAGCATCAAGATGGACTTTCAATTTCTCACGCATGCCAAGTGGAACCATGCGTACCTTATGTTGAATAGGAACTGCATTTTTCTTCAACTTAATTTTATGCATATAGCCTTTACCTTGACCAACAACATCTTTGAAAACATGTGAATGTCTTTTAAGAATCATTTCTAGACTATATTTGTCCATGTAAATATAGTTAACATCAAAGTCTCTAAGTTGCAAAGGGCGTTCAGAACCAGGACATAAAATTACACCCAGCTTACCTAAATCAAACCACCCAACTATGTTCTTTCCATCAATGGCAACGTAAATCTTAGTGAAGATTTTTCTGGATTCAAATTCTAATGAATCTTCAAAGTGACCTAACATGGTAATGTCAAAGTTACCAAAGGCTTTAGGATTAATGTCAGATTTACATTTTTCCAATTTTCCTTGAAAAACACATCAGACAAAATGGTAATTGGTGAGCCTGAATCAGCCATTGCTTGAAAAGAAATATCGCCAACTAACACAATGCCTAACGGTGCTTTAAAAGGTAGATTGATGTTGTTCACAGAATACTCAAAAATATTATCATAGATAGATAATAACATGTTCTGCAAATCTTCTTCAACAACATCAATATTGTTAACAACTGAATTAGAAGAATTGGAACGTTTTTTAGTTGCATGGCAAACAGAAGAAAAGTGGCCAACTTTACCACAAGTAACACATTTTCTTTTAATAGCTGGACAGTTGGCATTATTGGCTAAATGCGTTTTGGAACCACACCTGTAGCAAGAAAATGTATTATTAGGAACTTGTTTAAAACCTGTCTTCCCTTTGTTCGGAAATTGTACTGCACAAACAGGTGAAACAGAAGATGAATTAAAAGTTTTAGAACTTTCAGCAGAAATGACTTTAGAAGATAAAATGGATCTCTCAATTCCTTTGGCTAAATCAACAGCCTCACTTAGTGTCGGATTGCGACAAGCCAAAAGTCTTTCCTGAACTTTTTTAGATTCACACTCAAAAATTAATTGATCCCTAATACAATAATCAACAGTAGCACCATAGTCGCAATTGGCAGCTAAGACTCTTAAGGCAGCAACATATTCTTCAATGGTCTCATCAGGAAATTGCTTCCTTTTATGAAATGCATGTCTTTCAATAAGAACATTAGGCTCATCTTGAAATTGTTTCTCAAGTCTGGCTACAGCTTCTTTGTAAACATTCCAGCCTTCACCACCAGAACTAGGTGGTGCAATAGGAATTAAGTTCTTGAAAATTTCAATAGCCGCAGAACCCAAAAAACTGAATAAGATGGCCTTTAATCTCTCAGGAGAAAATTTAGAACCGTCAATAGCTACAATATAATTTTCAAAACTTTCAAACCACTTTTTCCATTCCAATTTAGGCTTACCTGGAATTTGTAGAAAAACTGTGGGTTGATTACAAATTTGTGCATTAGCCATGTCTAGATTCTGAATGAATAAAAAATAAATAAAGAAATGTCAAAAACAATAACTAAAACCTTATCAGAAATCAAATAGAAATTTCAAATGCGCAAATATGAATGGCTGAACAAAGAAAAAAACAAGGTAAATAAGTAGAAAGGCTCAAAATGCACATTTAGAAATAAGAATCAAGTATGAGCTTTCAACGTGGAACGTCTTTAGAAAGAAAAGACTCAGTAATAATAAGTGTGCGCACCACTGAAAATGTGCTTGTAGAAGAATGCCTTAGAAAGTGTGTGCATCACTGAACTGCACTTGAAAAGATGCCTTTGATGAAATGATAAAGAAAGACTTCGACGAAATTATTAAAGTGTGCGCACCACTGAAAATGCGCTTGTGAAGAATGGCATCAAAGAGATTATAAAAGTGTGCGCATCACTGAAAACACGCTTGCACAAAACAGCTTAGATGAAATGATGAAACAAGCAAGTGTGCGCATCACTGAAGTTGCGCTGTAGTTATAGTTGTATTTTAGAATAAATAAGAAATCTCACCAGCTTTTCAGAAGAAACGAAAAGTAACAGTAGTTCCTGTTAGCGTACACAGCGCTGAAACGCACGCACAGAAATGAAGATAAAATGGCCGCTCAAACGTAGGTGCGTGGTGATGTCATTGGAGCGCAGCGCTGAAACGCACGATGACGTAGAGTAGACTTGGAAGGGCGCGCTGGAACTCCGAGGCACAGTTAAAATAATGGATTCATCAAGACTGGAAGACGGCTCAAATAAGGTAAAATTATAACAACAGTACCTTGAATTTAGTAGAAATATGGATCGAAGGCTGTAAATTAATGAAATAAAGTTATAGAAGAGTCTATGGGCTTGATTTTCGGATCGTGAAGAAAACGAAGAGTCCGAAAATTTCAATTCGCCGATTTGTTCAGTGGGTCTTGTTCAAATTTCCCTTGTCGCCAATATAAAGATGGACATCAAACGTGGAAGTGGTTGAGGTATAGTTTATTTTAAATCATAAACCACAAAACCCACAGGAACAGCTAGGCAAACATCCCAACTCCTCCAGATCCAACCGTCTTCTCCCCAAGAAACAAACCCCAAACATTCTTAGTTACATCATGTAATTCTAAGTATGACACAACCAAATTCTACTAATGACCTAACAATATACAGATAAGCATTACAGATTAGCATAGACATAAAGGAAAGAAATGTGACTTACTACCACAACCACGCATAGACTTTTCAGTCAAAGGGCACTCCCTGCGCAGCCCCGTACCCTCTTTTACCGACTGGGAGCAGTCCTGATGCTGAGAGACACACTGTTAGCTTAAGATACAGGAGCAAAAATGGATAAACAGTGTCACTATGGGATATAATATTAAGGGACAGCCATCCACCCAGAACAAGTTATGGCTTATAAACACTGGGGCACGAACTGAACACTCACCACCCTTGTTCCAGCACTTGGTGTTATCAAACTACCGCCACCGATCATGAGACTTGACTAAATAAGCAAATTAATTTTTACATTTTAATTTTTCCTTCGACCTACAACTCACAAGTAGATTGTGGAGCTTAACTCCTACATGAGGATGAGGGACACCAACACCATTACTATTTTGAGTATTTTTCAAGCAGGCGCCATGGGCCTTCCACTCACCGAATGAATAACACTTAAAATTCCCTCCATACCTAGCCATACTTTATGGAAGTCTGAACCCGATGTGCAGTCCGCCTGGTACTGTTGATGCCTGGATACTTGACACATTAGGTAAGTTCTTTGTTCCAACCACCTACTGCATTGCTGTTGTTTTCCCACAGGGGCATGTTTTCCGCCTTGCTCACTGTGTTCACACTGGTTTTAAATGGTTTTAAACCCACATGCTAGCCGCACTTTGTCTAGCATAACGCATGGAATGTACTAGGTCACCATCTCTTTAGTCTGGAAGCGATACCTGTTGTGACATGCTTTTTTGTCTCCCCCTCCAAGGCAGATTCAGCGCAACACAGGTACTTTCGCACATGAAGCACGGTTTCTTTTTGTGTTATTTTAGAATAATACACCAGATACTCATGTAGATCCTGTAACGTAGACAGTCGCCCATAACAGATATTGTTCTCAACTTAGGTCCTGAAGAATCGCAAGTCACAGTACCACACCCGAGAAACATGTCGACCGTTTAGATCACACGCTAACTGACACTCATGTAGGAAACATTGGATTCCAACGAGTACCGGCTAGTTTTTCATTTTAATTAAAGCAGGAGACCCCAGAATAAACTTGACACCGGTACTCCCAGCTTTATTTTAACTCGCTCACACGTCTACGCTCCACTGGACCCACACCCACACTTCACCTAACGACTGTTGGATAAAAGATCTCCGCTAAAGTGCCCCTCTTTGAGGTGTCGCCCGTTGGGTATTGCACCGCCGACCCAACGAGGAGCAGCCCAGATGTTGAAGGATGATGACTGAAAGGGTGTGTGAGGGTATTACATCCAACAAAATGGGTGCCCAACTGTAGGACTCATTGAGACCAACAGTATCCAGACACTTGTGTGACACGTACATCCACCCATTTGAGGAACAACCCAGCCTTCTTTGTAAAACGTTCTATTTTAGGGCACATGCTGAGGTTGGACCTACCGCTCTTGGTTAGTGGAAATCGCCCTTTCACCCCTACCCCTTGTTGTAAACAACCCAACTACAATGCCTAACAGGAACTGCACCACTTTTCTTTGGGCTATCTCTTGACAGGCCCAGTGGGTGACATGTTTTCTGGATTAGCACCTCGATTTACTTGCAGTTTGCAGGGGACTAATCCCACCAGTCCAGGGAAGTCTAAATTAATTTCTAGCATCCACAGGAGTCCGTCTTGCATTGAGAGTCGAGTTTCAGACACGGACGGAAGTCGTTCACACAGTTCCAGTATATGGTGCCACAGAGACTTCAGTATCTTTTCTCAAGCTTTGCAAAAGAGTGCAAATCCGGTTGTTGGTGATCACTTGCTTCTTGGAATCCTTCTTTGTAATTGTGTGCAGGACTGAGGTTGTGGTGTCAGAGGTGGCCTTTGAATCCTAGATTGAGGGGTGTTAAGGGTTTGAGGGACAGTGGTAAATGGGCTAGCTGTCCTTGCGATTAATCGGCTCGTTAGGTGACAACATCCTGTGGCTGTACGCCACCTTTCTACCCAGAACTCTCTACTTTCAGGGTTTTTCTAAATGGCAAAACTCTTCCTTGGCTGTACAGACCTCCTAGCCCACCCTAAAGGTGTGACTAGCCTTTTGGGGTGTATTCCCCCTGACTGGCTACTTTTCCCGCCTACCTGCATGCTAATATGCCTGAGGCATGGGAAGGGGACATGTTAATTACATATGAAGGGTGGTGAAGTCTTTGAGGCACATTGCCTTGATTACTGTAAACACTAGCTATTCTGGTAGGTGGGAGGTGTGACCTCCTTCCAGCCTAGATCTTTGTCTCTGTCCTGGGAAAGTGTTGAAACCAAACTCCTTGAGGGCAGACACTTGTCTTGACGGAAAATGGCTCAGGGTTACTACTTCCTAGGGAGCAATCACTTAGTGTGGCATCCCTATGCATACCAGCTCACCCTTAACAGGGTTGAAAAAGCACACTGTTTGAGGCAAAATATGATAACATTGGTGGTAACATAATTGAGCTGGCTATCTCGAATGTGCTCGTTAGCCAGCACATGGTATTCTATAGACCACTGACCACTTACAGTAAATCCAGGCTTTATAGGAATACTGTGGGTATATATATGGGTAAACATCTATATATCCACACCATTAATATAATGCATCCTACCTTCTGGGCTAGAGAAGGCATACTTTAAAGGTGACTTGGTTATATTAAGGCAGTGGTGTAGCTCTGCAGCACTTGGCGTGTGCAGATCTCTTGTTGAGCAGGCAGGCTTCTCGTGCAGGGCTGCGATGGCAGTCCTGCAGTCATACTTTTACTGGGGATACACAGGGTGGCACAATAAAGTGCTGCAGCCCTGTGACCCCAATTATCACCTTTGCCCGCGTACCACTGGAAACATTATACTAGGAACTTCCAAGGAGTGATAAATGCCTTGCCAATTGAGTGTACCAAATCACTGTTACCTTTTGCGGAAAGAGCTGGAAGGTGTGACTGGCTCTCTGTAAAGACCCTTGGCTGGGAGGAGGTGTGACCGCCTCCTGACAGTATGGCCTGGGGGACATTACAGCCAAATGCACAATTTTTAAATGGGCATCCCCTGTCACAGGAAGATGTAACTCACACCTAGGCTTGCACCTGCCATTGTCCACGTAGCCAGAGTGGCACCCATCCCAGTGAAGGAAAACCTGATCCTAAACTGGTTTGTAGAAGGAGTCCCTCATTTCCATAGGACATACCTCAGCTGGGGTGTGCTCAGAACACTTTACAATGTTCTACTATATTGGTTTTAAGTAGAGAGGGGCATTGTTGGATAGTGTACAGTAAAACACACAGGAAGTGCCGCAGTGGGTAGGGGCACCCCAGGGGAATTATACACTGTTGGTTAGGGCTCTCCAACCTTTTCTGTACTAAGAGTTACTTATGTTCAATGAAACGCATTGAGAGCTACTAATATTAGTAGTGTTGAAAAATTTCAATTTTGTGATAAGTATACAAATTCAAC
Organism: Lissotriton vulgaris; assembly: GCF_964263255.1. Taxonomy (NCBI): domain Eukaryota; kingdom Metazoa; phylum Chordata; class Amphibia; order Caudata; family Salamandridae; genus Lissotriton; species Lissotriton vulgaris. The sequence continues at coordinate 300,242 of NW_028242747.1, forward strand.
CAAGCAAAAGCTTTCTGGTTTAAGAAGCTGGGCTGCATCCAGGGTAGCCACTCAGTGGTAGCCGGAGTGCTCCAATAGCTCATGAGCTACTAGTTGAAGACCCCTGAGTTAGGGAGTGGCCAGGAGTCTCTCCCACCCACAGGCTTGCACAATGCATATAAGAGTTGACGCCAGGTCCTAGTTGACTAGCCTTCTATTAAGTCCAGAAACACAAAAGCTGCAGGAAACCCACAATTAAAGAGCCCACGTGACCATTTCAAACTGCATTTGTCCTGGACCCTGCTGATCACTTCTGAGAGTTTGAATCCCAACCCCCAAGTGGTGCCCAAAAGTTCCTGGACCCTTAGCTGGTGCTAGAGTGTACTCTTCACCCCTCCAGAACTGCAAGACTAGAGACTTAGACATTTTTTCTGAGTTGTTTGCACAAAGAACCAGAGGCTACCACTGGACCACTACCAAGCTGAACCCTCCCTGTCAAACCGCTGGTCGAACTCAAGTTGCTAGTTTGTCCAGTTGAAAGGATCCTAACTTCCAAAAAAGTCTAAACATAGAGGGCCTCAATAGGACCAATGCCCTGGTACACCATGCCAACACCTTCCTGGGCTACGACTTCAGACTTCGCCTGCTCTGAGTTTTAACTCTTTTGATGCTAAGAGTTTCAACCTCCCACTAGAGATGAAACTCCCACTGAGATCTTGTCGAGCACTTTCTGCCACCATAGTCGAGTCCCTCTTCGGATCCAGCTTTCACCCCGACCTGCCAACAACCTTGTCGATGAGGGCTTATCTCTAGGAAAATGGCTATATCAGGCAGTTAACCTTCCACTGGACAAATCTAAATCTGATCCATGCTCCATCGTGGTCAGCCTTAACTCTTGACTTTGGCGCAGCATAGGGTGTCCAGAGAGCCATGGATGAACCATGGAGGAATGCTTGTACCTGAAACTTTGCTTGTTCATAAACTGTGTGCCATATAACTTTCATTGTGTACAGAGAGTAGCCTCCATTTCTATAGACTTTTTACTTCCAACTTTCTTTTTTTTTAAAGATGTAGGAGTTGGTGGCATGGCTAACAGATGAAGATGGCAAATTCTTGAATCTGAGATCCGAGTCAGACCGGCCCTGTCCACCATAATCTAATAAACTGACAGCCCACCTTGCCCTTGGGGAGTTGGGCCAGTATCCCTGCAAATCATGTCCCCCTGAGAAGGGTGAAGGTGTGCATCTGATGGCCAGCACTGCACCGTCACATCACGATCCAGTGAGGTCAGAGGTAGGAGTGACTGTTGCTAGAGGCGGGGCCAAGACCAAGTGGCAGTACCTGATGTACTGAGGAGGACAGCATTTGTTGTGTGGCATCTTCGGTCCAAAGGGCAGTGATCACTTTCCCAGCACTGAGAGAGGATGTGGCAGCCAGCACTTTCTGCCCAGGCTCAGGCTGTCCCACCTTGGTGCAGCTCCCTGCGAACCAGCATGGAAACCGGCCCTGGTCACAGGCTGTGGACCGTGTCAAGTCTGAGGTTCACCAGATATTGCTCAATGCTACAATGGTCCACCTCCAGGCACCACCAAGTCTGAATGCCATTATGGTACGGACTGTTAGAGTGGCCAGGCAAGGGAAAGGAACTGCAGGGAGGGAGACCTGTAATGAAAACATAATAGTGTTGTGACTGTTTTCTTCTAGAACACTCCATTACGTACTCAAACCCTTACTCTTTGATAGTCACCTGCATTCAGTGTTTAGCTCTCTATTGATGGTTTAGGAGGTGATATGGTTGAATTTCTAGAAAAAAATAGCATAGAATGTTAGCAGAAAAAAACAGCACTCTGTTAGTCATAATTTGTAATAGACAGTTCTTATTATGCAATTGTACCTTCCAGCCTCTGCTCTCTGGTGGCCTGGAGCAAGCCTTAATTGTAATGCTGTAAAACAGTTGGCATCACAGTTACTTAAATTTGTGATAGAGATTAATGTCAGGGTTCCCAACAGTTTTGTAACATTCTTTTCCTGAAGTTTATTTATGTTTTAAACATTTAAACACACACAAAAGACCTGTCTCTCAAGTACAACGGGAAGTCCAAAAATTGAGCCTTGTGGGCATGATCATGAAGAGAGTAGGCCTGTGCGCTCTTACCCCTAGTGATTGGGCCAATGTCTGATCTGTACTTCATGCAGCTTGAGCTGCCTGCTCTGGCTCTGTTCCTTTGGATGTTGTTTCTCAGTTTGGAGATGGTATTGGGTAATTATCCGATGCTGCTGAAAGTTGAAAAATGACGCCCACACTGCAGACAGATCACCGCTATCTACCGGTGAAGCCGCTTAGATGCCTAACAGGAGAATAATGAGTGCACGTTCATGGTATGTCATGTTTATTAGTAGGCCCCTCTCATGATGGGCATGACACTCGGTGGGCTGTGGATGCTGGGACATGTAGTGATACAGCGCAGATGTGCTCGATGACCATTACTGGAAGTAGGGAACAACAAATACGGATTTTGCACGCATAAGGGCTAAGAATAAGATGACAAAAGTGCAGAATACCAGTGGGTTTGCCAAAACACTGGTATAACCTTGAATCTCTTCTGCAATGTACAGTGGCACTATACACATATGTGGTACTTATAACCATGGCACAAAGACTTTATACGTGTGGCACTTATGACCATTGTACACACAGTCTTTAGATAGAAGATAATGAATCATACTGACAAGGCCACCTGTATTTGAATGTGGAAAATGGTTCATGTATTTTGCCACATAACATCTTATATGTATCAAGAACCAGGGTGACCCTACTCTCAAGAATCCAGGGTATCAACTTTGTAGCAGTTCCTGTGGACTGTGTGTACAATATTTGATAATTAAAATGCTCAATGTTCCAGAAGTACATTTACTAAGCCTTTACTCCTTGCATAATAAAATTCAGGCAGACAGTGTGCTAGGTGTCCCAACATTCGGCATTGACCGCTTTGGAGGAGAAGGGCGCATTGTATCGCCCTCTCCCTACTCTGACCAGCTGACTTTTGCAGCCGCATCTTATGGATGTAGGACACTCTTCACTAATCGATAATCATTGGATGAATAATGGATCTATAGATCAGAATCTTTGAATCAGGTTCTGTCAGCCAGTTGTGTTTTTTACATGGATTAACATCTCCCCACGGGATGGACAATTGACACATTCATTGTGCACCAACCACCGAATGGGATGCCACACACATAATATAGGACTGTCAGTCCTTTCATTTTCTCTCAAATTGGACATCCGGCTGGGCCCCTCGGTGAGTAACCCTTGTTTTCCCTACACTTGTCTTGAGCCACACATGTTTTAGTAAGCACCATTAACACTGACAGTCACTCCCCCTTTTTCTAGGTTCCAGTTCCCTTGGGACACTGAGTACATTGTCTGTCCTATTTTATGATGCAAAGAGTAATGGCTTAGTAAAATTACTTCTGGAAATCCATGGTGTGTATGATTTTGATTCTTTCTCTGACAATCCATTCCCATGAATATATGCCATTGAACGAGAGTACATACATAACACCTTATGACACTGGAAATGAAGACATAATTGTAGACTACGTCTCATGTTCCTAGAACCACCAGCCTTGACCATGACACCTGTGGGTACCGTGATGGGATCTGTCTGCAGAGGGTCTAGCCACACTGCAAAGGCTGGCAGCACTGTGTGATCCCTGACCTTTCAGAATAACCATGAGGGGATCATCTCAACAGGTGCAGCTCTGAGCTGCAGTGTGACTCTATGTGCTCCCAACCTCTTGAAAATATACATGATGGGAACTGAGTCGATAGGATACTTTGCTGTCGGAAGGTTAGACTAGACATATTTTGTGGTGCCCCTTTAGATCCTCCTCCTCCATATTCCACTTGGAAACACTGGAATCAAGGGCACTGAAACTGTGTGGTGCTTGCCCCCCCTCCTTCTACCTCTCCAGGTTCATGGAGGTGATCTGCCAATAGAGGGTGCACCCTAGACTTCACAGAAAGCCTGTGCATGATGCAGATGGCCTTTCCTTAACCACTGCACACTCGCAACTTGAAAGGTCTTGTTACTTAACAGGCCCATGTTCACCTAGGGCTCACTGTTGGATCTCTAAAATCAGGGTATGGGATGCCTTGGGTAGCCTTGGGTAATGAAACAGAATTGCCTTCCTCTTCATAATTACACCTGCTTGTCCACTGCCCTGCAAAAAAACACAAAACCTTAAGTCCTTACTTGGGTGGTAGAGATTGTAGTTGGTGAAGTAGTCTCCCCCAGGTTTTGCTTTCCCTCTTCTCCTCATCAGGAAGGTGCAGCACTAGTTAAGGACAAACAATCTGCTCAGTCCACATAAGCAAAAGTGTTAAATATACCCTGCGTAATTCCTCCATTACACAAGAGAATCCACAAGACACAGAGTTCAGAGTGTCTTCGGGATCCATTGTTTTAGTTCTGCAGGCCATATATAATTCTAGTCCTTCCTTAGGACTTCCCTGAAAAGGAAATTAGGGGAGGTGAGTGTGGACCGCTCTTTACTATGCCAGGATCTCATGAATGTTGTCAACAGAGCCGGAGAGGCTTGGGGATGAATCTCCGAGACTGTAGACTTCATCTGAACATTCCAAAGGGCGATATCGAAACCATAAAAGAAACTACACCTGCTGTAGACCTACTCTGAAGATTCAGAGCACCATTCCAGGAGGAACGATATCTGAACAGAGTAAATCCCAGAAGGTGTGGAGAGGTCCCACCCCACACAATTCATTGCAGATTTCTTTAAAACATGGATTCCCATGAAAATGGTGTCACCTTGCTTCTTAATCGAATGCACTCTTATACCTCCGGTGGTCGTGCCTGGAGCTTGGGCACCTCCAAGACTGAAGATTGTTGAGATTCTTTACACACAGTGTTGTGATCCTGTGAGCATTCTTTAAACATGGGCATCTATCCCTAACATCGTTTTTATGATTATAACCTTAAGGTTCAGCAGCAATGCCAATCTTTCTAGAAGATCAAGCAGAAACTCCAGGCTCTGAACGCACATTATGTGCTGCTTTTTCCAACCCATCTTAAGTTTATATATAAAGACAAGACCCTGTTCTGTGATACCATACATACTTTATTTCGGTCTCTTGGGCCATTAAAGTGCATCAAGTAAAACAAACAGTATACACATCTGTGAGCAAAAACCACTGACTATTAACAGAAATGTTCATGTATAATGGTTAACCCACAATTGAAAAGACATAAAGCGCACACTACATAGGTTCAGCAGGGATGTGGAAATGTATGTTATAACATAGGGCAATTAAAATACAACAAGCCATATAAAAAGAATTGTTAAAAACAACCAACCATTATAAAAATATACAAGTAATACAATTTTATGCTAAAATGTTGTACTAGAATAAGACTATAGGACAGCGATGCAAGGTGTAGGGCCTGGATATGGACATGCTCGCCCTTCGCCGGTTCGCACAAGTCTTCAACCCCATAAGATCTACTTCAAGTAGGCCCGACGAGTATGCCACATAACAATTTGGGAAACGCGATACAGCTGTTGGGATCAAAAATTCGATATACACATGTTATTGGCCTAACTATATCAATATCACCTTGTATGAGTATATTTGTGCAATTATAGCTTATATTCATTGAAAAAACCATTGGTTATAGACCATATATAGTTAGAAATTAGCATTTTCAAAACCTTAATTTACTCGCACAAAACCATAGAAATTCGAATATATAGTTAGTTGCAATAACTATATATCGCGCACCCGCAATCCACTGCTGATGATGTCACATATTACATCATTCATGACATGGTCAGTGACATCACTGATGACATCATCCAGTGACTGTATGTTTCTGTAAAGTTAAAATATGTCTTACATATTGAAAAATGAGTGGATGTATAAGTGTCTGGATGAAGGATTTAGTAGGTGCATGACTGACTGTATGAGAGAGTGATTAAATGAGTCTCACTGAGTGCATGGGTTAGTGACTAAACTGTCTTAATTTGTGCATCATTATATCTGTTCTGTAAACTGCTGCATGTGTTGATCAGTAGCTATATGAGTAACTATATGGGTTATTGATTGGTTGCCCAAGTATTTGTATGGGAGACTGAGTGTGTGTGTGGGTGGCTGGGAGGTGTGTGACTCTGTGCATAGATGTGTGAGCAGTTGATTCATTAGATGTATGGGTTCAAAAGTGCATGTGGAAACAGCTGTATGGGCGGTTGACTGTGTGCATGAGTTTATTGGTGAGTGAATGGATTTCTCAGTGCTACATGTCAAAGTAAGTACATATGTAAAACACAGTACATGTGAGAGTTGACATATATAAATAACTGTGCATAAGAGCCAGTGAATGTGTGAGTAGCTGTATGGATTATTGTGAACTTCAATCGAGGATTGTATAAAAGAGTAAATATGTGTTAGTATATGTTTGAATAAGTAAGGTGTGTATAACTGTATAGTTGAGGAAATGGAGGTGTGATTGATTCTTTGCATGACTGACTGTGTGTGAGTAACTCCATGGATGAGTGACAGTCTGTGAGTGTCTGTTTACACTGAGTGTATCTAAGGTTATATTAGAGTGTGAAGAGGTTCATCGTATTATCACATGAATGATGTCATCAGTGATGTGATCAGTAATGGCAAATAAGATTTCATCAGTGATGTCATCAGTGATGTCATTTGAGATGTCATCAGTGATGTCATCAGTGATATCATCAGTGATGTCATTTGAGATGTCAACAGTGATATCATCAGTGATGTCATTTGAGATGTCATCAGTGATGTCATCAGTGATGTCACTGACCATGTCATGAATGATGTAATATGTGACATCATCAGCAGTGGATTGCGGGTGCGCTATATATAGTTATTGCAACTAACTATATATTCGAATTTCTATGGTTTTGTGCGAGTAAATTAAGGTTTTGAAAATGCTAATTTCTAACTATATATGGTCTATAACCAATGGTTTTTTCAATGAATTTTCTTGGTTTTGTAAATGCTAATCCCTAACTATATATGGTCTATAACCTATGGTTTTTTCAGTGAATTTCATTGGTTTTTTAAAAGCTAATATCTATAGCTGTAACATATATTTTTATTCTAATTCACAAATATATTTTATATATATTTGTATTATATTTTTTTAATTCAATTTATATTATAGTTTAAATTATTTTTTCTTGTTTCGTTGCCGGTCCGCGAATTGGTAAACGTTCCGTAAGTGCAAATACCGCGTTAGAAAGGCACATTGTGACGCGTCCCGTAAACGCAACATATCGCGTTACTACGTAATGCCCCTTATGACGTGCTGCGTTAGCGCACCCGTAAGCATTCTGGAACGCGAACCAAGGCGCGAAACGTAAAGCCCCGGAATCGATCCGAGGCGCGGCGCGGAACGCGGAAGGTAAGCATAACAGGTCATGTGACTAGTTAATAAAACTTTTCATTGGTTGATTTTACTTTTAGTTTCCTAATGATGGAACGCTTGATCATATGACGTAAAAAAAACACTTTTCATTGGTTTAGAACTTTTTCTTTTCTCAAATGATGAAAGTCCCACCTTTTTTCCTCACTCCGACTTTCATTTTTATGAGAGAAAGACCTGTTTTTGTTTGCTAAGACATGGCATTTCTATTAGCTGCAGCTGGTGGATCTTCACCACCTCCACCACCACCATTGAAGAGAGGACAGACTAGCCAGGTCATCTTCGACCAGGAAGAAGAAGAAGAGGAAGACGAGGAACAGGAGCAAGGGACAAGTGGCTTTCTGAAAGAAATGCCAAGAACGTCCCGTGTGAAAGTGACTTTTATCTGGTAATTTTTTTCTTTTCCATCTCATGAAAAGAAAGTTAATGCCAGGTATGTTACCTGCCTCATCTGCAAAAAAACACTCTCGAGAGGGACCGAAAAAACAATATAGCTTTGGCAATCATACCATGCATCGGCACATGGAGACTTGGCACCCTCTTAATTATTCCAAAGCGCAATTTCGAGATTTGGTGGATAACCCCCGACCGGCAAAAACATCCACCAATGACTTAACAATAAGTGAGTCAGAGGCAAGGGAAACGATTCCAAATCTGCAAAAGAACTTTGGGCAGATGAGATTGACTTGTGTAAAGTGTGGAAAATTAATTTCATGCGGAGAAATGAGTATTACTTTAATAAATAGATCATTTGAAAATCATCAATGTCCAAAACGTCCTCGAAATTAATTTTTTTTTTTGTTGCTCCTGTTGAGCCCTTTGAAGTAAATCATTTTTGTTTCTCCTTCCTCAAAAAAAATCAAAAAAAATATAAAACATCAAAAATAATAAAAAAAGTTCTTTTCAGAACTACCTTCCCTTTTTAAAAAAATTGCTAGAATGTTTAGCACTCTAGCATCCTCTATTTATATTGATACGCTTCCCGGTTTGCGTTCGGGTACGCGAACCGGGAGCGAAGTAAAAAAAATATTTTTTTTAAAAAGACGAATTAATAAACGGAGAGTAATGTGAAAAGAAAGAAAAATAGAGGGAGTAACACACAGTTACTGTTGAAAGAGGGACTGATAAAAGAATGGAAAAGAGTAGTATAAATAAGTAATAGAAAAAGAAATGAAGGAAGTAGCAAAGACAGGAAACTAAGGGTTAAAAAAAAGAAGCAGAGGAACTAATACAAGTTAAATCTGATAGACATGTAACGTAAAAAGTACTAAATGCTTAACTTATAATTGTCATCACCGTAGTGTATTATCATTTTCATACTATTAATCTGTATAAGAAAGAACAAAAAAATTTAAATTAATACAAGATGATGAAAAAAGAGTGAGCATAAGACAAAATGAATGTTAAATGTGGTATACTAGTAAAGCATACAGCTGACCCAGCAAAGAGGCGTCCCGGCGCTGTATACCACTGGGGAACCCATCCTGTCTTTCCCTGTGAGATGGTCCCTCCTGAGCATCCCCAAGGTGATGCCAGGCATCCCCGGCGCTGATGGGGCTGTTAGTTGAGATTAAGCAAGCTATTACCCAAAGTTGCTGAGTGGGACCCATGGTTGGAGTAGGCACCGAAGCGAGAATTATCGAGTCCGCTGACTAAGGCCCAAGACCCTGCCATGTCAGGAATTGAACACTGGTCCCAGGCCGACCTCTGCTTCTGGGTCTGCCGCCTCTAATCAGTGAGCCACACCAATCCATATACATATTAGAAATCACAATTCAAAGCAGAAAATTATTTAAACATATTTAATGGTTTATTTTTGCTGTTATCAGAAAAAAACAAATTTCACTGAAAACAGTGAGTTGAAGGTATTCATCATATAACAGCGGGGAAAAAAAAACACAATCAAAATGATTGTGTTTAAAAAACCCAAATAATATAAATAAGCAGAAATAGGAACTTCTCCAAAGTAACTTACTTTCTATGACGTCAAAGGATATCCTATGAACAGCTTATACCCAGTTGTGCTGTTACCATTTTCTGCCCGCCACTTTCTGAAAGATAAACTCAATTGTTTTAAGAAAACTGAGACATACAAAGCAATTTGAAACAGCACACTAAGTTACAGCAACACCTAGAATCATTGTAGTCCAATTACCTACCCTAAACTCTGACTTCAAAAATCAAGTTAAAAGGCAACATTGCTTCATACTCAATTAGTAATGTTTGCTGAAAGAGTAGTCATTTTTTAAATTTTAAATAAGCTGTGTAATATCCAGATGTTGTCAAAGGACCAGCATATTATGTAATAACTGCAGTTGCAAATGTTCTTCCTGAAATCGATGACTGTGTAGCAAAAACATTTTTAATTAGACTGGACAACTTATTTTCTTCTAGTTTATGTAGTTGAAATTGTAAAATGACATTTCATCCATAAGTTTTCAAAAATAATGTGGACACCATTGCAGACTTACATTTCCTCTACTCCTTATTTTGATCTGCTGCTTGACTTAGCTTATGAACACAAACAGTTTTCGCTCTGTACTACAATTATCCACAAGGCCATATATAGTAGGAGCCATTAGAACCTCTGTAAATTCCTCTAAACAAATCCCAAGCTTCCTTTCCTAAAATTTTGGTTGTAAGAACACCAGGTAAGAATTTTGAAGGTGGAAAGGCAATCTTTTTTTAAAAGTTAAAACAGAATCATTGCAGAATGACCATCCGTTTCCAGATTTCAAGTAAGCTGTGTAATGTCCTGAATTAGTTGAAGGACCGTTATGATATATAATTGCAGTAGTTTTAAAAGTCCTACCTGATATTGACAACTGCAAAGCCACAAAATTATTAATTAAAGTTGGCAATTTAGTTCCATCAGGCCTACATCGTTGGAACATTAAAATGACATACTGGCCATAACTTCGTAAAATTAACGTGGACAGCATTCCAGACTTACATTGGCTGCATTTCATATTTTGATCGGCTGCCTTTACTAGCTTATTGAAGGATACTGATTTACTGTCAGGCAAAGTTAAATATATAAATCTTTCTGAGTCTACACTATTAGTACTTGATAGCCTACAGTTCTCGCAGTCATGCTGCCATTGATAAGAAAGGCCAAATAGATAATCTACATCTACACCCTCACCTTGCAATACATCAAGCATATACATTAAAAACTCCTGAAAATCCTGCTGAATATTTTCAGAGAATTCTGTTTGACCTGAACATTCGTCTAACAGAAAACGAATTTCAGACACACTTTCTACTCTCGTTTTATCAGCACTACATTTCTCTAACACAGAATTCAACAAACAGCATAAACTTTGTTCCGAATTGATCACAATCTGTTCTTTGAAAGTCTCTAGTGAAAAGAGAACATTAACAACTACATTAGCATAGCAGTTGACACCAGAACTATTTTCAAATTGAAAACCAACAACATCTTCAACAGAATTCATTTTCTTTCTGCTTCCACTTTTGGGTTCATCGACTTTTAGTCTTTTTGCTACAACCTCCCTACTATTACTGATATTTCTTCGTTTCCGGCCTACCATACGTTTCTCAATCAAAGGATATTGAGGCAAATGTGGCGCATACTCTCTTCTTAACCTATTGTATTCCTTAACACAATCTAGATCTGCACAAATGTTTGTGACATCACAGTCAATCAAGTACAAACCCGATAACATTCTGACTCGTGACAATGCTACATAAGCCATACCCTCTTTGAATATAGAACTGCCAATATTCACTAAAGCAGTGTCTACACTTAAACCTTGTGATTTATGAATTGTCACCGCATATGCCAAGCAAACAGGAAACTGCTTACGGCGAACTTATAAGTCTTTTCAAAACCCGCAGTTTTAGATATAGTCTTCTCTAATGAATCCAATTTAGATTTCAAATTCTCTGACAAAATAATTGTTGCTCCCATATGCTCTATTTTGTCAATAGCTTCAAGTTTCACAATCTCTTGTTTTTCTAAATTCAACATTTTGTTGTTGAAGATGGAACATTCTGCAAGAGTTGGCATCAAACATATTCCAGATTTCTTCTCAGTAATTTTCTGAAAAATATCCTCTGGCAAAACGTCTTCTTCTGGATATAAATTTGACAGTAATCGTGCATGTAAAGCTTCTTTACCACGCTCAGTCACTCTCCCGATTCTAATATCTTGTAGAATATTCTTGTAATCTTCGTCCTTCGCCTGACGCATATTTTCACGCAGCTCAGCATAACTGAAGTTTAACCATATATTAACGTTGCCAATGCTCCCTAGGCACTTCTTGGTATCTTCATGGTAAGCAGTTTAAACACTGGTTGTCCTTTCACTGGTGTCAGCTGCAGAAGATCACCAAAAACAATGATGTGTTTGCCACCGAATAACACAACATACTCTGTTTTAAGAACTTCCTGCATTCTTAAATGCACAAAAGTAAGCATGAGATTGGTAACCATGCTTACTTCGTCAATGATAAGAACTTTCATCTTCTTCAAAACTCGAGATACTTCACAACAAGCATCTCCAGATTACTTGTGGTATTGTAATTTGTTATCATGCTCCACTGGCAGCATCAGTAACCGATGCAAAGTAATCCCTTTAATGTTATGAGCTGCCAGTCCAGTTGGAGCGGTCACAACACAAGACAGCGATGAATCAGTCCTTTTCTGCATATAACATGAAATTGCTTTAATAAGGAAACTTTTTCCAGTTCCTGCTTCTCCACTCACGTACAGTCTGACAGGCTTCAACGACGTACATGAGCACTCTTCCTTCTCATGACTTAATCCATGCTCAATTTGGTTGGTAACTTCGACATATATTTTCTTCTGCTCAACGTTAAGTTGTCTTTCCAATTCTTCTAAGTTAACCACATCCTTTTGAGCATGGCTCTTTCCACTTCAATCATGGCAGTGGCAGCTTCATTTTCAATAACTGGTTCTCCTAGTGGATCCTGACTCAATGAAACAGAACTCTGACTGTCCTGAGAACTGTCTCTAGCAATCTCGGCTGCAATTGTTGCTTCCTGCTCAATTTCTGCATTCAACATTTGTAGATATTTTGGAAAAACAGGACATTCTATGGATTCCTTGGCTGCATTGAAAGAGTCTTCGTAACAGAGGAAATCCCCAAGCAGTTCCTCTTCTGCACGCCAAGGCTTGAAAAGTTGCAAAAGAGCTAAATAGAAAAACTCTTTTCTTTCATGAGATTCGCAATCCAAATTTCGATGATTTATCAATTGACATTTATTTTGCTTGACCAGACATCCCTCACTTCCAATTACAGCATACACTCCTTTATCAATATCTTCTTTGATGTTCCTCTTGAAAACGTAATTTTGAAGAACTTCATACAGACAAGCATTCTCCAGGTGACTGCTTCTATTTGGATAATATGTATCCAACATGTTGCTCTTTAAAATATCTGTACTGTTTGGCTCCTTCTCCGCCAAATACTAAATTTCCCGTACAGGTTTCAGAACTCGATTACGCGTTGCAGCAAGACCAAGACTCGCCCAAATGATACTCCTAGATTTGGCATAGAGACTTGCTGAAGATAACCGGTCAGAACATTCGTAAGCTCCAATTTCTCGATGCGACAACATCTTCAGACTGAAACTGTACAACTTCTTACTGAGGCTCTTTTCATGGGAAATATCCTCCCACATATCCTTCAGTTCTGTCTTTTCTTTTTTAGTGATGTAAGACGTTACATACCGAGCCACAGCCATACAGTTGTCAGCCACAAACTGTATATCCATGTTAGCATTCCACATGGATAAAATCACTGGGTTGTAGTCGTTGATGTACTTGGACTCTTCGTTTCTTTTCAAATTGTATGTGTTTTTGGGTGATTTCCTCGTCACATTATGTCGCAGCGATGACATCAAATTGTTAACTCTTCCTTTTGATAACACCGACCGTGGAAATGCAAAACGACATTTGGTGTAGTATTTGTCCTTGTTTCTGAATTTTCGACGACAGTACTTTCCACAACGATGGCTTTGAAACCGTAAAACATGTTCTCTTAGACTTTTGTCTTCGTTTGTCTTTGGAACAGCACATGTAGCATACTGTTCTATGAAACTCATCACTAAGTCATCCGGATCTGTTCCAAATTTGGGTGCATCTTTGATCCATAGTAGCATATGTATATGAGGAGCACCTCTTGCTTGATACTCCTTTCTCCAGAAGAAATCCAACACCTCTCCAAGAGGTGGATTTTTCTTGTTCATGATGAAAGACATCATAGCTTCAAATCTATGATTGAAGTACCTGCAAACATTCACAGGATCCAAAGAGCACAGTTCTCCGGGTGTCTTAAATTCAATATTTTCAATGTTTCCATTTACCTCTCGTAGAAATTCAAGTAAGTCTTCCCAGCCATACTCAGCACAGCTGAGAGTGAGGAACCATGTGGGAGTTCCTAAGTTCCTCAGCATACATTTTAAGTCACCATGACGGCGGTACCAATACTCATTAGTACCACGCTGACAAGCCATGAGATTAATCAGGTGAGAATCCAAAATACTGTCTTGCACATTGACTTTATCCATAAAGTCCCTTGCCGAGATATTTCGCAGTTGTATACCACTTTTCAAGATGTGGTTCACTGCATAAGACAATCCAGAGAGATCACTTTCAAACAATAGATGAAATAAATAGGGAATGCATTGTCGAAACCTAGGATCTTCTGTATACAATCGTAAAGTCCGGTATTCTGAAGCAGGAATTTGAACAGGTCGCTCATCATAACGTCCTCCTCGACCTGTGGGAAATAACTGTGGGAAACCCCGAGCTTCCAAACTTTCCTCCCAAACACTAATAGGACTCCCTTTGGCTTGTTTCATTTGAATCAACTCAATAGCATTCCCCATGACTTCCTTGGAATGCAAAGGATGAACACTATAATGTTCATATATTTCTTCCTTTTTAGAGGCTTCTACTTTCTCAATTTGACCAGGACACAAATCGCTGTCCTCTTCTTCACTTACTTCCTCTTCTGCAACACATACATTCTTGTAGTACTTATTATTTTTTATCAAATACAATGTTGCCTTTTTAACTTTCCTAACATCCACTAAATCTTGCCAGATTTTCTTACTCTTTGTCGGAACACCATTAACTATGATAACCAGAGGTTCCTCTTCCACTTTCTCTACTCCAATTGTATTAATGTTTTTCTTCAAATCCAAAGGCAAATAAACAACCCTTCCCTTTAATCCTCTCTGTAAATCTGATGGAGGCAACTTCCCTGTCTTTGGCTCCATTCGTACAATAGCCTGAAAGGGATGGACACTTTGAATCAAAATAGATTCATAAGTATTTAAATCCTTCAATTCATAAGGAATGTCATCTAATTCCAGATTATTATAAACAGCTCTAGCAGGCATCTGGTTTTGGTTTAATTTGTTATAGCAATAAGTACACATACGTTGGTCTGCTCCCAAATCAAAACAATTTTCTACCATCAAGTATGTGGCAAAATCCTTCCATTCACTATTGTTTTCCATATCACTCTTTGCATATATATCCACTAACTTAGTCTGATTCTTATAATAAGTCCGTCGACAACACACACAAGTGAAATTAGGCCTCTCACTTGATTTCACCATAAACGTGAAAAATTCCTTGTGAAACTTATCTGTACTGAAAATCTGTTCACTGTCTTCCACATTACCATCTTCTAGTGGTTCAATATCAACATTGTTCTCTTTACCAGCAAAATAACAGAACTCTTCACAAATATTCTTCACATCTACTTCAGAACCATGCAAAAGAGCTTTGCTTAATTTTTTAAGCATAATTGCTGGACTCTTAGCATAATACAACATTATAACTAATTTCCTCACTTTATTATGATGCACTGCTAGCATCCTGAAATGATGAAATACACTCTGGCATACTCTCCTAGAAAGACAAGCCAGTGAATGACCACGCAAACCTGTCACTTGTCTCACTCTGCAAGGATCTAATTCTTGCAACGACTTTATTTTTAGCTTTACACTTTTCTTATGAAATGTCCGTATAAAAGCACAAAGCAAATTGATGGAATCCTTTCGCACACTGCAAATAGAACTACCCTTCCAGGTGTACACTGGTCCCTTAGGACGTCTCCCTAAAACCTCATCACTTAGCGCCTCTTCTGCATCTGCAGACACAAGTATTTCTTTTTCAACCGGATGACCATCTTTTACCTCATATGCTCGACCACTGCTGTCAACTGCATGCACCAAAACATTGTCCTGAAAATAACTCTCCTCATTAAAAAATGCCTCATTATTTGAACTATGCATCCATTCTCCTAAGAAAACTTCACAAAAATTACTCCGATTAACGTCTCTCTTCCATCTACTATTAGATTTCAAAACATAGATTACCTTGTTTAGTTTCCTAATTCTATTAATTACCAAAATAAATAACTTTTGCTTGATTTCGAAAGCCTGATCAATAATTTTCTCTACATTTTTCTTTTTCTTATAAAATGACACTTTCTGTTGACCTTTTTTAAATTGTTTTACCAAATTGACAATTACCCTGTTGCGGAACATTCGCTTACGAATGTCCCTGAAAATATTAGCCCTTTTACTGCCATGCACAGAGTTATCTCCTGCTGTAGCACAAACTTTTTTCACGGGCCTTTCCTTTCCATTTAAATTGGCTCTCTTTTTCTGGACTAAAACTTGGTCTGTAGTTCTACTTTTGTTTCTACAAATGTTTTTAAGGAAAGATTTCGTTCTCTTACCCGGTGTTCTCTTCGTCCGTTGAGGTAATATTAATGTAGAGGACTGCTGCAAAATATTAGGTAACTGCTGTCTTTGACGTTTCGTACCCTTTCGAATTCTATCCTTAGACGGCATTGTCTAATTCCCAAATAATCTGCAGTTGAATCTATGGTGAAATATAATAAAAAATGTTATTAACCACTATTACCAAACAGTAAATCAATAACAGTAAGAACTAGATTCAACATTGCTATAAAAAAAAGTATTCACAAGGGTGCAGTGGGTATCACTTTGACACCCTCTGGCACCCTCAAAACAGGCACAGGTCTGCCTTTCACATGACATAACACACCTACATTCAAGGGGAACAGACTTAAAATGCCCTAATACACATGAAAACGTTTTTTTAAGGAACTTGCACCTTTTTTTCAATAACTTTTAACATGGTTATGTAACTCAAACAATCAAAATGAAAATTTGCCAGGCACACATGGGGGCGTATTTACAAGGCCCTTGTACCCGGGGAAGCCCATAGGATTCAATTCAAATACCGATTCGGTATTTAACGAATCGCTAAATGCCGAATTTGTCAAGGGTGCAGGGGGTATCACTTTGACACCCTCTAGCACCCCCAAAACGGGCATGTGTGCAATGTGGCACACAAACATGCCCTTAGGGCACGTCTGTCTGTCACATGGCACATGTGTACATGCACAGATGTGCATGTATACAGGAATCGGTATTTTACCATGGATTTGTATTCCATGGTAAAATACCGATTCTGAAAGCCATGTGCCAATGGAAAATTGGCTACCCACATTTCAATCTTACATTTTCGGTAAAATGACCGAATCTGTAAAATGACCGAATCGGTAAAATTACCGAATCGGTAAAATTACCGATTCGATAAAATTACCGAAAGTTCAACATTTAAGGGCCCCTACATGTCAATGGCCATTTACTGGTCGGTAACGGTCGAATTCGGCCGTTACCGATCTGTAAATGGCTATTTTCGGCCACCTACATCTGGCCCCTACATTCATGGGGAACAGACTTAAAATGCCCTAATACACATGAAAACATTTTTTAAAGGAACTAGCACCTTTTTTTCAATAACTTTTAACATGGCTATGTAACTCAAACAATCAAAATGAAAATTTGCCAGGCACACATGGGGGCGTATTTACAAGGGCCTTACACTATGAGGAAAGTGACTTCAAATGACCAGACACACATGGGGACGTATTTACAAAGCCCATGAACCCGGGGGAAGTGACTTGAAATTGCTAAGCACACATAGGAGAGTATCTACAATGCCCGTGCAACACTTATGCATCATTTTTTACATGTACACCGTAACATTATCAACACAATTACATCATATATCTGTTCCGCAAAAGCGACGCATTGCAGGAGTCACATCATTTTACCATCCAAAACAATTTCACCGATTCTGTAAATGTAGATTTACCTACATGTGGCCCTGGATTTAGGCGCCTACATACCTTTTCGCCATTTACAGGTCGGAAACGACCGAAATCGGCCGTAACAGGTCGGTAAATGGCCTAAACGACCACCTACATCGGGCCCTAAGTGTGCATGCATTTGATTTGAAACAAAGTTTTAAAACCTTTTATGTAAAACAATAATACACCTACATTCATATAAGGACAGGTCTGCCTTTCACATGACATACGTGTGCATGCACAAATGTGCATGCACACCGAAATCGGTATTTTACCATGAAGTTTGATTTCATGTTAAAATACCGATTCGTTAAGTCATTTGAGACTCAGAAGACTCCCCCCTACATAGCAAATTTACAGAATCGGTAAAATTACCGATTCCGTATTTTACCGAACCAATAATTTTTCCGATTCTGTAAATGAAGAATGCAAAATCGCCTTTGAAAGCAGAATGCAAACACTTGACGCAAAACATCATTTTAAATACACAGCTGACTTTCTTATTTACACAAAAAAGCATACTACCCTTTAACTAAAATATATAAATGATAACTCACCTTTACAAATTTTTTTTGAAATTGAAAACAGTCTCAGAAACACACCAATTATTCTGTACCAGAATTAAAGATATGCACTCCAGAGGCTGGAACCAACAAAGGCACCGAAACGCTGATATTCAACACACATATCTCTCATGTCAGCCAATAAAAACTCTTCCCTCACTTTTTTCAAATCAACACCCTTCCCCCCTCTGCCCTTTCTACCTCTTTTCCATAGCAACTACCGCCTGCCTAACATGTCATGGCCACAAGTTCACACAACAATGTTTCAAATGAATTCTGAACTCTCAGTACACCTGATAATCCACTGCAATCTTTCATAACAACATTTTTAAATAACCATTCAAAATACATCTTTCAAAGAACACATCCATGCACCCTAACTTTCTGTTTTCAGCAATGGAAATACACCAATCACTGCTAATGAATCATTTGCACTTAAACTCCACAGTTTTTTACATTACAAACATCACTATTTCAACTGCCATTTCATTCCCACACTTCATCTGACTGCAGCAAAAACTCCTCCAGCTATGTTTTCAGTCTGGATTCTTGGACATAGCTACATCCACTGGGCTCACAGGTATGCTGATAACAGAAATTTACACAACCTCGATTTACAAAATGTGGAAATCAAATGGATTGGTCGAAGAGGATTGAAATGTCACCAATTGATACCATTGGTGAAAACCTTTTTACATTTGCCAACCCCATACCTCATAATAGTGCACTGTGGAGGAAACGATTTGGGCACTTTGACTGGGGTAGGTCTGGAAATGCTTTTAAAGGACACCTTTGAGCAATTGATGGCACTTTTTCCTCAAACTGCCTTGGTATATTCCAATATATGCCAAAGACAGAAATGGAGGTGGTCCAATCAATTTTGTCCACAAATTTAGAAATCGAGGAAGCATGTAAATAAGTCTGTTTCAGCTTACATGAGGGACCATGGAATGGGCTGCCTCTACAGCAATAACTTGCGTTACTACATGCAAGATATCTACAGAGGAGATGGCGTGCATTTCTCAGATGAGGGAAACAGAGTTTTCATACTAAATTTAAGAATGTGTATTGGTTCCTACTTATAAGTTTCTACAACATACACAGAACCCAAAAGCTCTTTTCAGAGCTGCCTTAACTTAGTGTACTCTTTTGAAATTTCGAATGTACCTTTTTTTCACTTATTTTCACCTATATTCGCTTCCCGGTACGCTACCCACTTCGCGTACCTGTAGCTAACCACGCGAAAAAAACCAATTTTTTTTATCGACATATATGAGCCTCCTCAGCCACCCTCAGAAAACTTAGGGAAACAGCATACGTCTAAAGTACCCAAATCAACCCATTCTGAACATTATTTACCCTCCATCTTATATCTCAATTCTACCGAAACACAAAATGGAGGACTTCCGTAACACTGCAAGTTCGCGTACCGGGAAACGCACTGACAAGCACTCGTTTAAAAAAGGTGGAAAAGTAATTTACAGAAAAACCACTGGAGACACTTTCACCAATTAAACAGTAGCTCATACTACATACCAATCCCTACCATTTTCACAAATTTAGTTGGAATACTATTTAGCCATTTAGCATGTAGAACTCTCTAAAATCCCTGAGGTAAATTACTTCACAAAACATATCGGAAGTGTTGGAAATTACAACCAATTAAAATATTACTTTAAATTTTTACTGTTATATTATGACATTTGATTGGTTATGTACCTGAATATATATAAACAAAGAGAGAGAAACACAGCCATTTTCACTACTACTTCGTGAAGTGCAGAACAACAAAAAATCAACTGATAACTTCAAGTTATATTTAAAAGGTAAGATATAATTTTTAAAAATGAAGTATGTTCTGTACTGAAAGCTAATTAGAAAACATTTTCAGACAGTTTTATTCTTTCACTCTGTAATACTTATAGAATAAAATAGACTTCTCTGTTTTACTTATGGCAGAGCCAGTCCAAGGATTTGCGAGGCCCTGGGCTAAAAGGGAACGTGCGCAAGGCCCCCTCCAAATTACATAACTGGCCACTTACAAGGAGAACATGCACAGACACTGTGGGGGCCCCATTGTCCAGCATTTTGACGCCCCCACAGGTGAAACTTTTACTCCACAAGCATTTCTCACACCTTCATAGGTGTGAGAATTGATTGTGGTCTAAAAGTTAAAACTGAGGGTGCGCCAACATGCTGGACAATGGGCCCCCCACAGTGTCTGTGAATGGTCTCCTTGCAATTGAAGGAGCGTCTCCTTCTTCCTCCCCTATACCTCCTGACACCATCCATGAGAGGCCCAAGAAGGGGGCCCCCTCAAATGGACCTTAATTGCAGGCGACACCTTTCTTTGTGATAGATCTCCAGGAAAACTAAAGGACACATCACCAGTGCGTGGCCCCATGCTGGTGGGCTGAGTGCGAGGCCCTGAGCGGCAGCCCACGCTGCCCATGCCTAGCGCTGGCCCTGAGATAAGGATAGATTTAGACTTCTCTAGTATAATTCAAAATTGACTAAGAGTTTATTTGATAATTTTCTTCATATTTCTACTTTCAATTTGATACCATACACTGCCCAAAGAAAAAAAGACTGTTTAAATAACCAAACTGCCTGTCTGTACTGAAACCCAACAGTGCCCTATCTGTACTGAAATATTTTTTAAAAATTCATTTTTCAGAATTCAAAATGGAAGGACAAGAAACTAACTTGAAAATTAAAACAGAAAAACAAAAGGAGACGGAAGTTGACCAGGATTTCTTCGACGATACAATAAACAATGAACTTGTGCAATGTGTAGATGCAGTAGATTTTCTACTGAAAAATGAAGAAAAAAATGATCACGATTTTTTAGATTTTCTTTTAAATTTTGAAAAACAATCTGAAAAATAAATTTTTATTTCTTAATTCAAAAATTGTTTGACACATTATTTAATTTTATATGTATATTGAAAACTAGTAGCAAATTGATTATAACATGAAGTCAGACTTTAAATATACTATGCAACTTTTTGGTGTTACATACTAACTTTGTTCATAGTTACTTCCTTTCTCCCACTATATAATCCCCAATGTGTATTTAACATCTCTTTATCATCTCCTGCCACCATGTTGTTTCAGCTTTCCAGACAGACTATGGTATGAATTCCATATACCACAATAACTTCTTTAACAACAAGCAAGATATCTACAAAGGAGACGGCGTTTATTAAATTATAGACTCTACATTGATACCTACATGTAGCTACGTAAATAAAAAAAACAAAAAAAAAACAAAACGAACAATCAATAAACATACAATAAGTTACAAGTCAATCATTCTTGTTTCCTTATAGTACGCTCCCCAGACCTCCCCAGGGCACTTTAATATCCCCCTCATCAATCCTAGGGGGTCAGAAGGGGTCTACCTTGCCCCCTTTCCTTCATTTCCCCCTTCGTTTTGGCCTCCTCTTGTCTCTCGATCCTACCGAGACACAAGATGGCGGCCGCTACGGACTGTTTAGAATGTTGACAGACACCGGAGAGCCAATAAGCTTCGCTTCGCAAAGCTCCGTTACGCGAAAAGTACGCGAAGTAGTGCGCTTTCCAGGACGCTGTCACAGATATATCTGTTTTTTTAAACGTTAATTTCTCAAAATCCACTGGAGCACATATATTGAGACCCAGCAAAGGCACATCGGGCCAACAGTCCCTACAATTTTGCCAAGTTTCGTGTAAATCCATTCAGCCGTTTGAGCTAAAAATGAGGCCAAACGCCCTATGGAAATTAACATGGGAAAAACGCGTTTTGGGACCCTCCTTTTTTATCGGTCCCCCCTTGACGGAACCCCCCCAAATTTTAAGGGGCTGCTCAGAAACAAAATGTGCCATTTTCCTGAAAATTTCCGCCGATTCCGTCCACAAACGCCAAAGTTATTAGACATAGAATTTTCAAAAGTTCCATAGAGAAAAAATCCTAACTATATATACCTACTGGCGACCGCCAGTAGGTAATTAGTGATATAATAACCAACGATTTCTTTCTTTGACCGATTGCTCCTAATAGTATTCCTGGAGCCATTTTGTTTCGTTTCTCTGTGTGCAAATATTGCTTCCACGAAATCACGTGATTCCGCTCTGTGCTCGAAACCACGGCCAGTCAAGCTGCCTATTATATTTGCTAGCTTGCGGCTTGAGGAAACCCAAGGTCACACCTGCCCTTCTTGTGGGATGCGCACATTCTAGCAGAGCCCGTTCCTGTACTCCCTGGGCTACAGATAGAAAGGGAGGCACCTTACTGACCTGCCCCCGGAATAGCTTAGGCCTAGGCTACTAGCAAATCAATTGTGCCTTATATGGGTATTCCTCTTGGCTTACTGACAAACTGTACTTTTCCTTGTGGGGTGTGATTTTGAACCTATGAAATGTATATATGCTTTGTAGCATGAACATGTAGTCAGTCTCCTCTGCGCACCTCTGAGGGTCGTGCAGACTGAGGCTCCCCTGTCAGGGCTTGTATTTGATGAATAAACGATTGAACCTTCTCCATTGCCGACTGAATTATTATTAGCGATAAAGGTATGTGGGCTATTGGTAAGTCTAGCCCGTCTGAATTTATTTTGAATCCTTCAGTTGGCGACTCCGCCGGGACTCTGCAATAGGGTCATCCCCTCCTGTAAACAGGGGCGACGGGACATGGAGGAGTTCTGGCCGAGTGGGTGGACAGAAAGAGGATCCTGATTTGAGACACCCGTTTGTGGTATGAAAAGAAGCCGTTCCACTCTCGAGCCCAGTATCCCTCCCAGCTATTGAAGACCCTTCGCCGGAGTCCTACGGGCTTAACCCGAGAAAAGAACAGATTGTGTCGGTCTGTTTAGGTGTTGCCAGTGGAGAATTCGCAATCGGCCTGAAGTGCACCAGGTGAGTGACATTTGTATTTAGATTGGATAAGAATCACTCAGCGGAAGTGTTTCTTTTTGACGACAGTTAACTGTTTTTGTTTGAAGGTGGCCGGGGAAGCCGGACCACAAGGGAATCTGAGGATCTGCTGTAGTGGCGAAGGGGCTGCTCAGTGGGTGCCTCACGGGCTTGTTTGGTGAAAATTTGAGATTGCACCTGATGCCTTAGCGGAGTACGGCGTTACTCGCTCGGCCGGATCCCCTCTGGGAATGCCCTGGGAACAACTGGGTAAGCTCGGGTTCTGGTGCTATGTGCCCGGATGCCCGGCCCAACCAGAGCGGGACCATGGGAGAGCCTGTGAGAGGGTTCGTGGTTCGCCTATCAGGTGCTCTCAGAACAGTCTAATGGCTGTTCTTTTGGTTTGATTTTAGTGGTCTGGAATTCTTTTGAATCGGTTCCGCGAACAGGAGTCGACGGGCTCTGTTCGTACTTGAAGACGTCATTTGCATAAAAGAGATTTTGAGGAATATTGGCCTTGCACTGTTTTACAGCACTTTATTGTGATGATTGAATAAGAACTGTGAGAGTGAATGGTGAAAAGGACGCGTCCAAGTGTGTGAGTATTTTGAAATTGCGTGAATAAGAATTGTATAGTTATTGTCATAATTCCTTGTCTTAGTAAACTGTGTTTTGGGTGCTGCTGTCGGAAGGGGACACGGCTCGAAGAAAGACAGCCTGCCCCTCCCGAAGGCAGTCCCAGTTTTGACATGTATGTTAAACATGGATTACAGCCAATTTTATTTAATACCCTTTGGAACCGGTACACCAAAGACAATTTTGAATTGCATTGGCCTCTTACGGGGTCTTTTGAAGAGAAAAAGATTAATTATATACAGAATAAATTATTCATGAAGAAAAGCCGTCGGTCAATGTTTGACTCCCTGAACCTGTGGTTGAAGGAAGCAAAAAGACGACGAATTAGAGAAGAGACTTTGAGTAAAATTAAGTCGGGACAAACAATAACTCAGAAAGCGGTAGCATACGATAAGGGAAAAATGGAACAAAATATTGAAAGAATGGATAGACAGTTTCGATTAGAAACAGACAAAAGCTATGTGGCGAGGCCAGAGACAGGTGATGAGTTAGAAGAGTTACTGGAGGCCCGACCACCTCCCCCTTACGCCCGCAAGGTCTGTATCCAGCCGTACCCTTGGTCCGAGCCGACCAGTTGGGAGCTCCATCGACCACTCAGGCACAGTCAGGGGTGGTCACCACGGCCCCCACTGGCGGAGCAGGACAGATTGCCCCGTTTACCCCTCCTTCTCTTTGACCAACTACCTCACCCTTAATATCCCTTTAGCCGGACGCGGCTGTCCCTTCGTCCTTACACCCTGTGTTTCTCTCCCCTCCGACTCAGACTACTTAAGATGTATGAAATATTGGAGGTCTGGGCGGTGCCACACCTAAGCGACCAGAGACAGACTTGGGTGATCAACGAGCCTACACGCTGTCGCTGATGGGGCAGGAAGAGAGGAGAGCTATTATAACTCAGGCATCCCAGTGGATGCGGAATCCTATCTATACTTTGGAGGATATTTGGAGTACCATGAAGGATTTCGAACCAGTTGCACAACAACTGGCCTTAGAGAGCATGGCGATTCGACTGATTTCATTATGGGAACAGTATTTTGAGGAAGGATTGCCTCCTCAGATACTGTGTGACATTAGGGATCATGCTCATAAATTCCATCTTCAAACTAAGGAAGTATATCAGAATGTGAATACGCTTTTGCATTATCGAGAACAAATGCATCGGAAAGGCTTCGAATGGGGAGCCCAGCACCCCATGAGGGAGGTACATCCTCTCTTCTTTCCGGAAGTACCTGAAACAAGGGATGGCGGGTGCAATGTTACCAGAGCAAGAGTGGACGCTAGGCTTCAGGAACAATGGGTTTATACCCCTTGGAAACGAAGTGAGGTCCTTATGTTAAAAGCCCAGCTCCCTGACCCCCGTAAGAATCCTACAGCTTATTATAAAGAATTGGCCGAAGCCGCCAATTCTGCCATTATGACTATAGCTGACATTGAACTATTTTTCGGCCTTTTGATCCCAGTTGATATTTGGAGGGAGATACATGATACGGATCACGTTCCCGAACTTGGGGGGACATGGGATCAATTGAAGAATTGGGATAAGGAACGAAAACCGGGTGAGAAAATTCGGGATGAAATATTAACAGTACCGGATAAAATTGTTGCATATATGAAGACTCTTCTCCCCCCTAGAAAAGTAGATTGGGATAAACTGACTGCATGCAAACAGAAGAAGGATGAAAGTGTGTCAGATTTCTTTACCCGATTTGATAAAGTGTTTATAGATTTTAGTGGTCAAGACCTCTCTACGGAGGGAGGAATACGATTATTTGTAAACCGATTCATTACGAATTTGCTCCCAGAGGTCATGTCCCGCCTCCAATCGGCTGAGAGTACGTGGACAACGGCTGCCCCGTCCGTCATCCTCAGCATGGCTCAATATTATGAGCATCGTGAAAACGAGAGCAAAGAAAAATCAGAGAGGAAAACTAAGGAACTAAAGACTAGAGTTTTGTTACAACAGGTAAGCAGGGGACAGACTTTAGGACGGGGTGGACGAGGCCCGTCTCAGCGAGGTACCATGGCAGGACGGGGTAGAGGAGGTCCTCCTAATGTCGGGATAAATCAATGTTCCTACTGTAAGCAGGAAGGACATTGGAGGGCGGATTGCCCTCTGTTGTTGGCAAGAAATGGATCCAGTAGAG
Organism: Lissotriton vulgaris; assembly: GCF_964263255.1. Classification (NCBI taxonomy): domain Eukaryota; kingdom Metazoa; phylum Chordata; class Amphibia; order Caudata; family Salamandridae; genus Lissotriton; species Lissotriton vulgaris. The sequence continues at coordinate 326,124 of NW_028242747.1, forward strand.
GCCGAGGAAGGGGTCGAGGGACTTTTGACCGAAATAGCATGCGACGGGAGGATTCGCAACATGAGGGTTCTCGTAAGAATTATTTTGATGACCCTCAGAACAGACAATTTTACAATGAGACTTATCAAAATGACAGGTATGATGAACAGGATTATGCATGAGACAGCCATAGACAGAGCGGGGCCATATTACAGCACCAATAGACCAAGAGGGACCTTATGTACAAGGAGAACTGTTGGGTACATCGGGAAGGTTTTTAGTGGATACTGGAGCGATGAATAGTTCAGTCGCCCATACACTGGTCCCAGGGGCAGCTCTGTCTGGCCAAAATAATGTATCAGTAGGTTTCTCTGGAATAACGGTTGTGAGCCCCGTTTCAAAACCTCTTCCTTTTACAATAGGTCCCATTTCCATGCATTCACCCTTTCTTCTAACTTCTAATTGTGGTGAAAACCTCTTAGGGCTAGATATTTTAAAGAGATTACATGCACGCATTTATTGTTCCCCAGATGGTGTTTTTCTGACAATGCAGAAGCCACCTATTACGGAAACTCAACACTTTGCTAAAAAATGAGATTTTGCCCCCTGAATTCTCTACCATTCCTCGGACATTGTGGGCCACAGGGGATACCGATGTTGGTCTGTTAAGAATAGCCCCTGTGTCAGTAACGCTGAAACCAAACGCACAGCTGCCACGCATTTCTCAGTATAAAATGTCACCAGAAGGTGAACAGGCCCTGTTGCAGATTATCCGTGATCTCATAAAAAGAGGAGTGGTGGAGGAGACAGCGGCAAACGTCTGTAACAGTCCGATTTTACCAATTTTGAAGAAGACACCAATCGATGGTGCACCGGATTATCAGACTGCATATCGTTTTGTGATTGACCTCCGAGAGGTCAACAAAATAGTGGTCCCACAGTATCCAGTGGTGCCAGATATTACGACAATCCTAACCATGATTCCTCCTACGGCTAAATATTTTTCAGTAATTGACCTAAAGAATGCTTTCTTTAGCATTCCAATTCATCCTGATAGCAGACATATCTTCGGATTCTCATTAGGAGGCCAAAGTTTTAGATTTACGCTTGCACCCCAAGGCTATACAGAAAGTCCTAGCATATATAGCCAAGCTCTAAAGGCAGTCCTTGATGAATTAATTTTGCCAGCTGGGAATGCGATCATCCAGTATGTGGATGATATTTTGGTGGCCTCTGATACTGAAGAAGGCTGCAAAGAAGCAACAGTGAAATTGCTACGTCATTTGGCTGATAAAGGAAATAAAGTCTCCCTCTCCAAATTTCAATATTGTCGACAGGAAGTGACCTACCTTGGCCACTTGCTGTTGAAAGCAGGGAGACCACTAGCACCAGAACGAATATCTGTAATTACTAACATGTCTGTACCTTGTACCCAACGTGATGTTCGTGCTTTTCTTGGGATAACCTTTTACTGTCGCCAATGGATTCCTAATTATTCACTCCTCTCTAAACCCTTGTTGTATTTGACTACCAAGGATGTGCATGAACCCCTACCCTGGACGGATGAATGTCAAGAAGCCTTTGCATCTTTAAAATCTGCTTTATGTTCTGCACCTGTCTTGGGTACCCCAGATTACCGGAAGCCTTTTTCACTTTATGTGCACGAGGTGGACGGTTGTTCCCTTTCAGTGTTAACACAGGGTTTTGGCGGAAAACAGAGACCCTGTGCTTTCTTTTAATCAGTACTGGACATGGTTGCACAAGTATGGTATAGTTTTGAATACGGATCTCACAGTCATGGTACCGCATGCTGTGGATATTTTGCTAAACAGAACCAAGACCCAGCACCTTACAAGTGCTCGTTTGACGGGATATGAATTGACATTGTTTGCACCCCAAATTACATTTAAGAGATGTGCTACACTAAACCCAGCAACATTACTGCCTCTCCCTTCCAATAATAAACAGGATGATGTCCATGATTGTATATTTAGAACTGAGGAAGAAACAAAAGGGCGTGTAGATCTTACTGACACCCCTTTACCAGAACCTCAAGGGGAATTGTATGTTGATGGTTCTTGCTTTAAATTGTCAGATGATACTACAACAGCTGCATATGCTATTACAACCCTGAAAACGGTGGTGGAAACCGCCAGGATTTCTCACCACTCAGCCCAGGCAGCTGAACTAATAGCTTTGTTACGAGCATGTGAAATCAGCAAAGGCCTAAAAGTAAATATTTACACAGACAGCCAGAACGCCTTTGGCGTGGCCCAAGCTTTGGGAGGCTGTGGAGGGAGAAGGGTTTCTTTACCACACATGGCCAGAAAATTCAACATGGCCTTTTAATTGATCAATTGTTATTTGCCCTGACTCTCCCAGATACTGTTGCCATCATCAAGTGCAGCGCCCACAAGAAAATCATTGATTCTACCGGAAAGGGGAATGCTTTTGCTGACTCAATAGCTAAGGAAACAGCCCAAACTAAAATGACTCCTATGTTTCCTAGCGCTTCGGCCCGATGGGTGGCGGAAACATCGGTGTTTGACAATACCATTGAAAGTGTGAAAGAGTTGCAAAAAGAAGCTACCATAGACGAGGTAAAAAGGTGGAAACAGGAAGTAGGAAAACTAGATAAAAACGAATGTTGGATAGATCGAACTGAGAAGCAGCGTTGGTTACTCCCTAATTCATTGGTATACGCTGTAGTGTCCATGGCTCATGGACCAGCTCACGTAGGAGCAAAGGGCATTTGTGCGATGTTAGATCCAGTCTGGAATAATCCAAATATTCCCAAAACTGCAGTGCATTTGGTTACGTATTGCCCAGTATGTTTGCGTTACAACCCAGGAGGTAGAGAATCTGTCCTAAGTGGAAATTTTGCACCACCATCCCTGCCATTTGAAGTTATACAGATTGACTATATACAGATGGAACGAGTGAATAATTTGAAATATGTGTTGGTGGTGGTTTGCGCTTTCAGTAAATGGGGTGAAGCCTATCCCAACAAGGAAGCCACTGCGGTTGCAACTGCCAAAGCTTTGGTTAAGGAATATTTACCCCATATTGTTTGCCCCGGATCATCTGGTCTAATAAGGGGACACATTTTAACTCCGTATTGGTTCAAAGTGTTTGTGAAGGATTACAAATTAAGCAAAAGTTTCATGCAGCCAGGCACCCCCAGTCAGCTGGCCTAGTCGAGAAATATAATGGCATCTTGAAACTCAAAATGGCCAAAATTTGTGCAAGTACTGGATTAAACTGGCCCGATGCACTCCCTCTAGCATTATTATCCCTGAGAACAGTACCCCACACCAGAACGGGTTTATCACCTTACGAGGTAATCTTTGGCCGCCCAGCCAATGTGTGGGGAGTCCCGAGGCCCAGGTCTTTTAGAGATATTGATTATCCTTTGATGACAGACTATTTGTATGCTTTGACTAAAGACCTGCGTTCTATTCATCAACAGGTATCCGAGACATTGCGGCCGCTGCCAGAGGGTCCTGGACATCGACTGGAACCAGGCCAGTGGGTTCTGGTGAGGAACTACCAACGGAAATTGAGTTTGGAACCCAAGTGGTCCGATCCCTACCAAGTCATACTTGCCACAAGGTCAGCAGTGAAAGTGCATGAACGCAAACACTGGATCCATGTGAGCCACCTGAAGCACCTCCCGCTCCCTTTGCCCTTTGATTTGAGAAATCGCGAAGGAATTCCGAGCCAAGAAGGAGAGGTGTTACGGAGCTTTGTACACTTTTCAGACGCCCAAGAAGTGGGAGAGGCGAGTGAAGCATTGCCCCCAGGTGAAAGGGTGGCGGCTCGATCAGCGGAGGCAGTTGTCTCTGGTGCATCACAGGGTTCGAATGCATCTGATGTCCTTGCAACAGAATTGTTTTCTGACCAGGAGCAGCCTGATCATAGTAAATACAACTTGCGGCCCCGAAAACAGCGCAGTGCCCCAGATCCTCATGGTAGGAGCTAGAGAAAGACTTGAGTTGAAAAAGAATCAGCTAGAAATACTGGGGTACTGAGCGAGACACTGGACTGAACACGTTGAGAGCTTAGAACACTGTGTTATATAGCTCTGTTCAGAAAGAAAGACTGAGTTAAGGGCTGCGGTTGTCCTACGGGAAGAAGAAAGTTGTTCACTGTTCTTTTATTTTCAAGGGGTAACAGGAGTCTAGGAGTCCTCGACATCCCACGACACAGCCACATCTCCGGACATCTGAGAGACCTGCATTGGCTCCCCGTCAACAAAAGAATCACCTTCTGTCTCCTCACCCACGCACACAAAGCCCTACACGATCAAGGCCCGAGCTACCTCAACAACCGCATCAACTTCTACGCTCCCAAACGCCACCTCCAATCAGCCAGTCACGCCCTCGCCGCCGTCCCCCGCATCCGAAGAACGACAACAGGAGGAAGGTCCTTCTCCTACCTGGCCGCCAAGACCTGGAACTCCCTCCCTCCCGACCTGCGCCTGACCCAAGACCACCTCTCCTTCAGGAAGAAGCTCAAGACCTGGCTGTTCGAGCAGTATCAGCACCCTTTCCTCCACCTCCCAAGCGCCTTGAGACCCTCCGGGTAAGTAGTGCGCTCTATAAATGTCTTTGATTGATTGATTGATTGATTGATTACCTGTGAGGCTCTAAAACGGACACAGGAAAGAAGAACCCCTCTGGTGGCATGCATGCTTTGTGGATACGAAGTTAGAATTGGACTTATAGAGAGGGACCGAGATAGAATGTACCTATAGAGAGCATGTTTCCCTTTGCTCGATTTGCAATGGAGGATGAACGACCATTGGCCCCTCGGCGAAATGTAGATAATATGCATTTATTTTCCGGATGGACCACCAGAGTGAAGGTGGCATTCGTTGCTTTTCTTGTCATTATTACAGTAATATTGATGTGTGTATTTGTGTACCTAGAATTTCAGAACCCCGTACAGAAAATGTTAGGAACTACTGTCGCCCCGGAAGAGCATCTCTTTTATTCTTTACCCCCTCATAAGGCAAGACATAGGGAAACCTTTATGAAAAACGCTTTTATTGAAATGTTGCATCAGACTCACAGCACTACAAACAAAACGAATTGTTGGGTATGTGGGTTACTACCATCAGTCATGCATCAGCACGAACTCTTCATTTCCTTACCAATGTCTTATTTAGCTAGCTGTGAAGCCTGGTTCCAATTATTGTCTTTGATGTATTCACATTATGTAGCTGAGCCGAAGATTTACACTGAAAAAGATTATGATGCCATTTTGAAGTATATAGTACAACATCAAGGATTTGATGCAGCGGGAAATAACGGAGAGGGCTCTTTGGACCCCAATGCTTGCATGAATGTGTATACAGATTATAAGAATAGTACTTGGTTACAGGAAGAAATGCAGGATTTTGAACTTTTTAGTGATACTATGTATTTTCAGCATTTTAAAGAGCGAAATGTTACAAATGACAAAGCGTTGCCAATCCCCATTATTATTAATACTACCTCCCCCTTTTGTGTACAGGGACGGGGCCATGTTAAGGTAGGAAAGAGCAGATGCAATTATACTTACACTTTACAGGTATATAGTACCCCACCTATGATTACTCCCCCGGATGTATATTTCGTATGTGGTGAGAATGCGTATACATGGCTCCCAAGGGGATGGGCAGGAAGCTGTTATCTCTCATTCCTCTACCCTCCTGTCTATATTGCTCCGCCCGACTATCACCAAACTCATCAGTTGGCTCAAAAGGGAGTGGTGGTTAGCCGAAAGATTAGGAGCTTCAATACCGACAGTACTGATCAGACAGATACCTCTCTGCAGCAGTTCGAAGACTTTGCCAAAGGTCTCCCCCCTTTTGGGGACCTATATTTAATAGCCGTAGTATAAGACGCTTGTCTAGGATAGTGGAGAATGTGGTTCAGACCACCACTGGGATCTTAACAAACATTACTGTAGAGCTTCAGGCGACGAGACTTGTTTCGCTCCAGAACCGGATGGTTCTTGACGTCATCCTCGCATATAGGGGAGGAGCTTGTCGTGTGATCGGCAGCTCTTGCTGCATGTTTATTCCTGATTCGGCCCCTACTATTCATTTGGCTATACAAAAACTACACCGACTAGCCAGTGAAGCACATGTGGATAATGGTACCTGGTCCCTTAGTAGTTGGTTTTGGGGCCTTCTAGCCACTTGGGGTTGGAAATTATTTATGATACTCGCTGGAGCTTTTGGAGTAATATTTACTTGCTGCCTAAGTCTCCACTGTGGCCTGGCTTGCTGTTCATTCTGTGCAGCACGGATAACGTCCGCTTTGACCTTTTCCCGTCAAGCTAAAGCTGAAAAACAAATGATTCAAAAGGAGGTGTCAGATCTAATGCAGATAGATGAGGGAGTTTTCGTGGAATTAATCTAATTATATTGGCTATAGTAGGCCAAAAGGGCCGTCTGTTGGGTCAAAAATTCGATATACACATGTTATTGGCCCAACTATATCAATATCACCTTGTATGAGTATATTTGTGCAATTATAGCTTATATTAGTGATATAATAACCAACAATTTCTTTCTTTGACCGATTGCTCCTATTAGTATTGCTGGAGCCATTTTGTTTCGTTTCTCTGTGTGCAAATATTGCTTCCACGAAATCACGTGATTCCGCTCTGTGCTCGAAACCACGGCCAGTCGAGCTGCCTATTATTATTGCTAGCTTGCGGCTTGAGGAAACCCAAGGTCACACCTGCCCTTCTTGTGGGATGCGCACATTCTAGCAGAGCCAGTTCCTGTACTCCCTGGGCTACAAATAGAAAGGGAGGCACCTTACTGACATGCCCCCGGAATAGCTTAGGCCTAGGCTACTAGCAAATCCATTGTTCCTTATATGGGTATTCCTCTTGGCTTACTGACAAACTGTACTTTTTCTTGTAGGGTGTGATTGTGAACCTATGCAATTTATATATGCGTTGTAGCATGAACATGTAGTCAATCTCCTCTGCGCACCTCTGAGGGTCATGCAGACTGAGGCTCCCCTGTCAGGGCTTGTATTTGATGAATAAACGATTGAACCTTCTCCATTGCCGACTGAATTATTATTAGCGATAAAGGTATATGGGCTATTGGTAAGTCTAGCCTGTCTGAATTTATTTTGAATCCTTCACAGCACAGACAATTAGTGGGTGAGTTTCATACTTTAAAACTCTGTAAGCCTCTATGGAGCACACAAACCCTAAATTCTTACATAGTTGGATTAACCAACACTTGCTCTGCAGCCGATAGGCAGGGCAGAGGAGCAAAACATGTAATTCAGAATCCGCCTTGTAATTACATGCAGGACATTCACCGGTGTTGTCTCTCGCCCATTTGTTGGTATATGTTGCCAGTGGGAGGGTCCCCAGTCTCAGTTGCATGTATAGTTTCCTAGCCAGTGGGGGTTGAACAGAATCTAAGAAGGTTTCCCTGCTGTATACATCCTTCACCACTAGGAATTCTGCAGTTAGAAGACCACTTAAGGAGCTTCCTCGGATGGACCTTAGCTTGACAGCTCTGTAGGAATTAACTAGGTCCAGCCTGGAAAACTTAGCACACAATGTCTCGGGCGTACTCCAGAGCTCCAGCTTGCCCAGCTCGAGGGTGAGATCCCTTATGTGGCAGAGCCATGGGATTTTCTTTATGGTGCAAATAGATAAAAACTCAGCCAGTTCAGCCCTAAAGACCAACTGCTCTGGAGTCACCTACATCCTCCACCAAAAAGTTGGGGGTCTCAAGGCAATTTCTTCATCAAGCAGCCACAATCCGAGGTCCATGCGAAGAGGAATTAGGGGGGGTGCTGCGGGGTAACCCTAATAGCTGGCGCATGAAGTTATTCTCCACCTTCAGATTGCCAGTGGGACAATGCCCCACAGCTCCACCTCATAAAGTGTAGCACCCCTCGCTTGGGCTTTAAAGATTTCCACCACCGGGGCGCCTGGTTTGAAGACTGAGAATCTATACAACTTCATTATGCCACCCACAGTCTGTGGTAATCTCAGTGCTTAATTTGTGCCTGTGCTTTCAGGTGCTGAGCTCCGGCACCTATTTGTCAGGGCCAGGTCTATTTAATTTTAATCCGAAGAACAGCCAACACTGTGCACAGGCTATTAAAATGCCCCTGCCCCGGAGCGAGGCTGGTGCACCTCCACATTCAGATTTGGTTCATGCTGCCAGTGTGCTCGCTTTAGTGCACACCAGTGCCTGGTCTCAAGGGTGGGGGACGGGAAGTTGTGTTGTGTCATGCGCAGTATAAACTGCACACACGATCAACTGTAAGCACATTTTATCGCTGCCAGCCAGCCGTCTGCACTTTCCAGTGTAGCTGAAACTGCGAGGTTAGATGAGTTTTGTGTATGTTATTTTACACAAAACTGTTATCAAACAGGTGACAGAGTGACAGAATTGGATTCCTTGGCAGCAGGACACCATCAATGAATTCCTGCACTGCCGCACCTGCAGAAAACTGCCTGCCTCAGTAGCACAGACAAGGCCTTGCAGCAGCATAACAAAATATGGGAAGGAGCTAAGGGCGGTCCGAAAGTGAAACCTTTTTTTCCTGCCAGTCAGTGTATTAGTACCTAGATTATTCAATATTGATGGCATTACAATAAGAATTCGATTTTTCTGATACGGAGAAAGCTTTATTTGAAATAAATCATGATCGGCAGAAAGTTTGCAAACAGTACACTGCATGTTACTGAGTGATTAATAAAGCATTCTGTCGAGAGGGGCAGTGTAATGAGGCGTGCACAGGCAATGGATTTCAATATGCTGGCAGGGCGCATGCGACTTCCGCAGCTTTAACGACACAGAACGCACAGGCTTGTGGGGTGAGGAAAGTGTTTGTATACTCATACTCGCTCCTACCTGTCCCAGTACTGTCTCGTCCCTATCCCACCCATCCTCTCCCTTCTGCAATGGGCACCATTAAAGACACAAGCACCTTGATGATTACCTCCCATCCCTGCCACTGTGACTGCTCCCCCACTGCTACCTCATACAGTGCCCCTCTCTCCACAGTGCCTTCCTCACCTGTATCTCAGTGCCCCTCTGCTTACAGTCCCCTTCACCTCCGTATCGCAACAGCCCTCCGTGCCATAGCACTCGTTCATTCCTGTTACCGTGCACCTTGGCTCCAGCCCCCGCTCTCACAGCCATCCCTCCCCACCATTGCTTTGATTAAAGCTTGCACTGGACCCTGACCACCCATACTTTAAGAGTTTGCACATGAGACCATGAAGCCCTTCTCAGTCTTGGCCCCTCAAAACAGGAGTCTTTCCCGATTCCCCCCAACCAGAGAGAGGATACACAGGGAATTTATCAGTTTCTACATGGAGTAAAATAGCATTGATGCAAAACATGCTAGCAGAGGGGCTAGGCTGTGTTGAGCACTATGTACCTCCCCACCACCCCCACAAGCCTGCTGAGATCCATCGCCCCACATTGTCTCTTCACCTCCAAAAATCAATATCATGTAAACCCCAGCTGCATACTTACAGCCTTATGTCCCTGTTGGAGAGAGATCAGAGTTTTGTCTAGCTGTAGTGCAGAGGGGTAATGTAGAACATGTACCGTGCAGATGACACAATTGTATTCATGTGGATAGCTCAGTGGGTTTCTGTTTTTTTTCACAGACCTCCTTTTGTTACTCGCTGATCATAAATTACAATCCTAATATAGCACAGGCGACAGACTCAGTTGAATTATGTGCTTTATTAGTTCAAAAGTGATTAGGTCTTGGGCAGAGACTGCGTTATACTTTAATTGAATTGGGGTTATATAATGTTGATGAGCCGCAACTATACTCACATTAGGACATATTTATAAAACGTCTAGAAAATCTTGTTGGCCACCTTTGCATAATTCGCATAAACCTTTGGGGTTATTAGTCTCATCCCAATTAGCTAAAAAAGTGGCGAATGGGAGTATACCCAAGCGTAAGAATAGAATACAACGCCTTACTCCATGCTTTAATTGAAATCGCAAATAGGGAGCATAGGTTTTACATTTTATTTGTTCTGCAAACCGTTTATAGTGCTTCAATTGACTGCGATGTTCTTTATCAGATTCAAAACTGATTCTAGGGGCCAAATGTTTTAAAACAATTTCAGGTGTGCTCGGGACAACTGCTGTAAAAGTGCGACAGTGCATTGAGAGACCTCAAAGGCTTTCACCATATTCCTATTAAAAGTATACCCAGTCGCTTCCTCTCTGAAAGTCTCCAATTTTAACAAATGTCTTAAGGTGTCTGGGGCTGCATGTAATAACTTGTACGCCCACCTAATAATATTTGAAATTACTCTGGTTGAGATGCCTTTTACCGATAGCTCAAGACGTAGGGCTTTAACTGGCACTGACTGAGCCATTTTTATCAATTTTCGGAGTATGGTCCCTTCCTTTTCTTTTATAGATAGCCATGTTTTAATTTGTGAATATTCCATGGCATACGATAAAATCGGAGGGATTTTCATACCGTAGACTTCCAGCATTGGTGTTAAGTGTCTATTTCCCGTGGAGTGGTAAAATCTCTGTAAAGCCCCAACGTGGGAATCTGCCTTCCTGGACAGGTGGCAGAGGTGGGCTGTATCTAAGAGATTGGAAGTTAAAATATGATCTAAATACACATACTCTCTTACAGTCTCTATTGGTTCATCTCCTAAAGACCAGATATAAGGTAAGGGCTTCCTTCTGCCACTGAAAGGGATTGCTTTTGTTTTATTAATATTTGCCGTCAGGAAATGTTCGATTGCATACAGATTTAATTCATTCAAAGATCTTTGTAAACCTATCGGGTCTGGTCAAGTATAATGATATCATCTGCATACATTAAACTAGGTATATGGACTTGAGCTAATTTTGGAGGTAATTCTTACTTTGAGAGAGAAGCCCTGGGAGATCGCTAATATAGATGGAAAATAATAGGGGAGCTAAGAGGCATCCCTGTTTTAGTCCATTCCGCAAAGGGATGGGTTTGGTTACGCCTTTTTCTCCCCCCATTTGAACTCTGCACCATGTTGATGTATGAAGGGAGATTATTATTGTCAAAAGATCTTTGGGGATCCCCATTTCAGCCAATTTTCTCCATAGTGTCAATCTATCTACACTATCGAACGCCGTCGAAAATTCAATAAAAGCAAAATATAAAATTTGGTCATTTAACTTCACAAACTTATCAAGCATTGTTTGGAGCACAGCAATGTTGTCCAAAGTAGAATGCTATGGGTGAAACCTAGCCTGATACATGGGAATAACTTTTCTAGAAAAAGCCCAGTCTTTTAAGTGTTCCAAAACACAAGCAGCAAAGATCTTGCCGGAGGCGTCGAGGAGAGCTATTTGTCTATAGTTTGCGGGATTCGTTCCTACGCCTCTTTTTAAAAGGGGAACCACCACACTCCCTCGCCAAGAATCTGGAAGTTCTCCACTTTTCAAGCAATATTGGAAGAGAGGGGCTAAGAATTTTTCCCAGACGTCAGCGTTTATTGTAAGAATTTGATAGGGATCTTGTCTGGGCCCATCGCTGCTGTAGACCTGGCAGAGGAAATCAGAAAAGAGATTTGGACGGCTGATATTTCCATTGGTTTCTGTTCGGTTAGTTTCTTCAGTGCCTGATCCAGTCCAGGTGAAGAAGGGTCATGATGGTTAGATTTATAGATGGTACAAAAGAGGGTGGTAATGGACGAAGCATCTGAACCAATCAAACACTCACACCCAGTCAAAAGATCTGGGTTTAATCCATCACCATTCTTTAGCCCACTCTGCCACCCTAGTTCAGACATGGCTATATGCAAATCAGTCTGACCCTGTGCCTCATGGGAACAGTCCAGCCCGAACTGCCAAGCCATGCCTTCCCTGGACCGGAAACAAGCTTCTGAGGACCGGTTTCTGGCATTCCAGCCGTCTTCAGCCCGGCTTGCTTGAATCAAGTGGCAAAGTGAGCAAGGGACTCATGTCTGAGCATACCCTGCCACACTTATGGCGGCCAAAAGCGGTACAAAAGGGGGTGGTAATGGACGGAGCATCTGAACCAATCAAACACTCACACCCAGTCAAAAGATCTGGGTTTAATCTATCACTTTTCTTTAGCCCACTCTGCCACCCCAGTTCAGACATGGCTATATGCAAATCAGTCTGACCCTGTGCCTCATGGGAATGGATGGATTAAAACCGAGATCTTTTGACTGGGTGTGAGTGTTTGATTGAGTCAGATGCTCCGTCCATCACCACCCCCTTTTGTACCGGTTAGATTTATAGAGCCTTAGAATATACTTTTCCCAGTCAGATGATGATACAGGAGTCGCTTGAGCAGATTTACATATTCCCATTTACAAAGAGTTTTTTCCAGAATAATTTATTATTGTTGTGTTTTCTGCTAGTTGAATGTCAACCCAGACACAAACTCTTAGTGCTTGTCTTTCTTTCTCCTTTGTCCATGGTTGGAATTTTTTCTGTTTCCTTATTTCTCCTTGTCTTACCACACAGAAAGAATGAAATTGCATTCTAGTCAATTTATTTAATTGTCGAGAATTATTCTCTAAAGATTTTCCCATAAGACATGTTTTAACACATTCTCATCTCGAGGTACTTTCTTGAAGAGATGCGACTACCGACTGTAATGTTGCCTCAAATCTATTTATTGGATTGCCAGTATTACTCACTAATGTTAGCGTATTATGTATGTATGTATGTATGTATGTATGTATAAAATATTTTATTACGCGCTCTGCTACTACAGAGTATCCTGGCGCGATATGTGAGCTAAAACAGAGCCAAACCAAAGAGAGAGGAAAAACAGCTAGATGCTGAGTTTAAAAAGGTGGGTTTTCAATCCTTTCTTAAATTCTATCAGTGTCGCTGACGCTCGCAGAGAGAGCGGCAGGGTGTTCCAGGCTCGGGCTGTTTGGACAGAAATAGACTGACCACCCAATCTCACATATCTGAATTTAGGCATGTCCATCAGAAGGAGATTAGCTGATCGAAGTGCTCGGCGAGGGGTATAGAAAATGAACCTTTTGTGCAAATATTGTGGTCCCTGTTGGTGCAGGGCACGAAAGGCCAGAACCAAGGATTTAAACACAATACGCTGTGCCACTGGAAGCCAATGGAGCTTTCGGAGATAAACAGATGCGCTAGTTCTTTTTGGAAGAGAGAAGAGAAGTCGAACCGCCGCATTCTGAATAATCTGCATTTGGTTAATGAGGTATTTAGGGAGACCACTAAAGAGAGCATTGGCGTAATCCAGCCTTGATAGGATCAGAGCACGCAGAACCGTCTCTTTTGCTTCCCTGTGGAGCAGTGGAAGGAATCTTTTTAGTGACTTGAGGGTCAAGAAACAGGTTTTAGGTATGCTTCAAACTTAAGATCCTGTCCAAACCAGACCCCCAAGTTTTTAGCCAGGCCTCCAAGAGAGCTGGGGCAAGCAAAATCGGACGGCCAGATGAGATCCTTAAAATTGGCCGGAAAATTGCCATAAAACAACAGCTCAGTCTTGTCCTCGTTACATTTAAGTTGGGCTAAAAGGAGCCACCGAAAGACGTTGGATAGACAAGAGCGGACGACACTGGCATCTAAACAATTTTTAGGCCAGGTAAACAACAGCTGAGTGTCGTCGGCATACGCCATTATTTTGGCTCCCCACTGCTCAGCCAGATGGATCAGCGGGGTCATATAAATGTTAAACAACAGAGGGCTTAACGTCGACCCCTGGGGGACCCCTGTGCTGAGCTTCTTGGGAGACGAGGCGTGGGGAGGCATCCAAACTTGCTGCGTCCATTCCGACAAAAACGAGGACAGCCAGGCCAGAACCGCGCCAGACAGACCAACCTCGGCCAGCCGGTTCAGCAGCAGAGCATGGGGTACCGTATCGAAGGCGGCAGATAGGTCCAGCAAAACCAGGACCGCACTGCCGCCTCCGTCCAAACTCTCCCTGATGGCCTCCGAGACTTCCACCAGAGCCGTCTCGGTGCTGAAGGCCGCCCTGAAGCCCGATTGAGCCGGATGCAGGGCCTGAGAGCACTCAATAAAATTATTCAGCTGCCTAAAGACCACCTTCTCACAAACCTTAGCTAGTGCCGGGAGCAGCGATATCGGCCGATAGCTGGACGTGGCTAGAGGGTCCAGGCCGGACTTCTTAAGGAGGGGAAGCAATTTCGCCTGTTTCCAACAAAGGGGCACAGAGGCAGAGGCCAGAGACAGATTGACCACATGAGTGGCCTCCTGGTATACCAAGCTCGCAGCACCCCCCAGAACCCTAGCGGGGCACGGGTCAGAGGGAGAGCCCGACTTAAGAGACTCTAGGATGGCCAGCACATCCGCTTGCACAGCTGGCTCAAAGGTGGAAAATTGGCTGGTAGATTGCTTCACCCCAGAACTGGCAAAGGGTAACGCGGGCTGAAGAAGATCGCAAGAATTTCGGAGCTCCTCTTGGATTTTGATGATTTTGTTATCAAAAAAGCAGGACAGTTCCTCACACCAGAGAACAGAAGCCGGAAGAACTGGGAAGGCAGCACAGGGAGAGAGGAAACTCTGAACAATGGCAAAGACTTCTTTGCCATTGTTGTCCGCCTTCTCTATCCTATCAGAGAAGTACCTGCTTTTAGCAGCTTTAATTTCCGCGTAGTAAACCTTCTGCGCCCTCCGCAAATCAGTCTTCAAATCAGGGCGGAACTCGCGGCGCCAGGCTCTCTCCAATTTTTTACAGCCGACTTTAAGTTCCCTGAGAGCGTGGGAGAACCAGGGTTTAGAGGGTGATGACCTAACCCGTGTGCAGCCCCCTTTATTGGTGGGCACAGTGACACTTTGATTAACCCAAGCATTGAATAAATCTACTGCAGACTCTAGGTTAGACGGCAACGTTGGCCGATTAGCCATAAGCGAATCTGAAAAGGTGGTTACATTTATTCTCTGGGCGTGAACTTGAGGGGCAGGCAAATCACTCAACACTTTAGGACCCAAGGGCCAGGTGAACCGAAGAAGGACATGGTCCGACCAGGTGACCCTCATATGGGGTGACATGGTGATCTCGAAGTTGGAACAAACTAAATCTAGCCAGTGACCAGCCCGCTAGAGAAATCATATGATTTAACTTGCTAATTGATTTAGACTTCCAATAGATCATTCCTGTTTTATGATCTACAGCTGCCTGGCCTTCGTATAAACGGAGTGACCACGGGGAGGGGTGCTGGGAATAGACTTCAACTTCTGTAGTAAGTAATGCATGATCGCTTTCATGAGAATATATAGTGGAAAGCGATTGGACCTTCGGAAATAAATCTAAACTGCAAATAAAATAGTCTATGATATAAGACTTAGTTGGACCCAGTCTGGTAAATGCCGCCGGAATATCACCATCTTTCCTCCCATTTAATATTACACCATTAATTGCTTCGATAGAAGAAAAAAGCATTTCCCCCCTTTTGTCTGCTTTTAATTCATCGGGGAGGTCGGGGGTTGGAATCTGGCAGGCTTCTTCCTGATAAGATTTCCCCCTATTATAAATTAGTGAATTTGAGATCTTTCCATTGAAGTCCCCGGCCATTATCATCATAGGGTATCCCCTTACCTCTAGAATTGATTCAATTTCCTTAATGCTTTACTCAGGATTTGATCTTTTGAGGTTTCTGGTGAAAAATATATATTAAAAAGTAAGAGGTCAGATAAAGTCTTCATTCTTTCTTTCTGGCACTTAATGCTGATGCATTGAACATTAGGCAGCGATAGCTCAATTTCCTCCGGGTCCCAGTTTATCTCTTCTCTATATAGAATTGTCAGGCCTCCTTTTGCGGGACCTCTTCTGGAGGCCTCTGCTGCTTTAGTGAACACAAAGGTTATCATGGACCATGTTTCTTGTAGTAACACGATTGAAGGTGGATGTTCAGTTGTCATCCCCACAATGCTCCAGGACACTATGACATGCTTATTGCTAAAAAGGCAATTTCAAATCTTTTCCCAATTTATTCTTGTTTAGAGAACCCGCAATTCAAGCCCAAGGATTTTCATCCAAATGCGGCTTTTGCCATGAGTCCGATCTGTCCCAGAATTGATGAACACCATCTTTTATAGATATCAGCAGAGGGATGTCTTGCGCATGTGTCCTTTCTTTATCTTCCATTCTCTGCTGTTTAAAATGAATAATAGAGGTGCCTTTTATTCCTTTGGTTTCCCTTATCTGTTTACAAATGGAGCTGGCCTTTTTAACCATGGCGATACCAAAATCATTTTTATGAAGAATGCCTTGTTCTTTGATTATAATAGCTAGGACTACATTAGACCAAAACTCTACAAAATCCATAAAGCAGGTCGTTTTATCTGGAAAAGAGACTGATTTTATTTCACCTGTGTTTAACTATTGAAGCAGCCCGATTATGTAACAATTCAACTATTCTTCCTCGATTTAATGGACATTTACCACTAGGAAATATATCTGTAAAATCTAGCAAGTTTGAAAGTGAGCTTTCGGAGACATCCTTAGTATCTTGAGTGGTACATTTACCCTCTGTTATATGTTCTTTTAATTTTGAACAATTTAAAGAGAAATTAGAGGCTAGGGGATTTAAGACTTTGCTGCCCTTTATTTCCATTTGAGGATTTTAGGAGGGGACTGCTGATGAATATTGAATGCTCCGTTACTCTTGGTGTGGATGTTTTCTTCCCCATCTTGTTTTGCTTGGCTTACTTGGAGAAATGTTTTTTTTCACAAAGCTCTTTTCGATATTCTCAGTTTTGCTCTTTTCTTTCTCTGCTTTGGCTTATTCGTTTTTGCGGACTTATGTTTCTCCTTTTTATGGGTCGTTCTTACAAATTCCAGTGGAATTGATTGGTTCCAAGACGATACTTCCCCTGAGCCTCTCCTTTCAGTTGGTCGAGAAGGGGAGAGACCAGTTTTTTTTTTTTACTAAGAAGATTGGAAAGAAGGATATGGAGTTTTGGATAGCATTCCCCTTGTCTCTTCCTGGAACGGGTTCTTTGAATAATTTTCGAAGAGAATACATTTCATCACCATTTAGGGGATTCGTTTTTTGATTTTTTGGTATTTGGTATTTTTCCATCTGATTACCCTTCTGCTTTTCCCCATTTTTTTGCATTGTCGAGATACAGGGGACAGAGGCATTTACAAGACATTTCTCTTTTCTGTCTACATCATACTGTGGGATAAGCGATTGCATGTGTGTTGTTTGAACTGGTGGATTTGATTGAACCAATTGTTTTTTCTTTTTTTTGTCTACGAGATATTGAAGGATTCCGGTTTGAGTTTCCAAAATCTGATCCGTGTTTTCCAAATTATTTTCCAAAAGTGTTTATATTGAGTTCATAATTCTCTGTAGAGACAAAATGGTGTTAGACACAGGATCTTGACTGGGTGTTATTTGTGGCATAATAAACAACAGGAACTCGTAGGATTGAGAACATTTTGGATCTGGCTCTAGCAGATTGCTCGGAGTGCTAGATAATATGTGGACTGATTGTTTTTGAACATTTTTAGAGACAAAATGAGTGGGTGAGATAAAATTAAGATCCGGTAGAGTGAAATCAGTTGATGCGACTTGTCCAGGGCCCTCCTTTGTTTCAGTTTTAGCGAATATCCCTGGGGGACTTTCATAAACGAGAGATTCTCAGGTTCTTTTGGCTCATGTGACGTTCTAAGGTCGTGCATTTTTGAGGAGTCCACCGATTGAACGTTTTGGAGAGCTACATCTTTGAATAGAAGGGCTTTACAAACTAATTCCTCATTTATGACATTAGCTTTTCCTTTAACTGTAATAGCAAATCGCTCTGTCTGGTCCTCTTGAGAAGACTTATTTATGTTATCTGTGGTTATTATAGTTGTCAATATCGTTGTCGTTATAGGCTAGAAGAAATTTGTTATTAAGGATTTCTCTGTTGGAAAGTAAGTTCCAGTTTGAGACATTGTACAGGTATTCTTGTACCTAACTCGTGCTCGTATCCACTTTTTTCTTATGTATAGTGCGGACCGTAGTCTTTTGTAGACCATACTGCCTTGCCATTGGGGGGGGGGCAAATTGGATCGCTTAGAATTTTCTCCCCTTAGCTGCCCTCTGCATTGCTGGAAAACCCAGCCTCCAACAGCTTTCTCCTGCTTTCAAGCCTTCGCGTCTTCGTGCCCACCTGCTGACAGTCTGGCTATCTGTCGCCTTAGCCAATTATCAGAATCCTTTTCAGAACAGCAAATCACCACCTCAACCCTCTATCACCAGGCTATTTGGTGCACTCTAGGCAGGTCTTCGGACGTAGGTAAACACAACGCCCACTTTCCAGACACGTTAAGATGGCTCCCCTTTGCTGCATTCACCTGGGCTGTCAAATTATTGCCAGGAACAGAAATTGGTGACCAGCTCACTTCAGATCTACCGGCATATCTCAGTGGTTCGCCGTGCCCGATACCGGGACCTAAGTAAGAGAAAATCAACAAAGAACTCCAGATGAGAGAGTAGCCGCAGTTGTGGCCACAGTCGCTGACAATCTGCCGCAATATTGTACTTTCTCTGTCTGCAGGGGTACCGGGGTATAGAAATGCGGGATTTGCGGAGGAGATTAAGTTGTCTGCCAGCCAGCCAGAGTTTGCTAGTCATTAGCGTTTCTTCGCGTCCTTCGCTCCTGCTCCTGCTCCCGTTCCCACATCTGCTCTGCTCTGCTCGGCTGTGTCAAGGTCTGGTCGAAAATACAGACTGTCTCATTCTATCACGGCCACTCTTTACCGCTTTCATCGTGCTCCCGGACTGCACCCCTCTTCCTGCAGACGCGAAGACGCAAAAGTTAGCCCCCGGTGTGTGCAGAGGGAGATGCAGAGGGAAGTGCCGCTAGAGTGGGGCCACTCCTCAGGTGCCCCCCGTGCTGCTTTCACCACACACTCCGTGCCTCTTACCGCATACGCAGGCCACCTGCACGGCAGCCACGACCCCTGCTGACCGCTAATAGCGGGCTGGCACTCGGCAGACAGCGGCAGGCAGCAGGCATGTTGGCACGGGAGATGATGCCGCCACCGGCGGTAGCAGCCGGGGGCAGCGAGGCGCGTCTTCCGCGTCTTCCACGTCTCCTCTCCTTTCCTGGCAGCTGCCAATGGTCGATACAGAAACACCAGAAAGCCCTTGCTGGATGGCGGGATGGTGGACCCCATTCGAAATTCTCTGCCAAGGTAACTCCCAGGTAATCAAATATCCTAACTCTTTCTAGGGGAATACCATGAGGGAGGGATTTGGCCGGGTTGAGTGGAGAGGGTTGAAGACCATGTATTTCGTTTTGGCTAGGTTGATCTCCAGCCCTCTTATCTTGCAGAGTATCGTCTGCGAACATCAGCGCTGGGACTTTCCCTAAAGATAACTTTGGAGCATGGCTATCCTTAATTAATTTAAGATGGTTGATTAAATCATTAATAAAAGACAGAATAAAGTAGGGGCTAAAACACATCCCTGGCATACCCCCTTTTGGACAGGGAAATGGGAAGTGAGTTCCCCATACCTTCCACAGCGCACTTGTGCACAATTGTCAAGGTGTAGCACTGGCACCACCAGATATGCACCATCACTTTTAGGGATCATAGCATTGATTTAACAGGATATTTTGAAGATATGTTGTCATTTCAAATTAGGTCCATTACTACGAAAATGTTAATGGGAAAAAAAGGGTACAATATTTTGGGATGGAAAGTTCAAGGTGCACAGTTTGGTGTTGATACCAGGTACTGATTACCCCATTTCTCTGGCTGAACCTGTTGCTAAAATCCAAACAGTGTTGATGCTGCAAGAGGATCACAATTCACTCTTTGAAGATCCTTTGGGGTTGGTGAAGGGATTTAAACACAAAAGTATATAAAAAAGTATGCGCCTCCTGTAGTGCACAAAGTGAAAAATGTAATGGTAAGTGTGAGGAGCCAGTTAAAAGATCACCTGGACAAATTGTATGAGGAAGAAGTCATTGAACATATCGATTCATCTGAGTGGGTTTCCCTCATTGTGGTAGCCCAAAAAAAGAATGAAGTGATGAGGCTCTGTGTGGACCTCAGGTCTCTCAATAAAAACATCTTGGTTGAATGTTTTTCTCTCCTCAATATTCAAGAGATGTTAGCGCAGTTGAGAGTTGGAAAAGTATTTTTCACAATCGTCTTGAAAACAGCTCACCACCAAACAGATTTCAGTGCTAATTCCAGATCTTTAAGTACCATTAACACTCCTTTTAGTGCATTCAGATTTTTGTGCATGCCTTTTTGCCGAGCACCGGCCACATCTGTTTTTAAAAATGGCATCAAACCCACATAGGATTTAGCTTATGTGATTAAACAGAGCCCAGAACCTACAGACAAGGACCAATTAGTATTTTCAACAAAGACAATAGGTCCAAGGATTCCAGGCCTATATCTGTTTTCACAATTTTTGTAGAGACCAGGGAAACATACTCAAAGCTCTGGACCCTATGAGCTTCAAAAGTTGCAAAGTTTTGAGGTAAGTATGAGTACTTTTTCAAGGCTATTTCAATTTCATTTGAACATTCTTTAGGTTTCTTCAGTTTACATTGCTATGTATGATCAATTTTGGAGTTAAGTCTCCATACTGAAGAACCGGGTAAATTAAACCCAGCGGCGCAGGGGACACGCCGAAGTCTTCGGATTCACCTGTCTTAGAGTTACAGAGACACTGGATACTTCTTGGTGATGTCACAGATCAAATTTATTAGCTGCAGCCAGTAGCAGAGATCCTAGAAGTACAACACGGTGTATGTTCTCAGGAGACTGCTCAAATTCATAGAGCGAAACATCGTCTTTTATGCAGAAAATCACATTCCTGGTTAGCATCAATTACTTACAAACTGACCAATCACGCAATGACATTTCAGAGGTATCACGTAACGACAAACCCACTTTCAGTTGTCCAGCCCACCAGAAATTACAAGGCAAAAACCAATATTCTTGCTCGGACAGGCCAAACGAACCCATAATAAAAGGACCTCAACCCATGTCATAAAATAGGCCATAAAGAAGGAACAGAAACAGATGAATAATAAGATAGAGGGGTGTGTGCGTGTATCATAAACTTTGCAATGTCCTGCTCTTTGATCTCTATCTGACCAGCTGCCTAACGAGGAACTGGCTCAGCAAGTTTAGCCTCGGACAAGGGAGTCAGTTCACTCAGATCACACAAAAGTCAGCTAAAAGTGTACGTGTCCCAAGGACTCGCTCGGCCACAGTCATCCTGTAGTCATCAGCCTATGTGAGGGCAACCACAAAATGGCTGCCGTACACAAAATGGAACCCGAAGGTTTAGACGAAAACCATAAATACACAGTGTTCTCATTGATCGATTATGACGAAAACACTCGTACATGCCGCACTCGTCATTTGCGGTCTGCTGATACCAAAATCGTCTAGATACAACGATCTTTATTGAACAGGTTCAGAATTCACGGAACCTCACACCCTCCTTTTGCCCTTAAATAGGCAATATCTAAACTCACGTTAATCTGAATCCAGGTCTATATTCATCAGATCATCGAGATGTTGCTGTAGCATCATCCTAGTACTTAGTATCTCTCTCTGGACAGGTTTCCTCGAACACGAAGTAGCACAAAGGCCACATATAGCAGGAGAACACTGTACACAAAGACAGAACAGGAAAAGGATAGCTAATACCATCCCAACGACCATCAGAATCTTCCATCCCCACGTGGATAACAACTCCCAAAACCATTCCATCAACGACCAATCTCCTTCGTCCATATGTACAGACTCGGAGTTCTTATGTAGCTTGGAAATGGCTTGGTACACTGTCGGAGCGTTGTCTGGAATGAAAACGCAGCAGCTCGATTGGATCAGTTTAAATACCCCTCCTCTATCTGCAAGTATGACATCTAACGCAACTCTGTTCTGAAGAGTCATAAGGCGATCCGACTGGAGCTCAGCAGTCAAGTTACTAAGGGCACCGACAGTTTAAACTATGGTGGACTCAACCACTCTTGTCAATTGCCGTATGTTCCTGCTGTTAAACATAGGTCCCCAAAACGGCAGAAAACCCTTCAGAAAATCTCCCAATTCTTGTTCTGCAGTGTCTTCCTTACTGAAGACACCTCTAACAACTCTCATCTTGTGGTAATCTGCCGCAGCTGTATACGTAGGAGGCAACGTGAACGAAACAAAACATGTGCCCGAGAAATCAGGGGGCAACCATGTATACGCTCTATCGTAACAGACAAAATAGGTACCCTTAGCTGCTAGAAACGCTGGTGAAGTCTGGGACGCAAATACATACGTCTCAGTGCAAACACTCTTCCCTAGTTGAGCTCTCGGATTCTTGCCATTTCCTTGCAGACAGTAATGACCCTGATGGGGTACAATCCAGATCGGAGAGGATCTTTTTGCTCGCTGGTTAACACTCAGACTAACTCCATATCCAGTAACGTGCCATCCAATATACGCTAGTGTCTCATCTCTCGGGATAGTCTCATAGGAATCTATTCCCCTAATCATGTCGACTATTCCTTTAACTAGAGCACTATTCTTTGGGTTATCTTTCACATAACGTAGGGGGTAGACTTCACGAGCATAGATGAACATTGTTCTGTATGCCCACACAGAACCATTTTTTTTTTTATTTATACGATTTGTAGAGCGCATACGTTTGCCCTTGGGCATCTTGGCGCTATTGCAGCTTAAAGGCAGAACCAGGTAAGGAATACCTTTATCGGTAGTATGGGGCATAAGGCCACACACCCAACAATTAGTTGTGTTCACTACTAGCTGGTGTTGGTGCAAAAGCTGAACAAAGGAATTATTAGCGAATTCCATTCTCCTAATGAACTCATGTTCGGGCAGAGGGTGAAAAGAATGCGAGGAAACAGTAGGAGGAGGCATAGATTGCGTGGTGGGCATGAACGCCACTTGAAAAGAGAATGTCACATATCCAAATAAAAACATCATTAAGCTAAGCAACATAAACAGACATAATATTAAAAAACGTTTTCTGGTTATTGCTGTACATATTTTGCTCTTGAAGCTCATTCTTTCAACAGGTCTCACCATCTCGAAAAACTCCATCCTCTAATCGCGCTGCTCGCAGTGGTAGGGTGTTCCGTGCTAAGGAATGCGTCTGTCAGTCCTGGGAACGCCCTTAGACCAATCAGAACCGTCGACCTAACGTCTTCGGCTTGCACTCCAAAGACTTTGGCAACCACGACCCTACAGCTGAACGCGGATGGCGGTTCGAAAAACAAAAATCAAAGTAGTTTCTCGGAGGAGAGCTAACCTTCAAAATCAGAAAAATAAAACTTTAAAGCTTTATTTGTCCCGCGACTCTCGGTCGCAAATTATAACGCTCTTTGTCAGACAATGTCTGTTTACAGAACAAGAGCTCAGGTTCACCAGTGTTCAAACGGTTCAATGGAGGCACAGCTTCTTGAAGAAGATCGTCGCTTTTTTGCTCAGAGTTTGTTCCAAGCAAACGTGCATCGCTAAAAGGCAGAAAACGAGGCACGGTTTCAGTCTCAGAGTCAGGAAGTCCTTTCTGAACCCATTGGTCATACAGCAGAGGCAAAGGGGCCCTCTTACAATGTACGCCGTGGATCCAGTTCTTTTTACCATGCACTCGTACTGTGGAACGGGTGGACAGCAACACCAGATATGGTCCAGTCCAGCGGGGCTGCTCGTTCTTGGTCCGCTGGAAGTTCTTGACTAAGACCCACGTGCCAGGTTTAATAGCATGTCCTGGATCTTCAGAAGCTTGTGGCAAGGTATCATGAACCTGTTGATGCAAAACACGCAATTTGTCCGTCAATTCGTACAGGTAGTCAAACAACACAGTGTGCTCTATCTCACTGAATCTTGTCGGCTGCGGCACTCCCCAAATGTTTGCCGGGCAACCAAACACTACCTCATACGGACTCAGACCCATTCGTGAATGCACAGTCATTCTAGTGGACAAAAGGGCTAAAGGCAAGGCATCTGGCCATTGTAAACCAGTGCTTGCTTGAATCTTGGCCAGCTTTAGCTTAAGGGTGCCATTATAGCACTCAACCAAGCCAGCTGATTGGGGATGATTTGCACAGTGGAACTTCTGCCGGATTCCTAAACCATCACACACTCTCTTCATCACTTGCCCCACAAATTCACTCCCATTGTCACTCCAGACCATTCTCGGCAAACCGTACCTAGGGAAAAATTCCTTGATAAGGGCTTTTGCTGTGGATAAGGCAGTGTTATCCTTCAAAGGGTAGGCTTCCACCCATCTTGAAAAAGTGCAAACAACCACTAGCACATACTTCAGGTTGTTGCACCTCTCCATGTGGATGAAATCTAGCTGCAAAGCCTCGAACGGATACGTTGGAGGAGTAAAATGACCAGCTGGAGTTGGAGTTCCCTTACCAGGATTGTACATCAAACACACCATACAATTCTTGACCAAGTTCTCTGCACACTTAGGAATTCCAGCATTTTGCGATACTGAAGCCAACAACTTACAAATCCCTTTCACACTGATATGAGCCATTCCATGAGCCGTTGTAACAAGTGGAAGCACATACGCATCGGGTAACAACCATCGCTGATGCTCTGACAACTCAACCCAACAACCATTCGAATCCAATTTACCCTTACTTTCTCTCCATTCACTCAACTCTTTCTCTGTAGCTTCAGCTTGGATGCATTTCACACTCTCAATCGTATCTTCACACATACTTCTATCCGGAACCCATCTCGCCGGACCCGCAACATACATTCGACTCATCACATCTCTCGCAGTTTCTTTCGCACCTTCATCGGCAAACGCATTACCACGACCAACATCATCAGTGACTTTCTTATGCGCACTGCATTTCACGATCGCAACTTGCAACGGCAAAGTAAGAGATTCAAGAAGTTCATTCACCAACTGACCATGCTGGATCTTAGTCCCATGCGAAGTCAGGAACCCACGTTCTCTCCACAATTGTCCAAAACTATGAGCCACACCAAACGCATACTGGCTATCGGTATACACAGTCACTCATTTCCCTTTCGACAACACACACGCTCTTGTCAATGCAATCAACTCTGCTGCTTGCGCTGAATTATGTGGGATACGTGCAGCTTCAACAATCGTATGCAAAGTAGTAACAGCATATGCCGCAGTCGTATCACCATTCGGAAGCTTGAAGCATGAACCATCAACCCATAAAGTACCATCACATTCTGCAAGAGGAGTATCCCTAAGGTCTATCCTCCCTTTCGTTTCTTCCTCTGTCCTAAGGAAGCAATCATGCTGTACAGAAACATCTGTCTCAACTGAAATCGGCAACAACATAGCTGGATTCAACGTGTTGCATCTCTTTATATGTACGTGACTCGCTAAGAGTGTTAATTTGTAACCCGACAACCGAGCACTAGTTAAGTGCTGTGTCTTCGTGCGATTCAATAAGGTATCCATTGCATGTGGAACCATTACAATCAAAGTATTGTCCATTACCAAACCAGCAGACTGTCGAATAGAGACAGCCGCTGCTGCTGTAGCTCTCAAACAACTGGGCAACGCTCTAGCTACCGAATCCAAGGTCGACGAGAAATACGCACATGGACGTTGCTTATCGCCAAACTGTTGAGTCAAAACTGACAATGCACATCCCTCTCTCTCGTGGTCATAGAGTGTGAAGGGCCTACTGTAGTCCGGAGTACCCAACACAGGAGCCGAACACAACGCATCATGCAATTCTGAAAAGCTCTTCTGACATTCGTCAGTCCAATGAATAGGATTCGGAGTATCCTTAACAGTAAGAGCTATCAAGGGCTTCGCAAGCAATGAAAAATTAGGGATCCACTGTCTACAGTACGACGTAATACCCAGGAAAGCACGTACTTCTCTCTGTGTCGTAGGCACACTCTTTTTCACAATAGCTTGAATTCTTTCTGGGGTCAATCTCCTTTCCTCCTTCTATAAGAGGTGACCTAAGTAGATTACTTCTTGTCGACAATATTGCAACTTCGAAAGAGACACCTCATGAAGTAGCCTCTTTACAAATCTCTTCAATGTCAGCAGCAACTAACAAAACGTCGACATACTAAATAAGGGCAGCACCATCGGGTAAAACAATTGTATCAAGCTGTGTTTTCAAAACTGACTATAGATGGATGGGCTCTCACAATAGCCTTGAGGAGCGCGCATAAACCGGAAACTTCGGCCTCCTAAAGAGAAGCCAAAAATATCCCTACTCTCCTCGGCAATCGGGATGCTGAAGAAAGCATTTTTCAAGTCAATCACCGAAAACCAAGTAGCAGAAGCTGGAATCAAAGTCAGTAAAGCAGTGATATCCGGTACAACAGGGAATTGCGGAACTACGATCTTATTCACCTCGCGAAGATCAATCACAAACCTATATACAGGCGCTGTGAAGAATCAGTACTTTTCAGAACAGGCAAAACCGGACTTTTGCACACATTACCTCTAGTTTCTTCAATCACATCTTTCTCAATCAGGTCCTAGATGATTGCCAAAAGTGCTCTTTCACCATCACTGGAAATCCGATATTGGGGAATACGAGGCAATCTAACATTCACTTTCAATGTCACAACATATGGCGGGATCTCCAGGAGACCCACATCATTAGGACCAGTAGCCCAAAGAGAATCAGGGATAGAAGACAATTCAGCTGGAAGTCGATCTTTAGACAAATACATCGGAGAGATCACTCTGTTACACAATGTAAGCTGTACACCTGTAGGAGAACAATATAGTGTTGCATACAATCTCTTCAATAAATCCAATCCCAACAAGTTCTCACCACAACCCGTCGTCAAAATGAGGGGTGCTTCGAATTCACAAGGTCCAACAGAAAAAGACAAAGGACTGGAAATCGGATTACTAACCGGGGCACCAGAAAAACCTACAGAAACATTCGTTAAGCCAGACAAAGGTGCGCCAGGGAGTTTAGAGTACATGATAGAACTCTTCGGAGCACCAGTATCCAACAGAAAAGGCTCTGACACATCTGATGCAATCACTTCAACATAAGGTCCACTCTGATCTACTGGAACTGAAACAACTCCCTCTCTTTGTCTATGGCTGTCCTAGCAATCATTACCATCCATATTCTCACCTTCAACGTAATAGTCGTCCGCATAGTACTGAGCCGTCCTACCAGACGCACCATTCTGCTGATCAAAACAATTCATCGAAGTCTGTGGAGGCAAGGAACGTGCATTCTGGGGAAACACACCACGTCCTCTACCTCGCGGAACTTGCTGAACACCTCGACCTCTCACACCAGAAGCACCATTCGTGCGCTGCAACAGAACCGGACAACTATTCTTGAAGTGACCCTCTTCTTTGCAATACGCACACTGATCAGGGCCTACAGGAAAACGCTGTTGAGAAGACTCGAACCTTTGCGAGTTTCTCTGATATTGCTGAGGTTGCTGATAATCGCGCTGATTATTACGAGGCGGATATGCTTGCTGCAAAAGAACCTTAGTCTTCAATTCTTTAGTCTTTTTGTCGTCTTTCTCTTTCTCATCCTTATTTCTATTCTCATAGTACTGGGCAGTAGCCAATATCTGTGCTGACAAAGAAACAGCCCAAGCACTCTCAGAATCCTTCAACTTATTACACAACTCGGGAAGCAAATTATGTACAAATTTGTCAACGAACAACCGTTGACCACCTTCTGTGCTCATGTCCTGACCACTGTGGTCTACAAACGTCTCTTTGAACCTAGTGAAAAAGTCAGACACAGTCTCGTCTTTCTTCTGCTTACACGCAGACAACTTGTCCCAATTGACACGCATAGCAGGCATCAAAGTCTTCATATATTCAATAATTCTACCGGGGAGTTCAGTAATCACATCTTCGGGTTTAGCACCACCAACTTGTCTTTCATCTGCAGTTCTAAGATTATTCCATGTATCACCTAATTCCTGCACATGGTCCGTATGACAAATCTTACCTCATATAGGCTGTGGGACAACATTCCCAAACAACATATCTATATCAGCCAGATTCATAATACATGAACCCGCAGTTTGAGATAGTTCCTTATAAAACCCTGCTGGATTTTTACGTGGATCAGGCAAAGTCTGCTTTAGGGCTAAGACTTCAGCATGCTTCCATGGAACATGTACCCAAACTCGCTGAAAGTGTGGCTGAACAGGTGGATTAGCATTTACATCACCCGGTCTCCAAACCGGGGGAACCTCACGCATCGGATATTGACGTGCCTTTCTCCTAACTGACGAATCAGGCTCAAACAACGACCTAGAAGGAGACTCACTCCTAAACGACAACAATGTCGCAACTGCTTTCTCAACATCAAAACCCACAATAGTCCCTTTCGCAAACTCAGAACGTACACGGTACAACTCAGGCGGAGTTTGTCCTACTTCACCATCTTCCCATTGTTCACGAAGGAAAGAACACATCATATCGAAAACATATCTTTGTTTCGGCGCTTCCCATTGACGGAAAACATCCATAACCCTCTCAAGATCATAGTGCGAAGGATACGTAACCCATTTACACGCGCTAAGTGATCTAACGCTGTCCGTTCATCAGGACCAGGCAATTGACTACGCAATTGCTTACGCTCTACAACAGGAGACATACCCAATGAACCCAACAGAGGATAAAAGAGACTAGCAACAGCATCAGTCATGCTCTGTCGAGCAGAAGGAGAAGTCGACAAAAGGACAGGAGATGGAGCAGAATGAGAAGAAACCAACGTTGGAACAGTAACAGAAGGAACAGACAACAGAGGTGTAGGAATAGCAGACGAAGAAGGTAGCAAAGTCAGAGGCCCTTGAGAAGGCTGCGCCGGAGGAGTAGGAGCCAACTGAAGAGGAGTTGGCTGTTGTGGAACCACAGGAAGCAAAGCAACCGAAGGCTGCGCAACTAAAGGTTGCGGAGGTGCTGTAGCACTCTGCACATAAGGGGGTGGCGAGCTCAGCAAATGCGACATTAAAGGATCTTTCTCAACGTCTTTCTTTGCATCTTGCTGCTGAGGTGGTGTTATGGCTGCCTTTTTGCTAGCTCTTTGGAGAAGGAGAATGATGGAGAGTGACTCCAGCCTATCACCCCCATAGCATAGGGGTTAGGCCGATAGATAGGGACCCTGCCTTACATATATTAGGGCATTTTCGTACTATTTTCCTTAGAGTAAGGCTTATGAATTTAAGTTAGGGGATAGATATATAAGTATTAGTCATGATTCGCTCATTTGCTAACATGCTGGGCTATTTTCCATGGAGCTATGCATATTGTGGGCTCCGTAGGCCTTAAACGAGACAGACTCCATTTTGCTTTCTGCCCGGTAGCTCGAGAAGGCTTTCTAGGTGAAGTGTAATGTTTTAATTTCAAGCTGTTGTTCGCTTGGAGAGAACCGGTTCAGGCTGACCCTTATCGAAGGAATGTATTTTTCTCCACTCCGAAGACACAACTTCAGGCCGGCCGGCTGGGAAAGTGTCCTTGGTACGGGGAGGTACAAGAATTTGGTGGGCGGCAGGTTACTGGCCGTGAATTTCCATGAAGGAACGGGCTTTGATATTAGCGAAGGTGTTAGTCAGTTTGTCAGTTAGTCCGTAGGCGGCATCTAGCCGTTAGCATCTCTGCCATTATTCATTTTCATGGTGGACAAGTCGCCATCTTTGAAGTCGGAGAAAGATTTAAGACCGAAACTCTCTGAGAAAGACTGAACGAGAAGTAGCGCGGAGCGCACTGATACAGAGAGAGAGAGAGACGGTAGCTAATAATCAGCAAGGTTCCGGTGTCCTGAGGGGAAGCAGACGAGGTTGAGCCTAGCGGTGCAGACGTGTACTTGTGACAGCTGAGGGTGACTGCGAGGCGAGCCAGGATACAGAGACGAGAAGGGAACCTAGATGACTGCCGAGTCCAGACTTCCCACCAACAAGGTGACCTCTGTCTAACTCTAATAGAATGTGCACTCTAATCTTTACCTTTTTCCTTGCAAAAGTTATGCTGCATAGTAATGTGATTTGTGTCTATTGTTAATAAATACCCTAATTCATATAGAATTATTGTGTACTTGGTGCTTATGTTCAATCTTGGTAAACTGCATTCCTATTCAAAAGCTGTTAAGGTGAACGGATGAGAAATCCCGATCAGGTAAATGGTGATTGAATAAAGAGGGAGTGAGTGGACCTTTGATGTCAAGAGCAGGGAGTACACTATATAATTTGGAACCATATTCAAAGTTATTATTGTAGTTTTATCCCAAGTAGATAACAGAGATATTATCCCGATAATTGTTCATAGGAATGTGGTCGTCGTTGATATGCGGCGTTAGTGAGAACACTGGGGAGGACTACCAGTGCCGATACCCACAGGATTGTGGCTTGAATAAGTGAGAGCGTCAGGGGGGATACTGGCGTGGAGTTCGACAGGATTGTTGAGCCTTTGGAAACGGGAGCATTGGGTTCTGCAGGCCCATGTGTAGTCGCACCAGATTGTGCGCAATATCTGCCCTAGGGTAGACCGGTCTGGGTCTGAGTGGCTGCGAGACCAACTGATGTAAATAAGTGTGGTATAGGGTATGAATATCCCTAATAATCAGTGAGTATTCTTAGTATCCCTATAGATTTAGTGGTGTTTTTAATAATATGAGCTTGTATATTGCGAGTTCCCCATCCTCAGGTAGGTACCAGGTGCCTGGATAGGTGGTCTTGAGGAGGGAAGGTGAGTACGTTCTGGCTGGGTTGGAGGGGCCCCTGGGGGTTGATCTCACCTACTCAGAAAATCCAGCCATAACATCTGGCGTCACGAACTGTTTACGAAGCCTGTGTGCATTGTGTTGTTTTAATATTGTTGGTTTGCGCTCGGCTTGTACGTATAAAATTTTGTTTATAATTGTGTATATAATTTTTTGTGTGTCATTATGTTTGCGAAAAAATCGTCGTCGGTTTTCAAATTACCAATTCAGATTCCCGGCTGGGAATGTACCCCTTACGAGGCCTTGGCCCGTGAGTGGGCTGATTCTACTGGTTTGAGTGAAAATTGGTCTTCATGCTTGGAGCAGGCGGAGCCTGCCGATGTGGTATCGTGCTTGCAGAAAGCGCCAGTGGTGAAGGGTGATGAGCTTCCTATTTTAGGACGCAGAGGGTGGATTGTTCTTAATGCGTACAGAATATTGCATGAGAAGTTTGTTCAGCTACAGAAGCGATTTAAAGATATGGAAGGACAGTGTGTTGAATTACAGAATGCACATACTCTGTTGCGTTGTCAAAATAAATTGCTTGCCGACAAACTTGAGACATATCAGACCATTGCTGAAAGAGCTGCGGTCCGTATTGCACGATATAAGTATAAACATCGTCGTGGTCGTGTATCTACACGCAAAGTGCGTATGGTTGTAGCAAAAGCTGGAATGGATTGGAACCCTGACGAGTGGGACGGTAATATCTGGGATTCTCATACTTCTGACTCCTCGGCAGAGGAGGGTGACAAGCGCGAGTCTTCTCGCTCCGGACGTGATTGTAAATCTGCTTCGTGTACTACTGTGGGTCCCGACACCGACCGTGCTCGTTCTTCCCGTTCGGACGACGTGGCTTGCACTGACTGTGCTGCTAAATCTAAGCTGCGGGCTTCCTCGGAGGCCCTTCCTGCAGTTTCGGCTCACCCGATTTTTCGACGAAAGTTACAACAGGCCCCTGGTAATCCGGGTGGTATTGCTCTTGATTGTATTGAAGATTTTACTCAACAGGAGGTTAGTGACATTTTGCAACGATTTCGACAACGGCCCGGTGAGGCCTTGCTTACCTGGATGGTGCGTCTTTATGAACTTGGCGCTGCCGGTATTATGCTCGATGCTGTTGATTGCTTACGATTTTGCTCTTTGAGTTCTGATTCTACGATTCAGGATCATTTTCGGAATTATAATGGTGCTGGTCAAATTTCTTTGCTCCAGCTTGCGTCCGACGGCTGTAATCATAAATATCCAACAGAATCTGATTGGCCTACTGATGAGAAACCGTGGTACACTCTGCGCGATGCGTCGCAACGTTTAAAAGAGGAGGTCATGAAAACGGCTATCTTTCTTAGTACTGCTGATAAACTTTTGGATGGTCTTTTAACATCTTCTGTGCGTAATCGCATTATACGTTCTTCCCCTGTTGCTTACAAGCAGGTCATGATGACGTTATTGATTAACCAAACTGGCAACCCTTTGTCTGTTGTGCTTGAATCTGTTTGTCAGCTTGGTGAGCTGGGTGAATGGTTTAAACCTGAAAGACAATCTCGGCCTGAGGGTCGTACTGGTGGTGACTACAAGTTCTCTAGACGTGACATGTTCCTTGCTCTCATTGCTGATGGTGTCAAAAGGGAAGACATTGATGGTGAACCTAATAATCGCTTATGGGACATGTTTCGTAGGCGTGGTCTAGATCGGAAGGAGGGTGCTCGTCGTGTGCGAAAGAATGAGTATGATCGTGGTTCGGATGACAGTGGTGATGAGAGACGACGTGTGAATTCTGATCGCCGTGATGATCGGCGCTATGAACGTGATGGATCCCCTCATCGTAATGATGGAAGGGGGAGAGAGGATGATCGTGAAAGAGGAAGTGATGATCGTGTTTCCAACAGACGACGTGATGCAAGGAGTTATTCCCCTGACGTACGAAAGAGGGAGGATCGTACCAGACCTTCTGACCGTAATTCACATCTTTTTGAGCCTGACACTAATCCGTTCCGTAATGGAGACGGATATGAACAAGACATTCTAATCCCAAAGAAAACCGAGAGTATTTACCCTGATTTGTCTTGGTTGACAGAGCGCAGGAAGAATGACTAGGAAATAGGTCAAGCTCCGGTACGCAAGTGGGCCCACAGAGATTATAGACCCTATGTAGATATTGAGATTTTTTGGAAACATCGTAATATCCAAAGGGCCCGAGCGTTAGTTGATACTGGGGCGGAGGCCACTTTAATTCATGGTAAATCGAGAAAGTTTCATGGACAGTCCTTTACGATTACTGGTCTGGGTGGTAAAGAAACACCCGCGGTTCAGACTGCACTCGAAATTAAAATTGGTAGAATTCCTCGTAGAGAATACTCTGTGTTGGTTGTGCCACTTTTGGAATATATTATTGGTATTGACATTTTGAAAGGTATGACTTTACATTTGGATGATGGATATTATCAATTTGGTACACGACAGTACATTTCGACCAGACCCGTACGGGTTGGCCGTTTACGCATGCCACCTATTAAAATACCTTTAGCAACAAAAGTGATTTCTCAAAAGCAATATCGCATCCCAGGTGGTCATGAAGAAATTACCGCTACGATTCAGGATTTGGTTGACGCAGGAGTCATTACTCCGGTCACTTCTGCTTGGAATAATCCCGTTTGGCCCGTGCGCAAAAGTGATAATTCTTGGCGCATGACTGTTGATTATCGAGAATTGAATAAAAATACGCCTAAATTGACTGTTGCAGTACCTGACATCGTTACACTAATTGAGAGGATTCAAAAGCATCTGGGTACGTGGTATGCTTCTATTGATATTGCTAATGCATTCTTTTCTATTCCGATTGCCCCCGAATGTCAAGAACAGTTCAGTTTTACATGGAATGGACGTCAAATGACGTTCCGAAGTCTTCCTCAAGGCTATGTACATAGTCCTACTATCTGTCACCGGCTGGTGGCGGAACATTTGTCTGAAGTGCCTACGAATGCACAAGTTCAGGTTTGTCATTATATTGACGACATTTTGATTCAAGGTGAAACGCAAGACCAGGTGCAGTCCCATTTAGATCAGATTATTGACTGTTTGCGAGCGAAAGGCTGGGAAATTAATCCTGACAAATTACAAACTCCATCCCAAGCTGTAAAATTTTTAGGAATCAATTGGCATGAGGGTCACAGAGAAGTGATTCCACAGGTTAAACGAAAAATACTTGATTTTGCTGTTCCCAGAAACAGGAAAGAAGCTCAATGTTTTATTGGTCTGTTTGGATTTTGGCGTCAGCATATTCCCCATTTGAGTCAAATTTTAGCTCCACTGTATCGAGTCACTCGTAAGAAGAATGCATTTGAATGGGGTGAGCCTCAACAGACTGCCTTTAATTTGGCTAAAGAAGCTATTCAGTATGCTTTGGATTTGTGGCCCGTGAGTGAGGGTGATATGGATTTGAATGTGTCCGTGGAAGGCCTGTATGCCAATTGGAGTTTGTGGCAAAAGCAGGGCAGACAAAAAGTACCATTAGGTTTTTGGACCAAAAAGTTACCCGAGGCTGGTGAGCGTTACTCGCCTTTTGAAAAACAGTTGCTTGCTTGTTATTGGGCTCTGGTGAATACCGAGCAGTTGACCCTAGGCCATGCTGTGATTTTGCGGCCCGAAATTCCCATTATGCAGTGGGTTTTGAGTTCACCTAAATCTCATCGAATTGGACATGCTCAGGAGGCTAGTGTGATTAAATGGAAATGGTACATTCAGGACAGGGCACGTGTGGGTCCGAAAGGTGTGGCAGTTTTACATGAGCGAGTGGCGCAGGTGCCCTCCAATGAGGCGGAAAGTGAGTGTTCGGTTCCCGTAGTGCAGGAGTCTCCCGTGAAGTGGGGTAAATCATTTGATGATCTGTCCGCGGAGGATAGAAAACATGTGTGGTTTACGGATGGTTCTGCGAAGTTCATTGGTGACAAAAGACATTGGAAAGCTGTCTCTTTTAATCCGATTACAAAGAAATTGTTAAGCACAACTGGAGATGGTAAGAGTAGTCAATATGCTGAACTCTATGCGGTTTACCAAGTTTTGAAACAAGAGTTACCTGGTACATGTCATATTTTCACTGATTCCTGGTCCACTGCAAATGGACTAGCGATGTGGTTACCAACATGGGATTCTCATAATTGGGAATTGCACTCCAAGGAGCTGTGGGGTAAAGAGTTGTGGCAAGAAATTTGGGAATTGCTCCCGCAGAGTACTGTAACAATCTTTCACGTGGATGCTCATACTCCAATTGACTCCCTTGACAAATTTTTTCATAATATTGCAGATGAACAGTCTAAAATATCTGAGGCAGTGGTTGACATGCAGGATTCTGATTTGGCGGGATTGGCGAAGTGGGCCAATCAGAAAGCAGGACATTTTGGAGAGAAAGCCACTAGCAGGTGGGCTGCCGATAGAGGAATTTATATTCCCTTTTCTTTAATTAAAGATGTCATTCTACATTGTCCCATTTGCCAGCATTCTAGGAAGAAAGAGGTGCCTCAAATTGTTCGAGGTCACTTACATCGAGGTAAATTGCCCGCCCAAATTTGGCAGATTGATTATATTGGTCCGCTCCCTATGAGCAGAAATTGTCAATACATTTGTACAGGGGTTGATACTTATAGTGGCCTTTTGGTCGCTTTCCCTTGCAAGAACGCTACCCAAGTGAATACAATTAAAACCCTGGAGCTCATTATTTTGTATTATGGTGTCCCATTCCAGATTCAATCAGATAATGCATCCCACTTTCGTGGAAGATTGGTGCAGGAATTCTGTACGGAAAATAATATTGATTGGGTGTTTCATATTCCATATTATCCACAAGCTTCAGGACTGATTGAGAGAATGAATGGCTTGTTGAAAGAACAGTTGCGCAAGTTGACTGATGACCGTTATAGCCAGTGGAGAGATGTCTTACTTCAAGCTTTGTTAATTTTGAATAATCGTCCTTTGTTACATGCTGAATCTCCTTTGATGCGTTTGTTTCCTCCACATGTTGATGCAAAACCTAATTCTATATCACACACTGTAATATATTGGGAAATTACCCCCGGTGCTTTGGCTCCATGTAGAGCAACCCCAGGTTCCGCAGGCCTCGACCTGCATGCGTTAAATGATGCACAATTTCCAGGAAAAGATCGAATCATTGTTGAAACCGGCATTGGTGTTTGTATACCTGCCGGTAGTTTTGGATTAATTGCCCCTACATCTGGCCTGGCCCTGAAAGGTGTACAAGTACTCGGAGGAGTGATTGACAGTGATTATCAGGGAGAGATTAAGGTTCTCCTGCTTAATAGCAGTGAGACGGATTTGTTCATCAAAAAGTCTGACCGTGTTGCTCAGTTATTGATTATGCCTGTCTTCAGTGGTGAGATCAAAAAAGGCTCTGCCCCAACGTTGCTAACTGTGCGAGGACAAAAAGGCTTCGGATCGTCTGATCTTCCGGGAGCTAAAATATGGGTGCAATCGCCTAAAAATCCTCCTGAACAGGCTGATATTATTGCGACCGGTCATGACAACACCGTTTTGGTGATGAAGCCAGGGAAAGATGGCTGGGAAGCTGTCCCAGCTGATAAATGTTACTTACGAGAATGATTAAGGCCTGTATTTGTATTCTTTCAGATCACTCTTTGGATTGCTGCTGCAGGATGTGTCAGCGTTGGACTCCTTTTGGTTTGCTACGCCGGGAGAGGAGAGGATCCACCGACGCCGGTTGATGGAATAATAAGAGCCCCGCGGTCTGCGTGGCAGACATCGTCCAATTTCTGGATCACACTTGCAAAGCGGGTGACGAACTCTCCGCATTTTTGCCTTACCCCCATGAAGAGCGTTACTGACATTTTAGCGACCTGTTTGGTAGCTGTCCCTGCATCCACTGAGACTCTTCACCATATTTTCAATGTATCTAATGCCCGACCTAATGTTATTCTGGGCGATTTTGCGGCCCACGAATTTTGTCCCTCATGTACTCTTGTTCCAGATCTTGATGTCCCTATTAATTCCAGAATTACTACTTTTAATATTACCCCTGGAGACCTTTGCTTCATAATGACCTGTAACCCTAAAGCTATTACCGAGTGCTTGCGGCTGAAGCTCCAAGCCGCTACTACTTTTTCATCTCATCAACGTTTATTATGTTCGAAGAGACTTCCTGATTCATGTCTTTCCGTTAAGAATAATATGACCTGTAAACGATTATTAGTAGCTACTAGCCATTATCGTTCAATGCTATTGCCAGCTGGATGGCTCTTTTCCTGTGGGAATTCATCTTGGCCCTATATTCCTGCGAATATTTCTGGTGGCCCATGTGCCATCACTAGATTGAGTTTGCTAATGTTTTCCTCACGTCCTACTTCATATTCCCGTATTGTACGTGATTCAATGTCATTACATGAAGACTGTGATTCCTCTGTTCATCTTTTTTCCAAATCAGAATACCTTGGTTTAGCTTTTTCTATTATTGGAGTGCCAGCATTGGCCGTTTATAATGCCAAAACAATCGGCAAAATGGCCTGCTGGATGGTCAAGTCCATTTACCAAACTTCTACTGTTTTATCTGATTTATTATTAGATTCCCAAGGTGAACGTAGAGCTATTTTACAGAATCGCGCCGCTATCGATTACTTATTGCTAAAACATGGACATGAATGTTTTGATTTCGAAGGTCTATGCTGTTTTAATTTGTCTGACCATTCTAAAGCTATCCAATCCCACATATAGATCAGGGTTTCTTTGACTGGCTTTTTAACTGGCTCCCTGACATGCATTCCCTACGACAAATCTTAGGGGGGGTTATTGTCGCTATTTGTGTCCTGATAGCTATTTGTTGCTTTATTCAATGCATCCCTTCCCTGCTCCAATTTTTTAGACTTAGTAAGAGTCGTAGATCAGTTAGTTTTGTTTCATATTATTCTTCTACTGATGTTAGTTCCATTTAGTTTGTGGTTAATAGACTGGAGTCAAGGGGTGTAATGTTATGGCTGCCTTTTTGCTAGCTCTTTGGAGAAGGAGAATGATGGAGAGTGACTCCAGCCTATCACCCCCATAGCATAGGGGTTAGGCCGATAGATAGGGACCCTGCCTTACATATATTAGGGCATTTTCGTACTATTTTCCTTAGAGTAAGGCTTATGAATTTAAGTTAGGGGATAGATATATAAGTATTAGTCATGATTCGCTCATTTGCTAACATGCTGGGCTATTTTCCATGGAGCTATGCATATTGTGGGCTCCGTAGGCCTTAAACGAGACAGACTCCATTTTGCTTTCTGCCCGGTAGCTCGAGAAGGCTTTCTAGGTGAAGTGTAATGTTTTAATTTCAAGCTGTTGTTCGCTTGGAGAGAACCGGTTCAGGCTGACCCTTATCGAAGGAATGTATTTTTCTCCACTCCGAAGACACAACTTCAGGCCGGCCGGCTGGGAAAGTGTCCTTGGTACGGGGAGGTACAAGAATTTGGTGGGCGGCAGGTTACTGGCCGTGAATTTCCATGAAGGAACGGGCTTTGATATTAGCGAAGGTGTTAGTCAGTTTGTCAGTTAGTCCGTAGGCGGCATCTAGCCGTTAGCATCTCTGCCATTATTCATTTTCATGGTGGACAAGTCGCCATCTTTGAAGTCGGAGAAAGATTTAAGACCGAAACTCTCTGAGAAAGACTGAACGAGAAGTAGCGCGGAGCGCACTGATACAGAGAGAGAGAGAGACGGTAGCTAATAATCAGCAAGGTTCCGGTGTCCTGAGGGGAAGCAGACGAGGTTGAGCCTAGCGGTGCAGACGTGTACTTGTGACGGCTGAGGGTGACTGCGAGGCGAGCCAGGATACAGAGACGAGAAGGGAACCTAGATGACTGCCGAGTCCAGACTTCCCACCAACAAGGTGACCTCTGTCTAACTCTAATAGAATGTGCACTCTAATCTTTACCTTTTTCCTTGCAAAAGTTATGCTGCATAGTAATGTGATTTGTGTCTATTGTTAATAAATACCCTAATTCATATAGAATTATTGTGTACCTGGTGCTTATGTTCAATCTTGGTAAACTGCATTCCTAGTCAAAAGCTGTTAAGGTGAACGGATGAGAAATCCCGATCAGGTAAATGGTGATTGAATAAAGAGGGAGTGAGTGGACCTTTGATGTCAAGAGCAGGGAGTACACTATATAATTTGGAACCATATTCAAAGTTATTATTGTAGTTTTATCCCAAGTAGATAACGGAGATATTATCCCGATAATTGTTCATAGGAATGTGGTCGTCGTTGATATGCGGCGTTAGTGAGAACACTGGGGAGGACTACCAGTGCCGATACCCACAGGATTGTGGCTTGAATAAGTGAGAGCGTCAGGGGGGATACTGGCGTGGAGTTCGACAGGATTGTTGAGCGTTTGGAAACGGGAGCATTGGGTTCTGCAGGCCCATGTGTAGTCGCACCAGATTGTGCGCAATATCTGCCCTAGGGTAGACCGGTCTGGGTCTGAGTGGCCGCGAGACCAACTGATGTAAATAAGTGTGGTATAGGGTATGAATATCCCTAATAATCAGTGAGTATTCTTAGTATCCCTATAGATTTAGTGGTGTTTTTAATAATATGAGCTTGTATATTGCGAGTTCCCCATCCTCAGGTAGGTACCAGGTGCCTGGATAGGTGGTCTTGAGGAGGGAAGGTGAGTACGTTCTGGCTGGGTTGGAGGGGCCCCTGGGGGTTGATCCCACCTACTCAGAAAATCCAGCCATAACAGGTGGCAAAGCCGGATAGCACTTATCTATCGCCAGTTTACGTTGCCTAAGCAACTGCTCACTTGCTTGTTCTTCTTCGTTATCCTTAAACTGTATAGCAGCTTGCATTATCGAAATACCCTTCTCTCTTTTAATTGTCTTCGCTAGTTTAATTTCTTTCTGTTTGGCTTCCTTTCGCCAAAGGCGGGAAGAGTCAAACATCGCCGGCCGGGCTTTCTTCTTGAAGAGTTTAACCTCTAAATTATCTAAAATTTCCGTGTCATAACTACCGTATTGGGGCCATTTTAGGACACCATCCTTCCTGGTATACCTAA
The DNA here is from genome assembly GCF_964263255.1 of Lissotriton vulgaris. Lineage (NCBI taxonomy): Eukaryota > Metazoa > Chordata > Amphibia > Caudata > Salamandridae > Lissotriton > Lissotriton vulgaris. The sequence goes on from NW_028242747.1 coordinate 365,850, forward strand.
TCCATACTTCATTATACGTGATAGGGCCCAAGCCATGTTTTAAATAGAGCTCATAAGTCGGAGTTCCAATCGGAGGCACCGGACACGAGTCCTCCAATCGGGAATCCCTATTACAAGCACAACCAAATATCTTTCCAAGTCTGCTAAGACCAGGCATCTTCGCTCACTAAACTAGCTTCAAACTTCAAAGGATTATCGAATACGATAGCCTCGTGAATACACGAGTCCCTCGGCTTTGGGGCCTGCAGGCACCAAATCAAAGCGATCCCGAAGGATACCAAAACAAATCTAAGGACTGGGAGACTCTCCACTCATACTTAACTGAAGTTTCGATGACGTCGCCAGAAGACCCGTCTATCGTCTCGGTTTACAAATCATCAAAGGGCTCCAAGACAGGGCGACAGTCAGGGTAGCAGTCCTCCATAGCCGTTGGAAAGCTGGGAACCTCGCAGCAAAGACTTTCGGACTACGACGACATACAGGGGTCGATGAAGTGGTAGGCCTTCCTCCAGAATTTTCACACAAAGCTCCTCACGATCTTCAGGCTTGGACCGGTACCGCTGAAGTCGCCCTACATTGGGCGCCAACTGAAGAACCGGGTAAATTAAACCCAGAGGCGCAGGGGACACGCCCGAAGTCTTCGGATTCACCTGTCTTAGAGTTACAGAAACACAGGATACTTCTTGGTGACGTCACAGATCAAATTTATTAGCTGCAGCCAGTAGCAGAGATCCTAGAAGTACAACACGGTGTATGTTCTCAGGAGACTGCTCAAATTCATAGAGCGAAACATCGTCTTTTATGCAGAAAATCACATTCCTGGTTAGCATCAATTACTTACAAACTGACCAATCACGCAATGACATTTCAGAGGTATCACGTAACGACAAACCCACTTTCAGTTGTCCAGCCCACCAGAAATGACAAGGCAAAAACCAATATTCTTGCTCGGACTGGCCAAACGAACCCATAATAAAAGGACCTCAACCCATGTCATAAAATAGGCCAAAAAGAAGGAACAGAAACAGATGAAGAATAAGATAGAAGGGTGTGTGCGTGTATCATAAACTTTGCAATGTCCTGCTCTTTGATCTCTATCTGACCAGCTGCCTAACGAGGAACTGGCTCAGCAAGTTTAGCCTCGGGCAAGGGAGTCAGTTCACTCAGGTCACACAAAAGTCAGCTAAAAGTGTACGTGTCCCAAGGACTCGCTCGACCACAGTCATCCTGTAGTCATCAGCCTATGTCTGGGCAACCACAAAATGGCTGCCGTACACGAAATGGAACCCGAAGGTTTAGACGAAAACCATAAATACACAGTGTTCTCATTGATCGATTATGACAAAAACACTTTTACATGCCGCACTCGTCATTTGCGATCTGCTGATACCAAAATTGTCTAGATACAACGATCTCTATTGAACAGGTTCAGAATTCACAGAACCTCAATCCTTCGCAGTATCCTACAACAAAATGCCATACGCAATAAGAGTCACGGGACTCTTATTGAGTACGGCATTTTGCTGTAGGATACTGCGAAGGACGGAGACTTAACTCCAAAAATAAACCTTGGGAAACCATCCTTGTTGATCATACATAACGATGTAAACTGAAGAAACCTAAAGAATGTTCAAATGAAATTGAAATAGCCTTGAAAAAGCCCTGGCACCACTCGCCATACAGGGTGAAACACGTGTTGGCTGTTTGTGTTAAGTTCTGAATCAATAAAGGATTTATTTGGAAAAACTGTAATGAAAATGAAATGAATATTTTACAGTTGAACGACACTTTGCACCCAAGGAAAAAGGATTCAACCTCAAATGTATACACCTATACAAAAGGAACACATACTCATACTTACCTCAAAGGACCAATTAGTGTCCTTCTTCTTAGTCCTATCCGAGTATTACTCTAGGCTTATAGAGAATATGGCCTTCCAAACTGAGCCTCTCAGGAAACTTTGCGAAAAGGGGCAGAGTATATTTGGGGGGCTGATAAGCGTGAAGCTTTTGTAGATTTGAAGTGCTTGATTGTGGATGACCCTGCTTTATTTCCTTTCGGTGATGAGGCAAAATACATTGTAACAGTAGGTACTAGCGGGGTTGGTTTGGGGGCAGTGCTGTCACAGATGGTGGATGGAAATGAGTGTACTATGGCTTTTTCTTTCAGGTGTTTGCATTTGGTAGAGCGTATTTATGCTACCCACACAGAAGCAACCTTAAAGGGCATTTTCCTCTTTCTACGTGTGCTGTAGAAAGAAGCACACATAGAAAGCAGAAAAACAAGGAGAAATAAAGATTTTCTCCTTGTTCTGCCTAATCTCGGGAGGGTTAAAGATTTGGCAGCTCCGCAGGTTTACATTAAATTGTAAATCTGGGGCAGAGTCAAAATCCATGGGTATTGCATGGGAAAACCCAATACAATGCCCATGGATGCCTCCTGAGAGCTGAGAAAGGCAACACTGCGATTTGCACCGCCTTGCCTTACTCCATATTCACATTGAGGCCATCCAAAGCCATGCACAGTGACTTTGCATAGCCTCATAGATATGAATTTGTAATTTGTGCAGCTGGAGCGTCACAAAAAGTGACACTGTGGTGGGGATAGAGGCTTATACATATGCCCCTAAGTATCTCTCGGGTCATAAGTGTCTGATGGATGTAACAGCAGGGTAATTTTGTAAATTCGTCATTGAAGTAAAAAATTACTGATGGAAAATTCACATATTTCTATTTATTTCATTAGATTTTTTTCTTAATGATTAATGTCTTTGAGAAAATCATGAATGTTTAACAAAAATGATCCCATGCTTAACCCCTTCGATGCTGATGACGAGCTGAGCTCGTCCTGTAACGCGGCTTTTTAAAAATTGCTGCACACAGCAGGAAAAGCCGCCGCAGCGATGCAGTTAATGAAACGTTTTGTCTACTCTTCATAAACTTGCAGCTTTCCATATTCACCCATGGGTTTCACACCAGTGGTGGCTCCTCCGCTAAGGCAGAGGAGCGTCTCCCCACTGCTTTTAAGCAGTGTCACTAAAGGAAAAATAAAATGATGATAACTCCAAGCTATTATCATTTTATTTTTTCCTTGTAGCAGCAGCTTTACAGTCAGGACAGGGTGGGGCTGCTCTGCTGACAGAGCAGGGGAGGGGAGGAGTGGTTTGCACTTCCTAAAGTGAGCATGATTGTTTGACCGGCCCTCTGGCTGAGTGCCAATCCTTGTCGCTCAGACTAATCACAATGCCGTATTGCAGCGTTGTGATTGGCTATCAGGGGCCTGTGAGCCGGGTGCATCCTGCTTCCTGCCCTGGAAGCGGGGAAGAGGACAGAGAAGAGGCGACAGTGGGTGGCAGTGCAGACAGGTAAGTGTGTTTTTTTATTTTTATTATTTCATTCCCTCCTCCTTCCCCCGCCCCTATTGTAGAACACATTTTTTCCGATTAAAATAAAGAAATAAGATTTAGCATCAAAATGGATCCTTTCTTGGTTTCGTACAGTGAAATACACAAACCCTAGGTACCTTCAGAATCACCAACATATGAGGAAAATTGAGCAGGTTTGGTCTGGATATCTTCTGTGGAAAACAAGTGTATGAAGAGTTATGAGAGAATGGCCCCAATTATCAATAAGAAATCAGCACTGGTTGGGTTGGGTGCAGACACTCAGCACGTGAGAGTTGATTTAATTTTATTCTAACTATAAAGGTTCATAGCTTCCTTCTCCTACTTCTTTCTATTTGTCATAAGACATTAGCCAGAAGAATTAATATGAATGTTGTGGATTGAATAACCTACAATTATTTAAAACTCAGATGATGGTCTGTTTGAATGTGGAGTTGAGTAATGTTAAAAGTAGGGCGGCATTTGGAAAGTTAAACTCCCTACTCATTATGCGTGCCAGTTGCTAATGATTGGGTTGCTTACTCATATAGTTAGGGACTAAATATTGTGTTCCTAGCATGCTTTGTTTTATAAGGATTAGAAATATTAGAAAGAGGACATTGGCTAAGCACTGTTAAGCGCAATTTAGAAATCCACCCATCCTAAGGGCAATGCTACTGTGCATTAAAAAATAGGAAGGAAACACTCATACATCCGACACTTGCTTTAATGTCACCTCATAACCCAATCTTACCCTGAGATAAAGGAACTGGGACAGGGTAGGGCTCTGGGTAAATAAGTGTAGCAGAGCCTATTTTTAATTGCCCTTCCTCAAAACTAAAGCTTTAACCAAAGCAGCAGCATGGGAAGAAGAAATGAAGAACATTACACTGCTTATGAAGACTATGCCAAGCCCAATGTCACACAATACATACACACACAATTACATCCTCATTTCAACACAAACATACACATACACTTATGAGTCTTTCTACACATTTCATTTTGTAGTAAGTTTAGAAGAACTAAAATAGTACTGCTAACATACTACAAAATTGTTATACCTGTTGCTCAGCCAGTGTGACTGTGGTTGTGGAATGTTGGTGTGGGGCATGCTGTGGAATGTTGGTGAGTGAGAGTCGGTTGGAGGATGGGCTGAGCAGCAGGAAGGCTGTTCCTGGTGGGGCGCTTGATTATAACATCTATCTCAGTAATTCAACCTTCTGAATATACATGGACTACGAGGCATCTTTATTACAACATATTTTGGCAACGATTTTAAAAGGAACCAAAGAAGAATCTATGGTGTGAACTGTGAGAGAGAAACTATAGATATCAACCCTTATATGAAACAAGCCTGAGGATACTACTGAAAGAAGAATTTTAAAGGAACCTAAAAGTACTGGGAAGGACAGTATACTGTCCGGCCTCACCAGTGTCCTGCTCCATCAGGCAGCCTACCAGCCGAGGCATACTTCAATTGAACAACATGTTGCTGTAACATCATTTAAGTCTCATGTTGGGAATATTATGGCCCGATGGGACTCTGGGTTACATTTGGATATAAGGAGAATCGACACCGCTAGTAATCTGCACGTTTGATGCCTTAGGACTTCACCACTGATGGATGTTGTGAAAGTACAACAAAGTCTTTGGGCTGCAGCCTGTATTTTCACGATATTGTGCACATTCGTCTTGTTGTGGAGTACGTGTGTTGAGGTTATGATCGGTGCTGTGGTTAGGTTTTGAAATGTATTGACTACGCAGCACACAATAGGCACTAGCCCTTGCGCATGTCTCACAACTCGCTTGAGCTTTCTAACCATTCCTGTCCTCAAGTGATAAGGTGCTGCAGAGATCTCTGCTTGTCTACAGTTCTTTGTGCTACATGAACTGCGCAGGCACGTTTGCAGCACCAACATGACTGGAGCCACCCGGCGCTTCATAAGTCTGCATGCCGCCAACTTCTTCTGATTTCCATCTTTATGGCACTCTATGCCGAGGAAGCCTGACTGTGTTCCCTTTTGCCGATGAGCTTCTCCTCATCGTTTATAGTCATGGTGAAAAGTTGCTGTGCCATATGCCGCTTAGTGTCCACTCATCATTTGGATATATGGTGAGATGTTTCATATTCCAGTGACCAACTCGGCGAAAGGAGTTTAATGTTAACCTCTCCATGTGTTCTTCACACACTGACCTCTAATGTTGATTGCTCTATTCTTAACATGGAAGACCTTGGGTTCTGTTGACTATAGATTTAACCCATGGGGAAATGATTTATGGTAAAAATACATGGAAAAATAACTAGTTTTAGATCTTCGAGGAGTTTCAGTAAGGCAGTGACTTGACTCGGGGTATGTAAGCTGTGTACATCCCCATTTTTAGGTGAATCTCTGCTGTCTTTTGGTGGAGTACCTGGTCTACTGCAAGGTTGGTGTTGGAGCACTGCCTTTGAACCTTGGAGTAATGTAGTCTATTTACACATCTGGAGACTTTTGTTGACAAGACGATGGAACATCCAAGATTTTCTACTTCAGCAATTTTCTAGACAGTGTTACTTTAGTGATCTCCCTATGGTGTGCTGCTGACAATTTTGGTGTGCCTGTGTTTGAGGTGGGAGAATGTGACTGGATAGTGTTCTAACACAGCAGTGCTCACGTTGGACTCCTCCTCACCACAACACGGCTCAGACGGTTGTCGCCTCTGCTCTACAGCAAAGCAGGTTAAAGGTGGAATGCCTATCTTTCAAGCAATGCAGTCAGTGCCTGTCACTCTGCTTCAACGCACGGCAGGGGAAGCCCTCAACCATCTTCCGCAGCATGGCATTCCTCTGCTTAGATTTCGAAGAGGGCGGTCCGGCACCTATCGGTGTCCTGGTCTTGGCTGCAACTGCCCGGAGCAATAGGCGGTGTCCCCTACAATCCATCACTCAGGTCCACAGCTCTGCGATCTTCACTCCCTGCAGCCAGCTGTGTGCCGTTCCGCCTTCATTGCAGCCCAATTAGCCCCATGGGTGGTCTAACCTGTCTCAGTGTCTCTCCGCAGGACAGTCTCCGCCCAGCATTTGCTTGCAGCAGTCAGATCACTCATAGGATATCCACTGGCCTGCTTGGTTCACATCACGTCATCGATCTCGGGTAGGGCCTGAGGGGACCAGAACCACACTGGCACCCACAGCCAGCAGGAGATGTGTCCGTAGTGATCAGCCCAAAGCTCAGTAGTCTTTATGGTCAGGGACTACCGACTATCCACCTCCCCTGCCTTGTGTTTCACCAACAAATATTAAAAATGGACATGAGGAGGCCGTATTTATTAAAACATAAAAGCAAATAAACATTTGAAATAAACAATATTTACATAATTATTTATGCAGAAAATGTTGTGACATTAGATTACAATTCATGTAGACAGGTATCAAATGGCTAACCTTAAGATATTTCTAATACAAAGTATTTACTCTCCGAAACTAATTTTTGAATCATAATCACACATTATTAACTTTTCTGCATATCCTACTTGGGCCTACGGCAAGGTCACTAACCGGTCAGTTCCTTATCAATCAGCCACCCCCTCACGTATGAGTGCGCATGCACAGAGAGCTCGTTTACCGAGAGGTTACTTTACCCCCGGTGACCATGAACTCCATTAACAAAGGGGGGCCCTTGCACTCTGCGCCGTTTAGTGACGTCATAGTGCCCGTGCGGGGTAGCCAACCAGCCTAAAGAAAGTGTGACTCCCCCCTCCCCCGCATCCCCATTCAAGAATGGCGCCACCCCTGACCTTAAATTGAATGCTCACTAATCATGACCTTACCGCCAGAGGCCAGCTTAGTTGCCTGACTATCTGGCCCCCCTCCTATCCTCCTACACTGAAAGGTTGTGCCCTGCCCTAAAACCCCCAGCCAAGCCATGATGTTTTCCAAGAATATGTCGTTGCCCACACTGTTCAGGTGAACCCCGTCTTTTAAGATGCATGGTTCCACCCTGACACACCCAAGTGCTATGTTTTGCAATTGAGGTGACCTAAACAATTTTGCTATTTCATTGTTGATCCTCTTTACCGAGTGATTCAACGCTTTGACAGAATCCCCCCCTCTATCTGAGTCTGGGTATCATCTGGGACCAAAGTATGGTGCCGCCCTGACATGTCCTAGCTAACCAACCTACCTCGGAGATTATCTCCTCCATCAGGACCCTTCTCCCCAAATTTACCAGATCGTTTCCACCCAAGTGCAAGATAACAACTGTGGGTGGCGGAGTGTGTCTGTTCAACAGCTCTGTAACTAACCCCCTAAACTGACTGAGGCAGAGACCCCTTCTTCCATGGAAGGAAACCCTAAAACCTCCCTGCTCAGCTCTCTGTCTGTAATTACCTTCAAGAAACAACGATTTGACACACCTTACATAAGAATGACCAATAACCCATACAACTTGTGTGCACTTGTCCTGTGCCTACGTCCGCCGTGGTGAAGAAACTTGCTGGTGATGTGCTGACGGCAGTTTCCACCCTGCATGACAGGTGCGAGAAACTGAAATATAAGCAAACAAACAAGACAGGCATCAGTCCAACTGTTCTGCCGCCCTCACAACATGTGCAGCCGCACATAGCATTTGTAACAATTAGACGACCATCTCCCAATTCTTTTCACACTGCTATTGTGCAACCCTCTAGCAGTTGCCTCTGTGACAGCCCCTATTCGGTACAAGTGTGTCCCAAAGTCTTTAGGATTCAAACCAGTCCTGTCAATTGCCATGGCCAACACCCTTTTGAATTGGAACCTAGTAAGTGGGGTACCGTCTGCATGCATTAATAGTGTCCCCCTACTGCACCTACCCTCTGGCGGAGGAAGGCCTCCAAGTGCATAACTGGGCAGCATGCGTTATTTTGTGCCCGATGAAACAACAGCCCCTCACCACGGGCTTCTTGATCAGTTTTTGATTTCTTAATGGTAATTAACAGCGCATCACCCTGAATCTTTGCGCGCTCAAGCTGGAGTCCACCTAGCACATCCTGCTTATTGTGTGCCACCAGTTCTCCTACCCTGAATGCCCCATAAAAGGCTAGTGAAAAGGCAGCTCTAAATAGTAGCACCTCCCCAGTCGAACTGCAAATGCCACTCAGGGCTGATAATAGCGCTGCCAGCCGTTCTAAACCTATCGGTTGTCAGGTGTCCGTGGCGGTCCCCTGGAGGCGCCGCCACTCCTTCAGAGCCTTGCTCACAATGAAGCTATTTGTGGGGTCCTTGGTACCCTCGATCTGCGCAAAGAAAGAAACAGCTGCCAGCTACCGGCTGGCTGTCGCCGCCGAGCGCCCCTCCCTGCTCAATGTGTCCAAGTACTGTTGGAAGTTCCCTGACTTATTCCAGCTCTCCACCCAACCTTGTCCCAAAAAAGCACAGTAAGACCAAAACGCCCCTTTGTATGCTCTTCTGGTCCTGGGCGCTAGGCTAGCTGCCACAAGGTTCTGTAGCTGGGGGCACAAATCTGCCAGAGTGCTTCCGGGAAGTGTGTTGGCATTGCCTCCGCAGATGGTAGATGTTCCCTTAAAACCTGCATCTTGAAGTGAGAGAGTGCGTCAGCTGCATTATTTGGCACCCCCGGAACATGCTTGGCCTTAAACTGTATGTTCAGCTTCATACACACCAGCACTATCTCTTTCAACAAGCGGAGTATCATTTTACACCGGGCCGCCTGTTCGTTGATACATTCCACTACTGTCATGTTATCTGACCAGAAAATTACAGATTGATTACACAACTGTTGAGACCAAAAGGTCAGTGCAACCCAGATTGGAAATAGCTCAAGGAAACCTATATTGGCTGTCAGCCCAGTCTCCTCCCACCAATCCGGCCACTACTGTGCCACTGACTTGTTTCCAAGTATGGCACCAAATCCCACACTGCCCGCAGCGTCAGTCCATAAACCTAACTCTGCAGACGTAGTGGGGGGACCTAGCCACACTACCCTGCTATTGAAACCCTCCAGAAATGCAAATCTGCATGTCCTGGCGGACCTCGGATGACAGTCTCATGTTATGGTGCTTCTCCCGCAGACCAGTCATGGCCTGTGAGATTGAGCGGGAGAATGGCCGTGCCATGGGTATCACTCTCAATGCGAAGTTCAACTGGCCAACAGTCTGCTGTAGCTGGTGCAGTGTCACCTTGTCTTTTGCCAAACATTGCTGGAGTGCTGCTCCAAATTTCATGATATTTTCCTCTGGTAACCTGAAACAACCTTCTACCGAATCCAATTCAATACCCAGGAATTCTATTGTTGTTGATGGACCCACCGTCTTTCCCGGCGCCAGCGGGACCCCAAAAGCCCACATGAGCACGCAAAATTCCTGCAATGCCCACACACACTCCCAAGAGCCCGCCGACCCGAGGAAGAGAAAGTCATCCAGATAATGCATGATGTTTTGGTGCCCTGTCATCTGTCTAAAAACTCACTCCAAAAATGAACTGAATTTTTCAAAGTAGGCACAGGAAACGGAACAACCCATGGGCATACACATATCCATATAGAATTTACATTGGAATGAAAAACCTAGCAGATGGTGATTTAGAGGATGTACCGGCAGTAGCCGGAAAGTGGATTCAATATCTGATTTGGCCAATAAGGCACCTGGTCCCAAAACCCTTAGCATATCCACTGCCTGGTCAAAAGAGGAATATTTTACACTACAGACTTCTTCATTGATGGCGTCATTTAGTGACGTGCCTCTAGGTGTTGACAAATTATGAATAAGTCTGAACGCGCCTTCCTCTTTCTTCGGGACCACGCCCAAGGGTGAGCAAACAAAATTGTGTACAGGGATGTGATCAAAGGGACCCGCTATTCTGCCCAGGCGCAGTTCTTTTGTAATTTTGGCCACTGCCACCTCTGGATTGGTCCTAACAGACAGCTGATTTCTACACTCTGGAGTCCCTGTGTAATTCAACGCTGGGATCCTAAAACCATACAAAAAACCTTCTTGTAACATCCTAGCAGTGGCATGGTCTGGGTACTTGTTCAGCCAAGGAGTCATAGCCAGAACGTCAATGGGTGAATGTGACACCAGTGGTACCTTTTCCTTATTCCTGTTTCTTTCTCCCCCTATTTCCAGAGGAGGTGTTACCTTTTTTGCGGCATGTTTTTTCAGGGTGGGAAGGTTGATTACATAGGGAGCATGTGTGTCTAAATGTACACTTGCTTTGCGTCCTGGTGCATGATCATTTATTAAAATCCCAGCAGAACCCTTTTCGCCCCCCCCCCCGCTCCTTGCACCAGGGGCCGTGCCACGGGCCCGCGCCGGCCGAAAGGGCAGAGGAGATTTGGGGGTGTAACATCTGTTCCAGCTTTGGCCTGGATTACTCGGCTGACCTGCAGTAAAGTGATTAAACCATGATATCGAGTCAACCTGGTCCCAGGTAATTGATGAGTCAAACTCTTTAGCTTTCCTGAAATTCATGTCATAATCCTTCCATCCTACACCCCCATAATTATCATGCAACATTGTGACCCTGCTCTGACAACACGCCATTTCTGCTTGCAAGTTAGGTGAGCGCTCAGCTATAATAGCCATAAATCGGAAGAAAAGGCCCTAATCCAATTGTTCAAAGTTTCTTGAACTCTGAATCTCGCCATTTCTACCCACCATTCACTAGGCAACATGCAATCTTTCTGCTTCCTAGAATACTCCATTTCCCTGTTATCCACAAGCAAAGAAAATATTTTGACATATGTACCAGCCCAAATTAATTCCTTTACTTCTCGTGTCACATGCCTTGACAAATGGTCCCTCCTAGAGGGTAGTGTGCCCGAGCCTAGCAATGGTAATGCCACCTCCTTACCTATTTCCCCAGCACCCTCTGGCTCTACCATCTTCTCTTTTCTGGTGTTTCCCTCTGGTTGCGCCGCTTGGGGTGTACTAGGAACACTCGGCACCATGCCGCTTGGGATAGCCATTATCTTCGCCACCATCATATGTACCTCAGCTAAAGGATCCTCCCCTACTTCTTTGGCGCCTACTGAAGGTGGTAACATCCCCCCTTTTCCTAGCCACGGGAGAACTGCCGCTATCTGAGCCGCTAGCTCCAGCGCGACCTGACTAACCACTGCTGGTGGCAAGACCGGGGTGGGGGCCGCTGCGTCGGGGACAGGAATCCCCGGGAATGGCATGGGGCTCGATGTGGGCACCACTGGGATTACTACTGGGTCCAGTGGAGGCACTGGACCAGGTGTTGGTGCCGGCACGGCTGTGGTCGGGATTGCAGGTATGTTTGCCGGAGTCTGAGCAATAGGTGTAGGGGTCACTGGTGGCACTAAGCTCCCTGAGGGACCCTCCCCTGAAGGATCCTCCCCAACAGGCTGCTTTGGATCTTGAACCTTCCCCTTCCTTGATCTAGCCTGCTTAGGGAGTGGGTCCAATTCTTCCCTAGGTTGCGGGGGAACTATCGTTCGCTTGGGCCTGCCTGCTGGCCCGGTCTGCTCATCCCACCTCTGTCTGAGCTCCGCAACGCTTTTCCCTATCTGTTCCATCTTTCCCCATCTCCTATTCATTTTGGCCATACTACGCATCATTCCTTCCAGCATATGTTCCATGCGGGAACGTTTTGCGCTACGTTTACTGCCCATCCTCTTTCAACCAACAACTGACAGGTAACCTACACCCTGACCTGTAATAACACTCTGAACGCAAATGTTATTTGCTACCTCCAGGACCTAGCCCGGCCTTTACCTGCAGATGTTGGGGGTACACAGACTGGCCGTAAGCACCAGGCAACTGGGACCGCGCCACACTAGCTAGCCTGGGTGGTTGGGCGAGTGTACTCTAGCCCGGCGGCCCTCAGAAGCAGGGAAGTGCAGACCTGCCTGTGTCCCCTTTTTGCGGTGTCCACATCCTCGCACCTTGTCGTCCCAGTATGCAGTGCACCCCTATGTATTCCTATGATGCAAAACAAAATTAGCATATATTTGTGGACACACAAGGGAGATATACTTATTCAACCCTGAAGTTGTGGTATTCACAAAATTAATTCCGTTCTTAAAGAAAGAGATTAAGCTGGTTTATATAGGGCCAAACCTTGAACGTCGGTATCAGAGCATTTGTCATGAGCACCAGTAACAATCCATAAGCATCAAAGGCACAAGGATATTAGAATCACAGTAAAATCGTTGGGCTGCTGCCCGTGTGCCCCCCTATTCCTCGCCACCGATGCTGCCCGTGCCTCTGTACGTACCCCGTTTCTGAAGTAAGATAAATCAATGCTCTTTACATGCAAAACGGTTCACTTAATGAATTAATCACTGCCCTTGTTTCCGGAACTATTTTCTCCTTTCAAAAGACACAAAGACTTGCTTTTTTGAGCTATAGCTCCTTGGTAATCCAAATGCCCCCGAGTGCACCGCACCGCCCGATAGCCCCTAATGCGCTCTGGCAAATCCTTCTGAGAAACCTGCGCCGGTACCTTTCAGTACCTGTGACCGCATGAGTGCGCCTTGCCAAATTGCCGAGTGTACCGCTTTCCAGCCGTCTCCCCCGGAAACCAGGAAATGCCGGGCTTCGTTCCTGCCGCAAGTTGGCCCGCTCCTGCTCTCCGCAACAACCAATGCGATCCCGCAGAAGAACCAGCCGCACGCTCCCGCCTGCTCTGCGACCGCACCTGCAGAGGAGAAAAAAGAAAGAAGCCCGTCGACGTCCTGTCCTACGATCCACAAACATCTGAAAAATATAAGAAAAAGATCACAGCCTCCTAGAAGGCTGGGGACAAAGGGCAGGCCTGAGGAGCGCGGGAACAAGAGAACGCCTCCCGCGCTCCCCGGCCTTTTAAACCCCCTACTGTTATGTTCCTGGAGGTCCGCCCCCGGCGCCCAGGGCGTGGGGCACGCTAGTCATGTGACTCCTGATAATAAAAAGAGGTCTCGCACGCACGCAGGCGTTCAGAGGCGCGCAGACCAAGCAACAAAGTTATTCCCAGTGTCCGACTGAGTTTATTCTAGTGCCACGTGTCAGGCCTAGTTAAGATTAGATGCCCCGGAGTGTAGGCCCCAGATTGATACCCCTAGGGCGATCACTTCCCATCCACAGGACACAACAATTGGCGACGAGGGTGGTTGCCGACCCCTCGCTTCGGGCGTGTGTGTGCCCATTCTGGGGTGAGGCGGCTGCGAGCGCTCCCATTCGCTCGTGGTGCTCGTGCCTTGCTGCCACACACTCCCCCTCTCAGCGCGCCTGGTGGGACGACGACTTCTGCCCCTGGCTCTTTGGAGGTGAGAGGCGCTGCACGACGCTATTCTCCTGCGCATCGAGGCACAATTGGTCGCGCAAGGCCATTCCCCCGCAGGATCTTCCTGCCCAGTGCCGCACCGTGCGCGGTGGCACGTGCGTGAATCGCACCTCGGCACGCCTGGCGAGGCTATCTGGACGGCGTCCGGTCCTGCCCAGCTGCTCGAGGGGCCGTGGTGTCTGCCCATCCCTAGGCGCTGCATTGCCGTCCGAATCCGGAGCGCCGGTCGCAAGCGCTCCGCTGCGGTCGCTGAGGGACACACAGCGGTCCTCGTCCGCACTGCCGGTGGACATTGACACGTCCGTGCTGAACCCCAATCGTCGACGGCCTCATCGAAGTGCCTCTTCGGACCTCACCTCGGCCGGCCACGGGCCTGATCAAGCGCGTCCTGGGCGATGGCTACCATTCCGCCCATGGAACCGTTTGTGGTGGAGGGTGCGCCCTCCACTCTCGCTCCGAAATGGAAGGAGTGGGTGGACAGGCTCCTGATATTCTTCGAGGCTACCAAGGTCCATAAGGAACAGAAGCGTGCCATGGTTCTCCACCTTGGTGGCAAAGACATTCATTCCATCGCTCGGACCCTCACAGAGGCGACCCCCAAGACTCATCGTACCCTGATTAATGCTCTCAATGCACACTTTGAGCCAATGGCGAACCAGGACTACGAACGGTTCATCTTCCGACAGGCACGGCAACTGCCGGAAGAGTCGCTGGATGCATATCATACCAGGCTTAAGAAACTGGCACTAACGTGTGGGTTCCAGGACGTAACGGAGGAAATCAGGGGACAGATAATTCAAGGGTGCGCTTCTGCAAAGTTGCGAGAGAGAATCCTGGAAGAGTCGGGGAAGCCTCTACCCGACATCCTCACCCTTGGCCGCACAAAGGAGCTGTCCAAGGCCAGGGCGGCCCACATGGAGGCTGCATTACAAGCCAATGTGAAAGTGGAACCGATCAATAAGATACAGGTCCAGACGCCGTCCAAATGGCCCAAAAGAGCGACACCTCCTCAAGGTGGGGCATCCGGACAGTCATGCGGCTACTGTGGAGGCCCGAGACACCCAGCACCAGAGTGTCCAGCACGGGGCAAGAGATGCTCAGGATGTGGCAAGATGAACCACTTCGAAAAAGTATGCAACAGCGACATGGACGATGATGACGAGGAGGAGCGGTCCGTACACAATGTGCACATGATCGGCACCGCCACTAGACGCACCAGGACACTGCCCCAATGCCCCATCCAGGTGGCTGAGCAGGATATCATGGCGGTAGTAGACACCGGCGCATCTATAAACCTTATGAGTGCGTCTCTCTACAGCAACATGTCTACCCCTCCGAGACTCAGCCCCACTCCCATCACGGTGTATGCCTATGGTCAAGACATTCCGCTCCGGATCCGTGGGAAGTTCAAAGCGGCAGTCCGCCATGGGGACAAAGTCACGAGAGCCAACATCTTCGTGTCGGAACAGGGTCAAGGCATGCTCTTGAGCTGCAGAACAGCCGAAGACCTGGGGGTGGTCACGTTTGCCTTTGGAGTACACGAAGAGTCGGTGCAACAGCTAATCATGGATTTTCCAGATCTATTCGAAGGAATTGGGTGTTTCAAGGGTCGTGAAATACATCTGCACGTGGACCCCACCGTGCAACCTGTGGCCCTGCGACACCGTCGCATTGCATTCCACCTTCGGCCACTAGTGGAGGAAGAACTGCAGAAGCTGGAAGCAGCCGGAATAATCGAGAAGGTATCAGGCCCCACCCCCTGGGTTTCGCCCATCGTGGTCACGCGGAAACCGAAACAGCCGGGAGCAGTCCGGATCTGCGTGGATATGCGCCTCCCAAATGCTGCCATCAAGAGGGAGCGCCATATCACCCCCACGATAGATGACTTAATTGGGGAAATGGCTGGAGCCTGCTGGTTTTCCAAACTTGATCTTCGTGCGGGGTATCACCAATTGGTGCTAGACAAAGAGTCACGAAATATCACAACCTTCTCCACCCACATTGGACTTCGCAGATACACCAGACTAAGTTTTGGGATCTCTAGCGCGGCAGAAGTTTTCCAAAATGTCATTCAGGAGCTGATTGCCGGTATACCTGGAGTAATAAATGTCAGCGATGACATCATGGTGCATGCCCGAACAATTCCAGAACACAATCACCGTTTGGCGCAAGTGTTCCGCAGGCTCCGCAGTGCGGGACTCACGCTACACCGAGACAAATGTGAATTCTTACGGACCAAACTGGGGTTCTTTGGGTATGTCTTCTCAGCTGATGGCGTCAACCCCGATCCTGACAAAGTCAAGGACATTAAGGATGCGCCACCACCCACGACAGTCATGGAAGTCAGGAGTTTTCTTGGCATGGTAAACTACTGTGGTCGTTTCATCAGGGACCTGGCCAACCTGACCCTCCCACTGCGTGAGCTCACCAAAGACTCCACTCCGTGGAGCTGGGGACCGGAGCAGGAGAAGGCATTCCAGGACATCAAGAGCTCCCTCTCCAGCAACACCACGCTGGCGTTCTTTGACCCACGACACTCCACACTCATCGCGGTAGATGCTGGACCAGCGGGGTTGGGGGCCGTACTGATGCAAAGGCCAAGAGATGAAATAGACTGGACACCAATTGCTTTCGCCAGCAGGTCCCTCACGGACACTGAACAAAGGTATTCACAGATTGGGAAAGAGGCCATTGCAATTCATTGGGGATGTCGCCACTTCCACCTGTACGTCTACGGCAAGCCATTCACGGTGGTGACCGACCATAAGCCGCTGTTGGCTCTGTTCTCAGGGACTTCATCGAAACCACCCCCAAGAATAGAAAAATGGCTATTGCAACTGCAGGAATACAACTGCAACATTGAGTATCAACCAGGAACGAAGAACCGGGCAGATTACTTATCGCGACATCCCAGGCCTGCGACCCCAGAAGAGATGGATGAGGCGGAAGAAACAGAGGCATATGTGAAGTGGGTAGTGGCCAGATCATGCCCGCGTCCCATATCCCTGGAGGACGTTGTGAGCGCCACGGCTCAAGACGCCTGCATACAGCGGGCCAAGGACCTTCTCCGGACTGCCAACTGGCAGAAAGCCAAGGAAAGCTGGAAGGCGCTCACCCCGGAGGCTCAGAAAATTATGGACAGTTTGTACCATGTTAGGGCTGAACTCAATGAAGACACGGCAGGATGCTTACTGCGAGGACATCGACTAGTAATACCAACGGCTCTCACGGGACAAGTGATACAACTGGCCCACATAGGTCACCAGGGGATGGTCAAGACCAAGGCCCGGCTGCGAACCAAGGTCTGGTTCCCTCTCATGGACGACATGGTGGAGAGCGTGGTGAGGTCGTGCACTGCCTGCCAAGTCACGGGAGAAACCTCCCAGGAAGCCCCCATCATTGTGGAGCCCCGACCGCAAGGACCCTGGGAGCGGGTCAGTATGGATTTTGGCAGTCTCCCGGATGGAAGACACACTCTGGTGATGATCGATGACCATTCAAAGTACCCCGAAGTGGAAATCGTAGCAAGTACCAGTGCAGACTGTGTCATACCCAAGATGGAAAAGATTATTGCCACTCATGGTGCCATGAAGGAACTTCGAACGGACAATGGACCGCCATTTCAAGGACAGGATTTGGCTACCTACTTGTCATCTCTTGGGACACGCCACAGGCGCATAACACCTCGGTGGCCTCAAGCCAATGGGGAAGCCGAGAGGTTTATGAGGACACTAAACAAAGTCATCCGCATTGCTCACGATAAGGGACAGTCCATGGAAATGGCCATCTTTACATTTCTTCGAAGCTATCGCCAGACCCCTCACTCCACGACGGGGGTTGCCCCAGCCCATCTCCTTCTAGGAAGAGTGATAACGGACTCCATCCCCCATCATCCACAGTGGTCACCTGAGGCGGTAAATGAAGAGGTGGTTGCTAGGAAAAGAAACACCACGTTTGCCAAAATCAGCCAAAGACGACGGGCAGTCCCACCCCAGTTCAGACGAGGAGATGTGGTGCTGATTCGCAATCGCGTCACTAGTGGCAAGTTTAGACTCAATTATGAGAAAAGGCTGTGGCGAGTGATTGGGGTGAAAGGCACCCGTCTCACAGCAATCCGAGGACGAGAAAGGGTGACTCGCAATGTGTCTCACTTCAAACTGTTTCATTCCGCAGCCCCGGAGTCAGAACATCGGCAGGGTGGTGAACAAACCGAAACTGCAACTAATTCACCAAATGTTGAATCAACACCCAGTCACGAGGTCAGACAAAGTAACGATCCACAGGCCTTCAGTGAAGAAGTGGGAGGTGACGCGGAGGCCCTTGAGGAGGCCCCAGATCCGGAGGGGGCCGACAGAGAGGCGCCAAGTCATGAGTTGGAGGCTGGATCGGAAACGCTGAGTCACAGGGGGTCGCAACGTCGATTAAGAGACAATCCCACTCCCTCCGGCTGGTTAAGAGACTACTTCACGTCAGACTGTTCCTATTTAAATATGCATATAGCTGAGCACACCCGCCAGCACAGTGGTGCTGTGTTTGAAGGACGCTGAAGGTATCGGTCCTAATGTTTCCAGAGACTGGAGTTAAAATGTTTAAGTGTGGTTATGTTTTGTGTTTTGGTTTTTCCTTGTTTTAGGAGGAATGTTATGTTCCTGGAGGTCGGCCCCTGGCGCCCAGGGCGTGGGGCGCGCTAGTCATGTGACTCCTGATAATAAAAAGAGGTCTCGCACGCACGCAGGCGTTCAGAGGCGTGCAGACCAAGCAACAAAGTTATTCCCAGTGTCCGACTGAGTTTATTCTAGGGCCACGTGTCAGGCCTAGTTAAGATTAGATGCCCCGGAGTGTAGGCCCCAGATTGATACCCCTAGGGCGATCACTTCCCATCCACAGGACACAACACCTACCAGTCAGACCAGTTCTAACTGGCCTGACCTCAGCTTCCCCCTTTGACCTGGATGCAAGCCTATCACTTCCAGGTCAACATGGGAGCTTTCACCAATCGATGGTGAGTCGCGCTTACCGCGTTATGATGACGTGGAGGGGCGTGCCCCACCATGGGTTGCAGACAGGGGAGGGGGGCCAGTGCCCTGCCATACCTGCGGGGGGGGCCAATGCGGCCCCCACCTTTCTCAAAGAGTGGAATCCTCCCAGGCCTCAATCAGGCTCACAGTCACCTCGGGGAAGCTATTTGAGGCTCCTAGTACTGGATGTCGATGCACCAGAAATAAGTGGGTTTAAGTTGCCAGTTGAAGCCGCAAGTTGCGTCGTTTAGGCCCCAGGATAGTGACGGATTTACAGCCAAAGAAGCTCACCGAGATGGCAGCCATCTGCAAGCCAGCAAGCTCCATCACTGGTATTACAATTCTACGTAGAAAATGCCAGTGCCCACATAACACAGATGACTGTAATTCTTAGACTAGCTCGCGCAATAGTAAACAGTCTGATATTAGGAGAGAGCGCTCTCACTGCTGGTCGAGGTAGTCAAATACTGTGAGTGGTACCCTGGAACATGAGGTGCATTGAAAAAAACTGCATCATTAGTCGTCCAGCCCT
Source organism: Lissotriton vulgaris (assembly GCF_964263255.1). Classification (NCBI taxonomy): domain Eukaryota; kingdom Metazoa; phylum Chordata; class Amphibia; order Caudata; family Salamandridae; genus Lissotriton; species Lissotriton vulgaris. Next base: position 385,049 of record NW_028242747.1, read on the forward strand.
AATGTTGAAGGCCAAACTTTCGTACACTGTAGAAGTGGCCATTAAAAACTGTGCTACTGGTTGGCACTGCTCTGTGAATGTCTACACTATAGAAGCATACACTGGTCTGTAGTAGGAGCTCTCGCATTATTTAATTGTTCAAAGTGTTCATAATTAGGCGGGACACCTCCCCTCAACTGACAGGGTTGAATTTGGAGGCATATTTTTCAAGATGTCACGCAACACAGAACAGCAAGTCACAATGCGTGCAGGAAAGGGGATGGAATAAGCCTTATTTAATACAATACAGAACATTTTTGCCTTTTCCCTGCAGTCACATACAATGTGCTACCTAGTGCCAACACCGGCATGCTTGCATCATGGTGCAAGGGTGCCTACATTGTAAGCAGAGTTGGTTTTGCACAGAAAGGGACACCTTCCTGCACAAAAACAATCCCCTGAGGCATTTTCCTCTTTCCATGTGTGCTGCAGAAAGCATAGCAGTTTTCACACATTCCCAGGTCTACCAGTTATGGTAAATATGGGAATGCGTCAAAACCCTATGTTTTTTTTACGTGGAAACACCCAAGCACCATCCATAGAATGGCTCCTTTGAGAAGTGTAATGCAGCACACTGATTTGTGTTACTATGGATTTATCAAGCCACTCAGGATTACAGAAGGGGCCTTGTGTGGCTTAATTCATTGGATTTAAAGATTTAAGTCACGTTTGCACCCTGTTTTTTGCTTTTTTCCTGGGTCACTGGAGCTTTAGAGATCGCTTTTGAGAGCCAGGAGCTATCCAGCTCCCTTAAGCTTGTAGTGGCAGCCCTCCCCTGCCTACAATAGGTTTTAGGATTCATTATTCATAAATGTTAAAATATCTATTGGGTCTATCCTGTCTAGATTTTTCTATCTTTCATATCATGCTAGATCAAACAAAAGGAAAAATAGAAGAAATAATCTTAGTGCTGTTCGTAGCTGCAGCAACATCTGCACCTAGCCGTACTGTCACCACTTTCAAAAAAAAGAAATTGCAGAAATAGACACGAGTTTCCAGAAATGGCTATTATTACAGCAGCGCGGGCACTAATCACAGGAATGTGTCACTAATGGAGATAAAAACCCCTCTGTGTGCTCTTTGCACGTTTAGCGCGATGCTAGTAATGCCCTAGATACGAACTGATGTGTGTTTTGTCGATTAAAAGTAAAGGGAGACTATATGTCTTTAGTATCATTTACAGTTATACAGTCACGCTGCAGATACTCAGTTTCAGCATTTTTGAGGAAGGAATATGTTGTCCGTTAAGTGAGGATATTCCTGCGTGAGGAACAGTGTTTTTAAGTGAGTTACTGCTGAAAACACCGCCGCTCTACATGACATTTGTGAACTTGTAATACGGTGCTCTTGTCCGTGTTTTCATGCAGACAGAAATTATGGCATGTCCATCAAGTAGCAGGATTTCCTCTGATAACTCCAAGCTGGATGTATATTTTGTGCCCATATGATTATGGAATTTATCCTGCTCAAAATAGTAAAAGGTCGACTGATTTCACCTCTTAGCTGTCCCCTGCTGTCCAAGGTGCACTTCATGATTTTTGTCACAGTGCGTTATGAGGTCTCGCCATAAACAGCGTCAGTTATCTATTGGGAAACAAACCATTTCTAGCAAATATAATCCTAGCGCCTTATTTATGAAGGCCTTGCGTCAGTTTTGCGCCGCCGGTGCGTCACTTTTTGTGACGCACCAGCGGTGTAAAAAATGCGCCTCGTTGCGCCATATTTAAAAAGTGACGCATCTAGGTAGATGCGTCACTTTTTAAACCCCTGCGCCACATTATACCTGCGTCAGGTCTAATGTATGCAGAGGGGGCGTTCCCCCGCAAAAAGCCTCGTAATAGTGACGGAGTGAAATCTATGAGATTTCACTGCGTCACTTTTAGGACACTGTTGCGTCAAAATCTTGCGCCTGCCTCACAGCAGGCGTAAGACTGACGCAAGCCCTTTCACATGGGGCTTTCCCCATGTGAAAGGACGCATTGCTGGAGTTGCGTCACTTTTGTGACACACTCCAGCAATGCGTCACTTTTGCGCTTACAGATACGTCAGAAATACTGACGTATCTGTAACTCCTTGCGACATGATGCGTCATACATTAAATATGACGCATCAGGAATGTCGTAAGGAGTGCGCAGTGAAAAGTGACGCATCGCTGTTTTCACGCAGCGATGCGTCACTTTTCGTAAATGAGGCCCCTAGATTAGCAAACACAAAAGTGACGCAGACCTGCGAAGAATGTTTTTTTATTTACTTTTCAGTGCAAAACGTGTTTTCCGCCTGAAAGTAACTCATTACTCTGTAGTCAATTATAAAAAAAATTAACAGTAATATTTGGTTAAACACATGTTTAATCATTTTTAAAGTCTAATGGACATTTACACTTTTCCCTATACTTTACAATGGAGAGACAGAGAGCTATCCATCCCGATGACCGATGTTCGAACGATACTAGTAGTAACTATACACTCTTGAATATGGGGGCGGGGAATGGGGGAGAAATAGGAGACTGCACTTTCTCGTAAACTTACAATTGGAAATTGTAAAGGGCGAATTTACAAAAGTAGCACACCTACTACAAATTGCAAGAGCAAATGAACACATGTTTGTTTAATTTACTAATTGTTAAATTTACGTTGTAAATAATGTGAATAGCCCTCTACAGTAGACACACATACATACATACATACATACACACATTCACAGCCCTACACATAAGAGATGGAGCAACTGTAGCACAAGAGAACAGAAGAGATATTAGTTAGCAGTTAAACTGTAGAGCTATCATCAACTCTGCTAGCCTTTTGTATGCCTACATACATATTAATCAAAAGTAAGGTCACCTGATCCCTGAATGAGTTGCTCAAAATAAATGGATTCCGGACCTACAGCCTAATTGGAAATATAATACATCGCTACAGTGCTGGAGAGCATCATTTCAGCACTAGTTTGTGTACTGCAAAAGTTTCAGCTATGACTAGCATTGCATTTTGTTTGCTTTCGATGGCAGTCCCACGTGCCAGCTGAAGCACCTATAAGTCATGGGCCCACTAATATTGCTCCTTTAGATGTTTGCCTTTGACAAACTGGAGTGTTTCTTAACAAGTATATTGTCAGGAGGGCACCTATGTGACTATCCAGGTGTTCAATTTTATGTTGGATTTCTTCTGTGTGACTAATGTTTGGAAAAATAGCCGAGATTAATAAAATAGGGAGGACTAGAGGCGTGGGGCCCGATGTAGGTAGCCCTTTACCGATCGGAATCGGCCGAAAATACCGATTTTCGACCGTTTCCGACCGGTAAAGGGCTATGGAGATGTAGGGGAACCAAAAATGGACATATTCGGTATTTTTACCGAATCGGTATTTTTACCGAATCGGTAAAATTACAGAATCTGTAAATTTACCGATTCTGTAAATTTTACAGATTCGGTAAATTTATCATTCGGTAAAAATACCGAATATGTAATTTGAGATGTAGGTAGCATGTCTAACAGTGCTACAGGGCATTAAGAATTCGGTATTTACCATGCAATTGCGAATTCATGTGTACATGCACATCTGTGCATGTACACCTGTGCCATGTGGCTAAGGGCATGTCTGTGTGCCACATGGCGCAAAAGCCAGTTACAGGGGTGCAACAGGGTGTCAAAGTGACACCCTGTCCCCCTTAGCAATTCGGTATTTTTACCGATTCGGTAAATACCGAATCGGTATTTGCTATTAAATCCTATGGGCTTCAAGGCCCATAGGATTCAATAGCAAATACCGATTCGGTATTTACCGAATCGGTAAATACCGAATCTTACCGATTCGGTAAAAAATACCAAATTTTTCCCTACATGTCATTTACCGATTTTTGCATACCGAATCGGTAAAATTCGGTATTTAAAAATCGGTAAATGACATTTACCTACATCTGGCCCTTAATGACGTTGTGTGGTCCAAACGCACGATTATGCGCATTTATCATTGTGTGCTGATTTATAGGTGCCTAGCAGGTGCCAGTAAAATGTGCAGAGTTTGATAGACCTCGCTTTCGGACTTATCCGCTATTAGTATCACTGCATGGCACTGTTTCATGGAAATGAGGCACTGTGCTTGTTTTTGGTCGGTATTACCAGTTCTTCCATCACACCTATGACTGTAATGTTTGGACTAGCTCTAGCAATGGTACATATTCTGATATTAGGAGAGAGTGCAGTCACTGCTTGCTAAGGAGGCAAAATACTGTGAGCAGTACCCTGGAACGTGAGGTGCGTTAGGAAAAAACAGCACCATTAGCCGTCCAGCCCTAAGGTTGAAGGCCGAACCCCTGCACACTGTAGGAGTTGGCATCAAAACCTGTTGTATCGGTTGGCACTGCTCTGTGAAGGTATACACTATACCAGCCTACACTGGTCAGTAGTAGGAGCTGTCACATTCTCAAATTGTTCAAAATGTTCATAATTAGACAGAACACCTCCCTGTTAGCACCACAACAACCCCTGATATGCCCTGAACCACCAGGGCCGACTTCAGGGGCAACATTTTTCAAGATGTCATGCAAGGCAGCACAACAAGCCAGCTTCTTGCGCTGTGTGACAGGGAAAGGGATGGAATGTGCTGTGTTTAACATATTACAGCACATTTTTGTTTCTTTCCAGCGCTTGCTCACAATGTGCTGCCTAGCACCAAACAAATGCAAAAACCACAGTTGATGGACAGAATGCAGAACAATGTCATACATTCACCCCAGTACAGAGATCTGGGCCCAAATCCTCGGAAGCTTGTTTCCAGTCCAGGGAAGGCATGGCTTGGCAGTTCAGGCTGGACTCTTCACATGAGGCACAGGGTCAGACTGATTTGCATATAGCCATGTCTGAACTGGGGTGGTGTGGAGTGCAAAAAAACGATTGATTTAGGCCCAGATCTTTGTGCTGGGGTGAATGTATGACATTGTTCTGCATTCTGTCCTTCAACTGTGGGTTTTGCATTTAGCACCAAACAATCGCATGCCTGCACCGTGGAGAAAGAGTGCCTACATTGTAAGCAGGATCGGTTTTGTGCAGTAAGAGACACCTTCATACACGTAAACAATCCAGTAAGGCTTTTCTATATTCTATGTTTGCTGCAGAAAGCCACACACATAGAAAGCGGAAATAACAGGGAGAAATAAACATATTTTTCCTTGTTATGCCTTCCCTGGGGACACGTAGCAGTTTTGATGATTCCCATGTCTACCGCTTATGGTAATTTTGAAATTGCATTAAAATCCTTGTGAATTGCTAAAGAACACCCAAGTACCACCCAAGTAACACCTCCTTTGGGCAGAGTAACGTAGCACAGTGATGTGTGCTGCATTGCGTTATTCTTAATTTATTAAGCCACTCAGGGCCATGCAAGGGTGGTGTGTGGCTAGATAAATGGCATCTTAAGGGTTGAATCACTTTTACCCTCTGTTGTGTGGTGCACAAGTGACAAAAATCTTTTATAGATATGGGCTTCACTGTTTGCGAATTTGCTTTGTTCCTGGGGCACTGGAGCCACTAGAGGACGGGTTTGAGAGCCAGGGATTCTGCTTTGAAAAACTATCCAGCTCCCTGAAGCTTGTAGCAACAGGCACTGCGGGGCAGAGAGAGGCAGAGAGGGAAGTAGACGGCGAGGGAGGGAGAAAGCACAGTGTAAGAGAAAGGTATAGGGCTGGTGTTAACATTTTGCCAGGGTTGATGTTGGTTCTCAGTCCTCCTCTGCACACAATACGGTTTGGGATTAATTATTCATAAATGTAAAAATATATATTGTGTCTATCGTGTCTAGATTTTTCTATCTTGGACAAAACAAAAGGAAAAATAGAAGAAATATTCTTAGTGCTGTTAGTAGCTGCAGCAACATTTGCACCGAGACATAATGTCACCACTTTTTAAAAAAAAAATGAAGAAACAGACATGCATTTCCAGAAATGGCTATGATTATGTCAGAGCCGACATTAATAACAGGAATGTGTCACTAATGGAGATAAAAACACCTCTGTGTATTCTTTGCACATTTAGTGCGATGCTAATAATGCCCTAGATACGAACTGATGTGTTCTTTGTTGATTAAAAGTTAAGGGAGACTATATATCTTTAGCATAATTTACAGTTATAGAGTTACATCCACCATTTTTGAGTGAGGAATAAGTTTTCCTTTAAGTAAGGATATTCTTGTATGAGGAACAGTGCCTTTATATAAGTTACTGCTGAAAATACGGACTCTTTACATTGAATTTGTGTACTTGTAATACCAAGTTCTTGTCCATGTTTTCATGCAGACAGAAATGTTTGTATGTCTATCAAATCAGCAGAATTTGTTGTGATAGCTCTCTGCTGGATTTTTATTTTGTGCCCATATGATTGTGGACAGGGCCAGCTGGGAAGCCAAAGCAGCCCTGGTAATTTTCTCTGCCCAGCCCCTGGTGTAGCATTGCCTGGTATAAATAAACAACTAGGTCCACCTCTAAGAGGTTTCCTGTGAGATAAGGTATAGCAGGCATACACAGTATTTGTTAAAATACCCCTCACACACCAAAAGGGCCCTTGGTGTCATGCTTCATCATCGGGGTCTTCCCGTCCCGCTGCGGGACGGGGCGTTCTACGACTAGCGACTACGCTGGAGCACTTAGATATTGTAAGTGCTATGTGAGGTGTATTTGAGTGAGTGTAAGTAGGGTCAGGAGTGATTTGGAAAAGTGAGATTAAAAAAATACCTGGCCTTCTGAAAACAAAAAATCTTTATTGGTCATAGGCTGGCATCGTTAAAAATTCATGTAGCGGAGAAACTCAAGCTTAACAATGAGCTAGTTCTCCTAGTGATGTCAACATGTTTCGAGGCTCACTGCCTCTTCGTCAGGACGGGGTCCGATTCCTCTTTCACTCACTAACGTTGCCATCAATGTGTGCTATGTGTATATACAGGTGAAACAATGTAAAGTATATTACCTATGTGGTATGGGATTCTTGAAACAGTTACAGCCCTATCAGTATTTCTGAATCGTGAGCTGGAATAAATAGGAGTCAGTGCCCCATGAGCCGATCTGGAAGAGTGGTAAATTAAACTTCCATTAATCCTCGAGCAGTCCTCACATCCTCCCTCGTCCGCGGCTTTCGTGTAGCATTGCCTGGCCCAGGAGGCTGGAAACACTTACTTGCTGATTTTGTTTTTGGGGGCCGATATTGCAGCACTGCTGAAAAACCAGCCACCAGAAACAAAACTGCCCCACACCACCGCAAAACTGGCCCCCACCTTTCCAGCCTCCCTGGGAAGCACTCTAGGCCCAGTACGCCCTGATTATGGCATTTATCTTGCTCAAAATTGTAAAACATTGACTGATTGCAACTTTTAGCTGTCCACTGCTGTCAAATGTGCACTTTGTGATATTTATGACAGTGCTTTATGAGGTACCGCGCTAAGGAGCACCCTATCTACTAACAACAGTAGAGAGGGTTTTGCGCCACTGTACGAATTGGCATCCTTGGCGTGGTTTCCCCTGACTTTTTTGTCTCTACCGCCTGTATTTTTGATGCTGTGCTGGATTTTCTATTTGCTGGCTTAGATCTTTTGGGCACTTTGCCACTACTGATCAGTATCAAAGTGCAAGTGCTACATGTGTAAATTGTTATCAATGATTGGCATATTTGTTTTACTGATAAACCCCTAGTAAAGTGTACGGAGTGTGCCCAGGGCTTGTAAATCAAATGCTACCAATGGGCCTGCAGCACTGATTGTGCCACTCACACAAGTAGCCTTCCAAATGTAATCAGATCTGCCCTGCAGTGTTTGTTCACAGGTTTTCAACTGCCATTTCAACCCAAGTGTATCCACTTGCCAGGCCCTAACCTTTCCTTTTCTTACATGTATGTCACCCCTCAGGCAGGCCCAAGGCAACACCATAGGCAGCGTGCAATGTAAGTGAAAGGTAGGACATGTACTGGTGTATGTAACATGTCCTGATAGTGAATTATAGTGTATTTTGTTTTTCACTATAGAAATGCTATCTGTCCCGTAGGCTAACATGGGAGTTACTCTGTATTATTTTACAAGTATACCTTTCCATTGGAACAAGATGGAGAAATGGAGTTTAGGCTCTTCGAACTCAGAATTTAACAACACATCTTTTTAGCAAGATGGTTTTAAATTCTGTGCTTGAAAATGCAACTTTTAGGAAGTAGACAGTTTCTTATATAACCATTATGTGTGCCTCTGCTGGTTTGTGTATTGACTGTCTGGTTTTGGAGTGACAGGGGCTCGGGATGTGCATTCACATTAGATAGCCGGTACACAGACAAAATATCGAGTTGGAAATATCGACCTACCATAATATCGAGTCTGAAATATCGAAGGAGCATAATATCGAAGGCAAGAATATCGTTGGACAGAATATCGACCCTAAGGTAAGTAATATCGAAAATCTTAATATCAATGTAAGTAATATCGAAGTTAGTAATATCGATAGCATATATATCGATGTTACTAATTTCGATGACACTAATATCGATATTTGTATTATTTTATAGTTTTTTATTATGTATGTGTTATATGTTTAACTTAAGTATTTGAAATAATTACTATTATATGTGTATTAATTTTATATAATAATAAATTAATTTATAAAAAAATTGTATATTTTAGTACCGGAGCGGGTTGTGGGTTTATAGGGGAATAGGGTGGGAAGTAATTTAATTCTGGTAAATTTATTATTAATTAGTAGGATTTATTAATAAATTATAATTAATTGGTAATTAATTGAAAATAATTGGAAAATAATTTTAATTAATTTATTAATTGATATATATGTTCTGTAGCGGGTTGTGGGTTTATAGGGGAATAGGGTGGGAAGTAATTTAATTATGGTAAGTAAATTAATAAATAGTAGGATTTATTAATTAATTATAATTAATTGCTAATTATTATTAATTAATTTAAAAAAAAAAAATTAATTGATTAATTGATATATAAGTTCTGTAGCGGGATATGGGTTTATAGGGGAATAGGGTGGGAAGTAATTTAATTATGGTTAATTAGTTAATAATTAGTAGGAATTATAAAATAAATTTAATTATTGGTAATTATTTTTAATTAATAGGTAATTAATTTTAATAATTTGCTATTTATTTTTCTTTAATTCATAAATGGATAAATGTGTTATGTTGTGGGTAGTGGTTTTATAGGGAAATATGGTGGGAAGTAATGTAAATTTAAATAATTAATGTATTAAAACTAATTGTATTGTTAATAATATAATTGTTAAATAATTATTAATTGGCAATTAAATATTATTAAATGGTATTAATTTTAATTTATTTTAGGTTAAATATATTTAGCTAAGCATGTATTTTATATTCATGTACAGGTATTGTATATAGTTTATATTTATTTATTTGTTAATTTTTTTATAATTAGAAAAATCGTTTATTTATAAGTATGTTATTTTAACCCTTATACTATCCAACACTTTCCCTACTGTAGTACTCACTGGAGTTGGAATAGTATTTTTTAACCCTACGCTATCCAATGCTTTCCCTATTGTTGCACTCTCTGGAGTGGGAATAGTAATTTTTACCCCTACGCTATCCAACGCTTTCCCTACTGTTGCACTCTCTGGAGTGGGAATAGTAATTTTTACTCCTACGCTATCCAACGCTTTCCCTACTGTTGCACTCTCTGGAGTGGGAATAGTAATTTGTACCCCTACGCTATCTAAATGCTTTCCCTACTGTTGCACTCTCTGGAGTGGGAATAGTAATTTTTACCCGTACGCTATCCAACGCTTTCCTTACTGTTGCACTCTCTGGAGTGGGAATAGTAATTTTTACCCCTACGCTATTCAACGCTTTCCCTACTGTTGCACTCTCTGGAGTGGGAATAGTAATTTTTACCCCTACGCTATCCAACGCTTTCCCTACTGTTGCACTCTCTGGAGTGGGAATAGTAATTTATACCCCTACGCTATCCAACGCTTTCCCTACTGTTGCACTCTCTGGAGTGGGAATAGTAATTTTTACCAGTACGCTATCCAATGCTTTCCCTACTGTTGCACTCTCTGGAGTGGGAATAGTAATTTATACCCCTACGCTATCCAATGCTTTCCCTACTGTTGCACTCTCTGGAGTGGGAATAGTAATTTTTACCCCTACGCTATCCAATGCTTTCCCTACTGTTGCACACTCTCGAGTGGGAATAGTAAGTTTTTACTCCTACGCTATCCAACGCTTTCCCTACTGTTGCACTCTCTGGAGTGGGAATAGTAATTTTTACTCCTACGCTATCCAACGCGTTCCCTACTGTTGCACTCTCTGGAGTGGGAATAGTAATTTTTACCCCTACGCTATCCAATGCTTTCCCTACTGTTGCACTCTCTGGAGTGGGAATAGTAATTTTTACCCGTACGCTATCCAACGCTTTCCCTACTGTTGCACTCTCTGGAGTGGGAATAGTAATTTTTACCCCTACGCTATCCAACGCTTTCCCTACTGTTGCACTCTCTGGAGTGGGAATAGTAATTTTTACCCGTACGCTATCCAACGCTTTCCCTACTGTTGCACTCTCTGGAGTGGGAATAGTAACTTTTACCCCTACGCTATCCAACGCTTTCCCTACTGTTGCACTCTCTGGAGTGGGAATAGTAATTTTTACCCGTACGCTATCCAACGCTTTCCCTACTGTTGCACTCTCTGGAGTGGGAATAGTAATTTATACCCCTACGCTATCCAATGCTTTTCTACTGTTGCACTCTCTGGAGTGGGAATAGTAATTTTTACCCCTACGCTATCCAACGCTTTCCCTACTGTTGCACTCTCTGGAGTGGGAATAGTAATTTTTACTCCTATGCTATCCAACGCTTTCCCTACTGTTGCACTCTCTGGAGTGGGAATAGTAATTTTACCCCTACGCTATCAAACGCTTTCCCTACTGTTGCACTCTCTGGAGTGGGAATAGTAATTTTTACCCTTACGCTATCCAGTGTTTTATATAATTATTTGTAAAAAAATTAAAAGTTTATTTTATTTTTTATATTAGTTACATTATATTTATGTTAGTTTTTTATGTTTGTAAATGTATTAGTAATTTAGAATATATTTAATTAATTTATAAATTAGTAAAATAATTATTAATACTTATTGTTCAGTACATATATATTATATATTTTGTTGTTGTTTTGCTCCGTGTGCGTTCCCTGAGCCCGCCCCGCCTCCCAGCTGAGCCGCCCTCCCACTATCTATTTACAGCGCTCCCGGACATTGAGGCGCTGTGATCCCCTCATCGCTCCTGCCCTGAGTGGTCGCTCCCTTGTCTCTCTGCCGAGACGTGGTATTGTTACATTGCGCTGCATTGGAAATAACCTTGTTATATTAGCGCCTAGAATTTGGTAGCATTTATCTTGCTTGGTTGCTGCTTAGCTGGCTTGCTCTTAATTTGTATTGCAGTTTGATTACGCAATATCCCCCGGCGCCCTGCTCTGCTACCCCCTCCATTTTGTTTTGTTGTTGTTTTGCTCCGTGTGCGTTCCCTGAGCCCGCCCCGCCTCCCAGCTGAGCCGCCGCGCCCCTCCCCCTTTCGACTTTCCATATATGACCGTCGCATTAGCGCGCAGCGTTCACTCGCAGCGACCGCGCCCCATTCGCGCCGAAGGTGCGCCAAAGGTAAGCTTGTCTACGCCCGTCCGCGCCTGGACCGCGCCCAGCGCCATAGCCCCTGGTCCTCGTAATGCCCACCCCTCCCGCATTACTTACGATGCCACCACCCTCCTAGCCCTTAACCCTGGCCGCTCCCCCATCTGCGTCCAAGCCGCTCCTGGACACACCCATGGACCCTTTTCCTGCTACTCCTGCAAGTTTGACGGCACCAAGAACAACTCCTCATCTACGAACACACAACAGATATCCGATCCCAACCACCTACAATGCATCCTGCTTAACACCCGCTCGGTCCACAGACACGCCATTGACCTCTGGAATCCACTCGACACCATCTCTCCGGACGTCGCCTTCCTAACAGAAACATGGATGAATGCCTCTTCAGCCCCAGACATCACCATTGCCATCCCGGAAAGCTATAAGATCATTCGCAAGGACCGTACCGGCCACACAGGAGGAGGCATCGCTATCGTCCATAAGAAATCCATCCGCATCTCAACCAGCTCAGACATCAATCTCGCCAACTCTGAACACCTTCACTTCCAGATTCACATCGACCCCAAGACCACACTCAGAGGCACCCTCCTTTACAGGCCACCAGGACCCCGCGCACAATTCAGTGAAGACATCACGGACTTCATCACTCCACACGCACTCCCCTCCGAGCACTACATCCTTTTGGGAGACCTCAACTTTCGCCTTGAAAAGAACAACGACCGCAACACCACCACCCTTTTGGACAACCTCGCAAACCTCGGACTTAAACAACTTGTCACTACCTCCACCCACATCGCAGGTCACACACTCGACCCTATCTTCACCTCCAGCAAACATGTCTCCTTCAGCCACACCACAGCTCTCCTTTGGACTGATCACAGCTGCGTTCACTTCACCTACAACAAGCCCACATCCAACAACCACCCTCAACCCACCCTGCAAAGAAACTGGAACAAAATCACCATCGACCAGATCTCCTCATCGCTTCTTCAAAACCCCCCCGCCCACTCCTCAAACCCAGACCAAGCAGCCACTAACCTCACCCAATCGTTATCCAACAGCGCCGACATTCTAGCACCACTGAAAAAACGACAAATCAAACTAGGCAGCAAGAAGGCCTCCTGGTTCAACGATGACCTTAAGAAATCCAAGAAACTCTGTCGCTCCCTCGAAAAGGCCTGGAAAAAAGACCCAACCACCAGCACCAAGGTCGCCTTCAAAAACGCCACCCGCATACACCACCAACTAATCCGAAATGCCAAGAAAGCAGCCTTCAAGGACCGTATAGATAACAACGCCCACAACAGCAAGGAATTATTCAACATCGTCAAGGAATTTACCAACCCCTCAGCCAACTCCAACAACATCACCCCCTCTCAAGCCCTCTGCGACTCCCTAGCCTCATTCTTCCACAACAAAATTGCAGACATCCACAACAGCTTTGACAACCAACCCGGAGACCAACCCACCCAATCCCCTGCAGGTCCCCCACCCCCCCTGAACATCCTCAATGACTGGAAACCAATCTCCACTGAGGACACCATCCATCTGATGAACTCTATCCACTCAGGATCCCCAACAGACCCTTGCCCACACCACATCTTTAACAAAGCAGACTCCATTATTGCACCGCACCTCCGAGACGTCATCAACTGCTCCCTCAACTCCGCAACCTTCCCGGAAAGCTGGAAACATGCCGAACTCAGCGCTCTCCTGAAGAAACCCAGAGCTGACCCCACCGAACTCAAAAACTATCGCCCTATCTCACTCCTTCCATTCCCGGCCAAAGTCATCGAGAAAGCTGTCAACAACCAGCTCGCCGCATTCCTCGAAACCAACAAATCCCTCGACTCCTCACAATCCGGCTTCCGAGCCAAGCACAGCACTGAAACCGCCCTCATCGCAGCAACAGACGACATTCGAACTCTACTGGACAATGGAGACACAGTCGCCCTCATCCTCCTCGACCTCTCCGCAGCCTTCGACACAGTCTGCCATAGCACCCTTCTACAATGCCTCAAAAACATCGGAATCCAAGGAAAAGCACTGGAATGGATCACCTCGTTCCTCTCCGGAAGAACCCAGAGAGTCCGCCTTCCACCATTCAAGTCAGAGGCCACTGAAGTCATCTGCGGCGTACCCCAAGGGTCCTCACTCAGTCCCACCCTCTTCAACGTTTACATGAGCCCCCTCGCGGCCATCGCACGCCAACATAACCTCAAAATCATCTCCTACGCCGACGACACTCAACTGATCCTATCACTCACCAGAGACCCTAACACGGCCAAAACCAACCTACACGAAGGTATGAAAGAAGTAGCCGAATGGATGAAGCACAGTCGTCTGAAACTGAACTCAGACAAAACAGAAGTCCTCATCTTAGGTACCTCCGCCTGGGACGACTCTTGGTGGCCAGAGGCCCTTGGAAAAGCACCCATCCCGACGGACCACGCACGGAACCTGGGCGTCATCCTGGATTCCTCACTCTCGATGAACAGACAAGTCAACGCCGTTTCTTCATCTTGCTTCAACATTCTTCGCATGCTCAAAAAAACATTTCGCTGGATCCCTACCGAAACTAAAAAAACGTCACCCACGCTCTGGTCACGAGCCGACTGGACTACGGAAACACCCTCTACGCCGGCACCACCGCAAAACTCCAGAAAAAACTACAACGCATCCAGAACGCCTCAGCCAGGCTCATATTAGACATCCCGCGTAAAGAACACATCTCTGACCACCTGAAAAACCTCCACTGGCTCCCCGTCAATAAGAGGATTACTTTCCGGCTCCTAACCCACGCACACAAAGCACTCTACGAAATCGGACCCGAATGCCTCAACACACGACTATCCTTCTACAACCCCTCCCGCCAGCTACGATCCTCCAACCAAGCCCTTGCCACTGTACCTAGCATCAACAAAACCACCATGGGAGGTAGATCCTTCTCCTACCTAGCAGCTAAAACTTGGAACTCACTTCCCACTCACCTTCCCCTTACTCAGAACCACCTAGCATTCAGAAAGCAACTCAAAACGTGGATATTTGACAAGTAACTCCCCACCCTTCTTCAAGCGCCTTGAGACCCTCTGGGTATGTAGCGCGCTATATAAATCCATTGACTTGACTTGACTTGACTATATATTTAATTAATGTATTATTAATATATATGTATTATTTATTTATTTAAAACATTATTAGATACTTTTAAATATGTAGATTTAATTTATTAGTGTTATATACTTTATTTTACATTTATATATTAAAAGAAAAAAAATCGATATTTTTAACATCGATAATTTTTACATCTATATTATTTTTTCGATATTTTTGTACTTACCATGTTGTAGATAGGATGTCGATATTCTTGCCTTCGATATTGTTGACTCAATATTTCTGTAGGTCGATATTTTTGAGGTCGAAATTCTGTCAGTGATCCTAGATAGCCACCAGTGCGGGCTGAGGTATGTTCTTCCTTTCCTGGGTGACTCACAGCTGAGCTGAATAGACCTTGGCTGCATTTAGAGTGGTGCACCTAAGAAGGTATTGTCTCATCTGCACAATGCTGTCTCCATCTTCTGTAGTGATGCTGTACTAAAGAGGAAAGAACTGGTTTGGACTGGGGTCAGAGAACCTTGCCACAAAGGGAACAAAGCAAAAATGGAGTATAAGTCTTGGACCTTACACCCCAGAGACTCAGATCACTTCTGAACTCAAGAGGAACCTTTACCAGGGGGAAGAGCTGGAGAGCTATAAGGAGGAGTACTGCCCTTTTGCTGTGTGCTGTGTGGGGTTGACCTGCAGTTGCTGCTTCTGCCAAGGAGAGGACAAAGACTGTAACTTTGCTAAAAAAGGTGCTTGAAAAAGAATCTCCAAAGACTTGTGTGTGTTGGCCTCCTGTTCTAAAATTGCAGGAACATAAAGATTTCACCACAGCTCCCTTGAACTCCACTGTTGGGAGTTCTGACCTGCCAAGAGGTGCTTATTCCAGTGTTGGGCCAATGGTGGATGTTCCTGCTGTTGGGAGCTGGAAGAAACCTAAAAGAAGCAAGGAAAACTATGGCTGAAGCCATCAGAAACACCACCATGACGCAACGACCTTCATCGAGGCCAGGATCACTGCTCATGAAGTGCACGATGCACTGCCTCACTCGGAAAGCAGCCTGACACCCTTGAACTTCCTCAGACGCCCTTCGACTCCTGCAATTATCAGCCTTCCTGATGCCAGCGCATGCTCAGATGCCATGACCACCAGCGCCTGCATCCCATTATCTCAGAGCCGATAGTCACCGAGGGTGACTCCATGAGTCTCTAACTTCGCATTGCCTCACCGGAACCGAAGCCTCAATGACGAAGCAATCGACTTACCCTGACCTGGACTCAACACGTCGCCTACTCGCGGACACAATGCCTTGCCTCCCTGTGGCAGCCAGGAAGCCAGCCTCGAGACCGACACCTCATCTTCACGACGCAGTGCATTGTCCGAAGACTTCGTTCCAAGATACTGTTGTTGAGGGTCAACGTTACGCCGTGCACCTCGCAGTCAGCGCTGTGCTTTGGAATATTGGACTATTGCATGTCACAATGTCGTTTTAGCCCCAGTTGGAGCTTTTCGTTTGCTACAAGTTTTCTTCTTGAAATAACTGTTCTAAAGTAGTATTTTACTACCTGTATGTTGGATTATTGTCGTATTAGTCTTATTTGGTTTAGATAAAGATAATAAACTGGTGTGGTGTCAATTTGTGGTGTTTCCACTGTATTACTGTGTACAAATACTTCACACATTGCATTTGGGATAAGTCTTTATGCTCGTGCCAAGCCACCAAGGGGGTCAGCAAGGGTTATCTAAAGTGATCATTTGAGACCCCCATTTCTAACAGCCACAAAATAATGCCACTTGAAAGCAGGCGTTAAAAAGGAGAAATGCTTTTCTCTCTCCTAACTTTTTGCACTTTGGATGTGTGCTGCACTGCACAGTACACACTGAAGTAGGACAAGTTTTAAAGTTTGTCTAGGCATATTATTTTGTACTGGAAGGGTGCCTATCCTTCCAGTACAAGTCATATGCATGACTCACTTAGATAGACTTGAACTATGGTGCAAAGTTATATATTTGGCTCTTGGCTGTGTGGTAAATAAATATTTACCGTCTGAATTTCTATGCAGTAAAGTTCAATAAAATAACTCAGTCGAAAATAAAAGGCAAAATCTGTGATATCTGAGTTTCAAAATGGGTTTTATTCCATAAAATGGAATGGTTCGAACCAGGGTATCATGTTCCTTTCACCATAAAGGATCAGGAAGGGATAGAGCATACTTTATTGACAGAATACATGATTTATAGTAAATGCATATAATGGTGATGGATACAGAAGGCGTAACAGCTGAGAAAAACGAGATAAGAACACATGTGCGTAACAGAAAGGCGTGCACGAGGGCGTACACGGAGGTGTGTGCTAGAAACGTCACATGAAAGTGTCACAAGTGGGTGGATACATAGTGGAATCTTGCAGTGTCAGCAGAAATCTGTAGCAAGGAGGCGCGCGCAGCAGCATGACGTGTGACTGACGTGAGGCTGGAAGGTGCAGGGGACTTGACATTTAGCACTAGAGGAAAGAGACCGAAGTCTGGTATGTCAGATCGACTCGTTCCTAAATCATATCTGATATCTTGTGTTTGGGGAACTATATTATCTAGAAGGAAAAGTCTCTTGGGCAAAGGCTACTCTATACTGACTATTAATGCGTTCATATGTGACTACGTGTCTACGTGTAATGCGAGGGGCCATGGGCCTACCATGGTAACAGGAGCAATGAATTACTTGCATGGAGACAGAGAGGCCGGGCCCTTTGCTCTGCAGCCGGGGAAATGTTTATCTATTCTGCTAGACTGGAATGTGTTTTCGAGGAGCTGAGCTCGGCTATACTGATAACTTGAAGGCAAAATACTGTCTTTGGCAGGCAAGCAGGCCGAGCCGGGCACCGCTCGCCACGCAGGGAGTAGGACAGAGGTCAGGGAGGCATCCCACGTTGCAGCTTTCAGGAGGCAGAGAACAGAAAAGGGCTCGATGGCAGAAATCAGGGCCTAGCTCTGTAGGGCTAGGAAAAACGTGAAAGTGCACCATGAAAAGACGTTGGCAAGGCATACTTAGGAACTGAATTATCGATCCATTCATGGTGGATCTGAAAGAGGACATGTTAACGTTGGACGCAAATGTATTTGCGTCTTCATAGCAGGTCGAGGAGGGAAGTTACATGCACTTTAAGCTCGTACATGGAGACGGTGGGGTTCACTTTAGGGGACATGATTGACCATAAAAATGTATATTACCTCATTCCCTCCTTGTCCCCTACGGACCCTTCATGATATATCAATCCTCATTAGTCCATCTATTTGTTCATATAACATCATTTGCTCTTCCTTTTTCAGGCGGGATTTAGAACGTGGACTGGGATGAGGAAAACATGATGTGGCGCACAAGCCGCAAATCGCCGGCCCACATTGTATACATAGGCAACAACTGAATACTATGAGAAGGGCTATTCCGAGGAAGGATAGGACTTTCCAACCCCAGGCTGATAACACGCTCCAGAACCAACCGGACCAAGTCCAGGTACCTGGATTCTGATGTATCTGACTTGCAATCTTATGGAGACGCGTTATGGCTTTATATACTGACGGTGCGTTTTCTGGAATGAAAACACAGCAGCTCGATCCGATGACTCTACAGGCTCCGCCCCTATCGGCCAGGATGACGTCAAGGACAAGACGAATTTGAAGGACAACAATTCTCATAGCAGACTGTTCCTCTGTTAAGTTGCCTAGGGCGGAAGTAGTTTCATTTACCACTGCTTCAAGGGTTCTGGTCAAGTGACGTATTGCTTTGCTATTGAAAATAGCTCCTAAATAGGGAAAGAAACCTTTATTGAAATCTGTATATTGTTCTAATGCCGTTTCAGTATAGTCGACAATCGGAAGATCTCTCTTGTGTCTATTAGGTACTAGCCGGGAGTTCTTATGATAATCAGGTGGAGCTAGAAAAACAGGTGGCAGAAGGAATGCAATGTAACAGGTCCCATCCCAATCTAGTGGCAAACGTATATAGGCTGTATGACCACAAATGAAATAGGAATGGCGGGTAGCTTTGAATGTAGACTTGCCTTTATCACTGAATTCGATCACAGTAGCACATTTACTATGACCTAGAGGTACTGAACCATTCTTTCTGACACATAATTCGCCTTTGACGGGTAATACTGACATAGAGGGTAAGTCTGGTCCTGTATCAGACTGAACATTCAGAATCATGAGGTTAAGTGTATAATTACCTAATCCATATACTTCATTTTCTAGATCGGTCCCTGTCCTTTGTGGAAGACCCTCCTTGTTAGGGCAACATGCTTTATGCAAAACTGTGTTCAGATTTCCCCATACCCAACTGCCTTTGTAGACTATGGACTCAGAGTCTAAAGAATTTATTAAACTAAACCAGGCACCACAGGAACCATTATGTGTGAACGGATACGGGAAGAGGGGCAAGACTCCCTTGTATTTCTGATAGGGAGGAAGTCGGCCACATATCCAACAATTTGTAGCATTGCTGGTCTGATGAGAATGATGTAACATACTGATAAAAGTATTGTTGCGCAGCGCAAGCCGGTAAGATAACTCATGCGGGGGTAGTTCGCTGAAAGTATGCTCGACAGTGCTATTTGGAAAGAAATGTGCATGTATGGAAATAGGGAAATACATGTGTAGCAGCAAACTTGCAGCAATAATCATAAGACTCAGAAAAAACATAATGAATAATGTCACAATACAATGGCTACGAAGAGATTTACAATATTCTCGTTTCTTGAGCTGTTTCTGTCTATCTCTCTCTCTATTGGGGTCTGGCTTGTACATGTCAGGAACCTGTCTAACCGCTTCACCTAGGGGAGGACTTAAACAATTAAACTGTCTGACTTGCTAGACCTCAACTTTAATCGGTACTCCTGTTGAGGAGTTTTCTCTGCCAGTGGGAGTGTTGTATCAGTCTTTAGGATGGGGCCGGGCTGGGAGTCTAACTCTGGCTGCAGTCCATTATATTTTTTTATATGACTCGAGTGGAGCCAGCCTTTGCGGCCCTCTACCTTCACCGCTGTCCTTGTAGTTAATAAAACAAGCTTCGGCTCCTGCCAGCGGGGCTCCAGCGGACTCTTCCTGTCGAAGTTCCTCACAAAAACGAGGTCCCCCGGTGTAATCTCGTGCGGCTTCACCTCGGTATTGTCGGGAAAGGCTGCAGCTACCTGTGAACGACAAGATTGTAGTGCAGACATCAAAGAGGCAAGGTAATCTGTCAACATGTTACTATCAGCATCGGTTATTTTGCGAGGCAGAGGCGTCCCCCACATATTCGGTGGCATACCAAAGACCACCTCATACGGGGATAGCCCTGTTCTAGAGTGTGCAACCATTCTCATGTAAAACAATGCAACTGGCAAGGCGACTATCCAGTCTACCCCTTTCTCGGCACAGATCTTGGCAAGGCGTGTTTTCAGTGTCTGATTGTGGCGTTCTACGAGACCTGCTGCCTCTGGATGTCGGACGCAGTGGAATTTCCACTGATATCCTAGCAAGAATGAAACCTGCTTCATTAATTCGGACGAGAATGGTTGGCCATTATCTGAATACACGACACGAGGCAAACCGTATCGTGGGAAGAATTCACGAACCAACTGTTTGGCAGTGGTCGGAGCAGTGTAATCTGGGACTGGACATGCTTCTGTCCAACGGGAAAGTGCGCATACAATTACGAGGACATATTTGAATCCTCGACATCGTTCCATCTGGATATAATCCATCTGGAGGACTTCAAAAGGGTAATCGGGAGGATTGACTCCACCTTGCTCTACAGGGATGCTTTTACCTGGGTTGAACTGACAACAGATCATGCAAGTACGCACTTTCTGTTTTGCTGCTGCTCGTAAATGTTTATTGTACCAGAGATTTTGTAAACTGTCTAACATGGCTTTTTCTCCCAAGTGTGCTGGACTGTGTGCAGTGTTGATCATAACTTGAACCATAGAGTCGGGGAGAAACCATGTGGCTTTTCCCTTCGTCATCCATCCCTGATCTGTCTGGATCCCTCCTAGTTCAGTCCATTTCTTGATTTCGTCTGGAGTAGCATGTGTCTGTATGTCAATTACATCTAGTGCGGGATCCTTAACTGTCATGCAATGAGTCGGTGTCGGAACTATTGTCTTTGTCATATCAGCTGCATGTGTATAAGTCAGAGCTGTGTGTTTCGCGGTTCGATCGGCCAGATCCTTACCCTGGGAAATGGTATCTGTAACTTTAGTATGTGCCTTGCACTTCATGATAGCTATGGCTGATGGCAAATGTATTGCTTCCAATAATTCCTGAATGAGGGGACCATGTTGGATTTTGGCTCCGTGAGAGGTCAAGAAACCTCTTTACTGCCAGAGTACACCGAAGTCGTGTACGACTCCAAATGCATAACGTGAATCTGTGTATATGTTAACATTCCTGTTTTTGGCTATTATACAAGCTCGGGTCAGAGCAATGAGCTCTGCAGCTTGAGCAGACAGTGTATCAATGCGGTGTGTTTCTTTGACTTCAGTTTCAGTGGTCACTGCATATGCGGCCACTAATTCTCCTGTGCTTGTTCTCATATATGAACCATCCACGTAAAGTGTCAGGTCTGGGTTAGTCAGTGCAACATCTGTCAAGTCTCGTCGGGGCTTTGTTACTGCATTAATGATCTCTATACAGTCATGTGGAGCTGGATCTGTAATGTTCGAGGGTAACAATGTGGCAGGATTGAGTATGTTACAGCGTCTGATTTCTATGTGTGGCTGGAACAATGTCAATTCATAACCTGTCAGTCGTGCTATAGTCAAGTGTTGAGTCTGTGTTCTGTTTAAAAGAATTTCCACGGAGTGTGGAACTTGTACTGTCAGGGGATGTCCTAACACTATGGAATCACTTTGTCGGATTGCTAAGGCTGTTGCTGCAACTGATTTTAAGCACGCAGGCAGAGCCTGGGCTACCTGGTCTAATGTACTCGAAAAATAAGCACACGGCTTATGTGAACCTGCTTGGTCTTGTGTGAGGACAGATAATGCTGTGCCATCACGTTCGGTAACAAAAAGTGTAAAAGGTTTGCTGTAACATGGTGTTGCTAAAACTGGTGCTTGACATAATGCTTTCTTTAATTCATCAAAAGCCTGTGTGTGTTCCTGAGTCCAAGGGAGGACAGTCGAAGTCGCTGCCTCCTGTGTTGTCAACTGTATAAGTGGCTTGGCTAGAAATGCGTACTGGGGAATCCATTGCCTGCAGTAAGAGGTGAGGCCAATGAAGGCCCGCACTTCCTTTTGTGTCGTGGGTTGCGGTAAGTGTGCAATTAACTCGATACGGTCAGGTGTTAGCTGTCTCCCCCTCTTGGACAGCAAGTGCCCAAGGTACACCACTTGCTGAACACAGAATTGTAACTTTGAAGGGGACACCTTGTGTCCCTTATCAGCTAAGAAATGCAAAACCGTCAGTGATGCATGTTCACATTCAGGTCCGCTACGAGCGGTGATCAGCAGATCATCGACGTACTGCAGTAGGGCAGTGTTAACTGGCATGAGAATACTGTCAAGTTGTCTTTTCAATGCTTGGCTGTAGATGCTGGGGCTTTCTGTGAATCCTTGAGGTGCGCGTGCAAATTTGAAGCTACGGCCATTTAAACAGAATCCGTAAAGGTATTGGCTCTCCGGATCAATGGGGACACTGAAGAAGGCGTTCTTGAGGTCAATTACAGTAAAGAACGTCGCCTCTGAATCAATAGCAGTCAATAAGGATGAGATGTGTGGGACCACAGGGTACTGTGGCACAATGCATTTATTTAATTCTCGCAGATCAATCACCAACCGATAAACTGGTGGTGCATTTGGGTCAGTACGTTTAAGAATCGGAATGATAGGGTAATTACATAGATTGGAGTCGGTTTCTACAACCACTCCCTGTGCAATGAGCTCTTCAATGATTTCCAGTAAAGCCACTACAGCATTGGGTGGTAACTTGTATTGTCGGATTCGGGGCAGTACAACTCCTGGCTTGAGTGTCACTCGGTATGGTGTAATGTGCATACAACCTACATCAGTTGGGCCTTTCGCCCACAAATGTTCTGGTACATTTTTCAATCTGACATCAAAATCTCGTAATACATAGTGACCTTTAAAGTCACGCAAAAACAATCTAACTCCTTCCGGAGAGTCCTTTAGAAAATATCTTAGTTGAGAGACCTGTGGGAAAAAAGGAAGTTCCACTCTTCTATTGGCACATTATAGAGGATGGAGAGCGAGATTCTAACCTCCCGGAAAAAGTATGGGGCGCAGAGGGAGAACCAGACAGAGAGGTCATTTGGGAGGAATCTTTCACCCTTCTTTACAAAATCATCAAGCCAGCATGGTTGAGGCGCAACCATTTCTTTACACTCCACAGAGCGTACTATTCTCCTAAAAGGCTGTCGAAATTTCAAACAGGAAAATGCTGCAGCAAATGTTCTTTACCGGCAGCCTCGGATCTTCATATGTTTTGGGAGTGTCCGAACATTGCCACTTTTTGGGATGAAATCAAAACAACACTCGAATCTATCCTAGGTATCACTATCTCGTGCTCATGGTCTTTAATTATCTTCGGATTAAACCACAATATTAGGGGACCAGAGAGAGATTTTTTGTTTTATGCCATTTTATTGGCAAGAAGAGAAATCTGTAAGAATTGGGTTAATATACATCCCCCAACCCATGCAGAGTGGCTGGCTTCACTGTATGCAACATCAAAGCTGGATTTATTAAGAACTTGCAGCTCTCGGTCACTTAAATTTTGGGACCTTTTGATCAATTGGAGGAGAGATAGTTAATAACCCGGGGTTTTTTTTTTTTTTTTTTTTTTTCTTCCCCGGGTCCGATGATTAGGCCTAAAAATCTCTCTGTCCTAAAGGGTGGTATCGAACAACTACAGGACAACTGGCCGAACTGGTCCGAAGGGAGTAAGTCCGTCCAAGCTCTGTTGGCGACGTGGAGGAAGACCCTCGGGGTACCTGGAACCCAGTTTGGGGCTCCGGGTCGCCAAAGGGGGGTCGATCCTCGTGGTTGAGAGGATAAGAGCATAGTTGGATCGACTTTTTGACTAATGAGGACACAAAAAAAAAAAAAAAACAATCTAACTCCTTCCGGAGAACAACATATTACAGCTCCTAGAGCTTTCAGTGTCTTGATACCTAACAGGTTTTCTGGACATGACTTCGTGAGTAGTAAGTCTGTAGTGCGTGACAATGGACCAACTGCTAGGGGAACAGGTTTCGAAACTTCATTAACAATAGGCTGTCCTGAAAATCCAAGGGAAACATTCTGTGAGCCTGAGAGGGGTGCCCCTGGAACCTCATCGTGACTTATTGTTGTTCGACTTGCCCCTGTGTCAATCAAAAACTTTCTATCCTTTCCTAATACTTGACTATGTACATAAGGACCCTCTTGATCTACAGGAACCTCAATGAGAGGCAAGCCAACCTCCCTCTCTAGGCTGTTTCATGAGTATCGCTGATAGTCGGGGTAATCAGATTGTGCATACTGGTACATCTGCTGTGATACTTGCTGTGTCGCGGCAATGGGCTGTGGACGTGGTACCGCTACTGTCTGTCCTGTCTGTTGTGGAGCAGGCATTGGCTGGACGTTCTGTGGAATATGTTGCTGAACTTGGTGTTGGACCTGGTCCTGTCTAGGCTGACGTTGTCTCTCTTTAGTTTTTCCTGTTGCTATATTGTATTTCAAAACCGTACATTCATTCACATAGTGACCTGGCTGTTTACAATAGTTGCATGTCCCTGTAACGGGAGCCGCCGTATTATTTGACTGTGTCATACCCTTTTTCTGACCGTCAGCTGGAACTGACTGAGCAACTAACATTTTCATTTTCGTATCTTTCATACGCCTCTGTTCGTGGTCCTGTTCTTCTCTAATTCTGTTCTGATGGTACTGTAACATTTGTAACATTTGGGACGGCGTATTTGCTTGCCATGTACTTTCGACTTTCAAAACACGGTTCTTAACTTGAGGCAGGGAATTCTCGACTAATTTTGATACAAAGAGATGTGGGTATGACTTGCTACTTGTTTTCAGGCCACTGTTAATAATAAAACATTTCTCGAATCTATAATAAAAATCACTAGTATCTTCATCGTGTTTCTGTTTACAGGCTGAGATTGCGTCCCAGTCTTCCTTTTTAGTTGCTAGCAGTCTAGGTAAAACCTGAACTAATAAACCTGGTAATGCTTTAGCTTTATCCCCAAGGCCTAAACCTGCGGTACGACCATTTTCTTAAACTTCTAGTGCAGCCCAATCAATCTTGGTGTCTCCCACCTCCCATTCTTTCTCCTTTAGTTTCTCGTAAATTCCAGCAGGCAGCAGTACTTTTAACATTTTCATTATATCTGTATACGTGTAATCGCCCATGAGTAACATATCTTTAATCTCTCGGTGAAAACCTGCGGGGTCTTTATCATGACTGGGCACTATTTTCTTCATTTCCAATAATTCTATTTTAGTGAGGGGTGTTTATACAAATACACGTTCTAATGTGTTATCGTCTTTTCTGACCGGATGAACTTCCCGTAAGGGATTCTGTCTATCAAAGTAAAACATTTTTCTTTCTGAGGGTGGTGGAGCTGACATAAACTGTGGTTTCAGGAAAGCACTATACTTCTGTCTATGTTCTAGAATTTCTTTAATTAAATCAGTACCTAGGCCTCTCCATCTATTAGAGAGCAGTTCTACTAACATGTCCGGTAAGGGACCTGGATCAGAATGCTGGCTTTTAAACAACGTAATGAGATGCTGAATCATGTATACACTAGCTAATTTTTGTTCATCAGGGGAAAGGTTCAAAAACGTCTGAGCTACTGCATCATCATTATATGTACTGGAATCGTTAGCCCATTGTACTGCGGACCGGGCTAGTTCTTGCTCATCCATGGAATTGAGTACGTGGTACCCCATTCGAGCTTGAAGTATTTTATCGGTAGCCTGAAACATATGTTCAGGAGAACTCGGGTTTGATATAGCAGAGAGAAAAATTCTTTTGCTTTCTGGACGTATTGTTTTCTTAAGGTATTTTCCCTTACCTACATATGCTATCAGCTCTTTGACTGACTGTTGTGATGTTTCTGCATCATTCTCGGTTTCCTCCTCCTCTTGCGAGGAAAGTGGATCGTCTAATTCAAAATCTTCCTCAGGTTCTCGCTGGGCATGTATGTCTATTATTTCTTTACGGATCTTTTTAACCATAATATGTATACTGTTCTCCTTCTCATGTTTACCCTCCGCCATGTTCTGGCTCCATTTAATCAGTCTTTTCATCTCAGTTTGCGGAAAACCTGCCTGATCTTGTTCTCTTATTAAACAGTTAACCAAAAATCGCATTATAAAACCTTTAGTCTCAACTTTCTGACGTGACATGGCGTCGGCAACAGACTCCGGTCCTTCTCCTGTTCTGATAAAGAAATACAATTTGTCTAGATGTTCTGGCATTTCGGGTAGTAGCATCAAATAATCTGTAACGCGTCTCAAACGTATGGACGCTAACAACATGGGTCCTGACGTACCAGGCACTGTGTCATATCTGCAGTCTGTAAGTTCTCTTCTAAGTTGTTCGGTCGAAGCGGTTTTCGGTGTTCGAGCCTTTGCTAAATCTCTCATTGTAACTCGGTGTATCTGTGGGGGTGTTCGATAACCTCCTGTAGCACCTCCTGAACCGGAGGCTTGAGCATAACCTGGCTGTAGGGTTTGTACCTGCTGTAGCTGGGTTGGGTCCTGGACCACACCAGTCCCAAAAGGATTTAATGGATGCAGTTGTTGGATACCAGGGGGGACAACGGGAAGGGGTGCGGGTAGCGGGGCTGGAAGGATCTGCTGTTGCGGAACTGGGGGCGGATGATCTTGGGGTAGGAGACCGTCAGCAGGTGCAGGTGGTGCGGGTACATGGGCAGGTGCAGTAGTATAAGTAGGAGCTGCATCGTCTAAATAGGAAGAAATAAAAATGTCTGCTGCGGTCTTGTGACGTAATTTAATCGGAACCAATGGAGGGGGCAGATCTTTTGGTATTTCCGGAGTGGCCTTAGGTAAACCCTCGGCCAAAAGAGGATACATACCATTCACAAGGGTGTTTCGTTGTCGGTCTACTTGCTCTGCTTTAACTCGTATTCCTCCTTCAACTAGCGCGTTTTCTCGGGCTTTATCTGAATCTTCTCTATGTTTCTCTGCTTTTCTGAGTTCTTTCTCTGTACGTCTATGCGATTCTTTACGCCACAATTCTATAGCGTCTTTCTGAGATTGTCTGGCCTTCTTTTTCCATAGCGCTTCTTCTACTCTAATGATGCAATCTGCATCCCATGTCCCTGTAACGGGCCATCTATATCTCTCGTCTAGGTTCTTAGTATAATCGGCCCATAAATCTAGATATAAGATGGCATCTAAGCCATGCTTATGGTACATAAAAGTTCCGGGAGTATCCCTAGGTGGGACAGGAATCGCTTCCTCTAGTATCCCTTTCCTAGTTCCTATCTGTCTTAATTTGGAAAACAGTGGCATCTTGATATTCGGTACTTGATACTTACTTGAACCTGGACACACTTTTGACACAGAAACACAGTAATGTATATCAAACACTCACTCATACCACGACATTAATCACATAGAAACATTTTGAACACAGATTAACTAGGCTTGAATTCTATAACGAAAACAAAAATCGAACTGTTGAAGACACTAATTACTTGATATACTGCTAAACAGTACAGATACACTGCTAAAACAGTGCAGCCCGGGTCTGTGTACCCAAACCCGTCTTGACCGGATGCATAGTAATGCACCCGTCTAGATGCGTCCCCAGCAACGGTACTCACCGGGAAGCACGGAACGGAAGGCCTCGGAAAACTCGTCTGGACTGGACCGGACTGGACTCGACTCGACTCGTGACGTCACAGGCACGTCGGAACTGGTGGGCCTCTAAACACCTCGGATCTTGCTCTCTTGGCTAGGCTCTGGTCGGGATCCTCCGCACTCCTCACCGCCTCGTCTGGGTGTCGATCGCAGTCTCAGTCACCTCCGTTGACCTGAGGGAGATACAGGAAATCCTGCGGGTACGCGTAATTGTCCGTCTCGGCTGTGGCAGGGGGCTAGGTTTGCAACGCACCGCCGGCGCGTAAGGTGGGGAGGGGTCCCTATTCGGGCGCCAAATTTATGTGGTAAATAAATATTTACCGTCTGAATTTCTATGCAGTAAAGTTCAATAAAATAACTCAGTCGAAAATAAGAGGCAAAATCTGTGATATCTGAGTTTCAAAATGGGTTTTATTCCATAAAATGGAATGGTTCGAACCAGGGTATCATGTTCCTTTCACCATAAAGGATCAGGAAGGGATAGAGCATACTTTATTGACAGAATACATGATTTATAGTAAATGCATATAATGGTGATGGATACAGAAGGCGTAACAGCTGAGAAAAACGAGATAAGAACACATGTGCGTCACAGAAAGGCGTGCACGAGGGCGTACACAGAGGTGTGTGCTAGAAACGTCACATGAAAGTGTCACAAGTGGATGGATACATAGTGGAATCTTGCAGTGTCAGCAGAAATCTGTAGCAAGGATGCGCGCGCAGCAGCATGACGTGTGACTGACGTGAGGCTGGAAGGTGCAGGGGACTTGACATTTAGCACTAGAGGAAAGAGACAGAAGTCTGGCATGTCAGATCGACTCGTTCCTAAATCATATCTGATATCTTGTGTTTGGGGAACTATATTATCTAGAAGGAAAAGTCTCTTGGGCAAAGGCTACTCTATACTGACTATTAATGCGTGCATATGTGACTACGTGTCTACGTGTAATGCGAGGGGCCATGGGCCTACCATGGTAACAGGAGCAATGAATTACTTGCATGGAGACAGAGAGGCCGGGCCCTTTGCTCTGCAGCCGGGGAAATGTTTATCTATTCTGCTAGACTGGAATGTGTTTTCGAGGAGCTGAGCTCGGCTATACTGATAACTTGAAGGCAAAATACTGTCTTTGGCAGGCAAGCAGGCCGAGCCGAGCACCGCTCGCCGCGCAGGGAGTAGGACAGAGGTCAGGGAGGCATCCCACGTTGCAGCTTTCAGGAGGCAGAGAACAGAAAAGGGCTCGATGGCAGAAATCAGGGCCTAGCTCTGTAGGGCTAGGAAAAACGTGAAAGTGCACCATGAAAAGACGTTGGCAAGGCATACTTAGGAACTGAATTATCGATCCATTCATGGTGGATCTGAAAGAGGACATGTTAACGTTGGACGCAAATGTATTTGCGTCTTCATAGCAGGTCGAGGAGGGAAGTTACATGCACTTTAAGCTCGTACATGGAGACGGTGGGGTTCACGTTAGGGGACATGATTGACCATAAAAATTTATATTACCTCAGCTGCATGACTGGCACCAAATCAGGGAGAGAGCAGGACAGCCTTAGCGGCAGTGCTAGAGGTGTGACATCTTAGTATATATGGTGCTGATCTGCTCTCTCCCCTTTACAAAACGCAGTGCAGAAACTTTGGGTGATGCACTGCGTTGGGTAACAGTTTTTGATCATCTCTGCCATAGACTAGGAGTGAGTGCTGTGACCAACATGTGCTCGTGATTCTATGTTTTCTAGGCTATCCCTACTACTGATTTGATACTTTTCAGCCCTTTTCTATTGTTTCCGCTGCCTATGAATATTTAGATCTCACTGTGTTTTGGTTGGTTGCGTTGTATCCTTACACTACCAATGTTCTAACTTTGCTTTGTAGTACACAAGGGTCTATTTTGTCTACCATTTTGAGGCTCTTCTTGCTCACCTCTCCTTAAGCCCCACATAAACTGCTCCAGTACATTGGTACAGCACCTAATGACTATAAACAAAAATGACTCCCTTAAATCACTGTTATTGATCCTCAAACTATTTATTTATTCATTCACGTGACACTGGCTTGTGTCTAGTAAATGTGTCTTCACACATCAGCCTGTCTGTTATGTCATTTCATCTCAGGTTAACATGTACTTTCTCAACTTCTAATCACTTCATCTGACACTCTGATTGTCCTGTCCTTCCGAAGGCGCGTCAAAGGCAAGCACGTCTGCGCCCGTCTGCGACCCGTCCGCAACCAGCACCAGGAACCCTGGACCTCTGCCCCGCCAACGCTACGACCCAGCAGCACTCCACGCACTCAACCCAGGCTGCAACAACAACTGCAAGCTAGCATCACCAGCCGACACCCATGGACCCTTCAGCTTCCACCGCTGCTGGCACACCTGCAGCACCGCCAAGAACACGGATCCAGCACAACCCGCCCACAAGAACACAACCGAACCGAAGACCCTGCAATGCATCCTACTCAACGTCCGATCCCTCCACAAACACGCAACAGAAATCTGGGACCTCCTCGACAGCACCACCCCAGACGTAGCATTCTTCACCGAAACCTGGACCAACACCACCTCGGGACCGGACATCGCCATCGCCATCCCCCAAGGATACAAGATCTTCAGGAAGGACCGCCCCATCCACCCAGGATGAGGAATCGCCATCGTCCACAAATCCAGCCTCCGCCTGAGCACACTCCCTGACGAGTCCACAGAACTGATGGAACACCTTCACTTCAAGATACTGGCCAGCCCCACCGCCGCCCTCCGAGGAACCCTCATCTACCGACCCCCTGGAACCCGCGGACCCTTCTCCAACTCCATCACGGACATTATCTCCCCACAGGCCATAGCATCCACCAACTACACCATGCTGGGAGACCTCAACTTCCACCTCGACAATCAACTGGACCCCAACACCTCATCCCTCCTGGACAACCTCCACAACATTGGACTCCGCCAGATCGTGACCGAGCCCACGCACTCAGTAGGACACACCCTCGACCCCCTCTTCACTACAGGAAACTCCATCACCTTCAGCCACACCACCAAACTCCCATGGACCGACCATCGTTGCGTCCACTTCACCTTCAGAACACCCACCATCCACAGACACCAGCACCTGCTTCCACAAAGAAACTGGACTAAAATCACTGATGACCAGCTCACCTCCTCACTCAACAACTCCACCCCAACTATCGCGGAAAACGACGACCCCAACACCGCAGCCCAAACCCTGCATAGATGGATCTCGGACAGCACCAACACCATAGCCCCCCTCAAGAAAAACAATACCCGTGCCAAGAAAGCCAGAAGGTTTACCACCAAACTTCGAAAGTCCAGGCGCACATGCCGCCGCCTTGAAAAGGCCTGGAGAAACACCAAATCCACAGAAGCCCACAACAATTTCAGAGCCGCCACCAACGCCCACCATCAACTCATCAGAGAAACAAGGAAAAAACCGATTGAAGACAGAATCTCCACCCACGCACACAACAGCAAGGAACTCTTCAGCATCATCAAGGAGTTCGCCCAACCCACCAGCGAGTCTACTGACATCCCTCCCTCACAAGACAAACTCAGCATCTTTTTCCACCACAAAATCAAGAGCATCTACGACAACTTCGACGAAGACAACCAACACACTGAACCCTCACCAACCACCCCCGACACCCGGAAACCAGCGATTGATGACTGGACAGCCCTCACCACCGAAGACACACTGAAGACAATGAAGTCAATCCACTCAGGGGCCCCCACGGACCCCTGCCCCCACCACATCTTCAACAGAGCCGCCAACACCATCGCACCCATGCTCCGCCAAACCATCAACCGCTCCCTGGCGACCGCCTCGTTCCCCGACGACTGGAAACACGCCGAGGTCAACCCCCTCCTAAAGAAACCCTCAGCGGACCCCACCGACCTCAAAAACTACAGACCTATCTCCCTGCTCCCGTTCCCAGCGAAAGTCATCGAGAAAGCCATCAACAGCCAACTCGCCACATTCATTGAAGAACACAACATCCTCGACTCCTCCCAATCCGGCTTCAGAAAAAAACACAGTACGGAAACCGCCCTCCTCGCCGCAACAGACGACATCCGCACCTTACTGGACAAAAGAGAAACAGTAGCCCTCATCCTCCTCGACCTATCAGCGGCGTTCGACACAGTCTCCCACCGCACCCTAATACGCAGACTCTATGATGCAGGAATCCAGGACAAGGCCCTCGACTGGATCTGCTCCTTCCTCTCCGGCAGGACGCAGCGGGTCAGACTCCCCTCTTTCCTCTCGGACCCCACACCGATCACCTGCGGAGTCCCCCAAGGCTCCTCCCTCAGCCCGACGCTCTTCAACGTCTACATGGCTCCACTTGCCCCCATCGTCAGAACCTACGGACTCAACATCGTGTCATATGCAGACGACACCCAGCTCATCCTCTCCCTATCCAACGAGCCCAACACCGCCAGACGCAACTTTCGAGAAGGCATGGAAGCTGTCGCCAAATGGATGAAAAACAGCTGCCTTCAACTAAACACCAACAAAACAGAAGTACTCATCATGGGCCCAAACCCTGACGCCTGGAGCGACACCTGGTGGCCCACCGCCCTCGGAAACCCGCCAACCCCCACAGACCACGCACGCAACCTGGGAATCATCCTGGACTCCGAGCTCAAAATGGACCGCCAGATCAACTCTTTCTCATCTTCCTGCTTCCACACCCTCCGCCTCCTTCGTAAGACCTTCAAATGGATCCCCCTTGAACACCGAAAGACAGTCACTCACGCCCTGGCCACCAGCAGACTCGACTACGGCAACGCACTCTACGCCGGAATAAACAAAAACCTCATCCGCAAGCTACAGAACATCCAGAACGCCGCCGCAAGACTGGTCCTCAACCTGCCAAAACACTGCCACATCTCCCAGCACCTGCGCACACTCCACTGGCTCCCCGTCGAGGCGAGAATCACCTTTAAGATGCTCACCCACGCACACAAGGCCCTCCATGGCACCGGACCAGCATACCTGAACAGCTGACTCAAATTCCACGCACCCCAAAGGACCCTACGATCAGCCCAGCTTTCCTACGCCGTGGTCCCCCGCACCAGAAAGACCAGATTGGGAGGCCGCCCCTTCTCCTTCCTCGCGGCCTAAGCATGGAACGCCCTTCCACTCCACCTCAGATAGACAACATCGCTCCCCATCTTCGCAAGAAACCTCAAAACCTGGCTCTTCGACAGACCCCCTCCTTGATGGAATGGAACCTGCACCCCCCCACCCCCCCACCCCTAGCGCCTTGAGACCCTTACGGGTGAGTAGTCGCGCTTTAACAAACTCCTGATTGATTGAATGCTTCTTTCATGAATGTTGTTTGCTTGTTAGTGCTAATGGATGACATATGTTTTTTATTCATTAATCTCACATCCCTTGTTGTTTGTTCGATGAACAGCTTCTTCGTGGGCAAAAAATGCCTCAGATAACATTTTTTATCCTGTAATTGGTGAAATCTCCCAAGTTCTTCTCAAAGTTGTATGTTTTAAATCCTCCTATTTGAAGTTAATAATTACATAAGACTAAATTGATGCCAAGAGAAATCCGTTTGTGCTGGGAGCACAGTTATAAGTTGTGCAGCAAAAGCATACCCATAATTTACCTTGGTAAATTGACTAGTATTTTAAGATACATGAGAAAATTGGTTCATAAAAAGCCAATAGTGCATTTAATTCTCCATTTTTCTTCGAGTTCGGAGGTGTTTACTGCATCTGGTTTATTCCTCTTCTTGTTCTATTGGTATTTACTAGGTGCAGTACGTATTTCGTCCTGTTACAGCCCATTCGTACATTTTAGTTCATTTTATACCCCCAGCCTATTAACTCTTCGCAAATTTGTTAAGGTGTCCTTCAAATGATGTATATTTTGCTTACTCAGCAGAAAAATCTTAAAACAGCTATGTTAAAGAGGCCTGGGTAGTATCAATATCTGTGGTTTTGTGATTTACAGACACCTTGCAACTTAACTAAGGCAGACATTTCCTGGTTGCACCTATAATGCTTCATTTGTAGACCACAGCAGGGCATTAAACGTTCCAATGTTAGAACTTCTAATACTTAACCTAGTTGCTTTAATGGACAAATATAGCTTTACTAAACACACTGCCAGCTTTAAGTGTCAGTAGGGGGAAGGAGTAAGAAGACCTGGCAGAATTATGTACGACTAAGGCTGGTGCACTTCAAGCCATCTGAAAAAAAAATATTCTTGCTTGTGATGATAGGCATATAGGCTTGTGTTTCTCTTAGCATTCAGAATTGAACCATGCATGGCCCGAGGTAGTTTTTTAAGCAGTTATTTCAAGACATTGATCAGGAAGGCTGCCTTCAGTTTTATGAAATAGAAATGTAGGTCATGGCCTCCACTCTTACAAAACAACAGACCTACGTATTTATAGTTTTGGATTCTTCTGATCCCCCTGGGGTAACCATGTGGTGAGTTTCTTTCTTTTCCAGCCAAAAATAAAAACATTTTTGGGCCAAATTAACAAAGCAATTATGCAGCGAAGTGGAACAAGTAAAGTTGATGTACTGCATGAATCGGGAGATAGCAGAAACAGAAAAGCACCACATTTACTTAGATGTGGTGCTGTTCCTCTCTGCAATGGTTCAGTTTTGGCTCCCATGCGCAAACCCACACACCCTTGTGCCATAGTGCAACGGTGCCTGCATTGTTGTGAGTACAGTTTTGGTACAGGAAAGAGTACCTTCCTGTACAAAAACTATAGGGTTTCCTCTCCTTTTTGTATGGGTGCTGCACAATGCAATACACAAGAAAGGGGGAGAAATGAGGAAAAATTAAAACATTTCTTCTTGTTAAGCTGGCCTCAGTAAAGTGCAGGATTGCCAGTTAACATTTCTCTGTGTGGATCTGTATCAAAACCCATGGGTGGTTCCATGGGAATACGCATCTCCCACCTATAGAATGCCTCCTTGATGCAGAGTAATGCATTGCTCTTGTGCTGAGTTGCGTAAATTGGGGTTACAATCCAACACAAACCTCAATTTGCTTTAGATTGTAAATCATACCAGCAGAGTTTGCTTTGGGTTTGAGTTAAAACAATAATGCAAACCAAAAGCAAAGTCTTGGTAAATCTGGCCAAAAATTGTCTGCTTTGTCTACCAGCCATTTAGTGTTACAGTTGTTTTGCAGACGAATCAGTGAATATTACAGACAAGAATTGTCTTATCCAAAAAGATTGTGTCACCTGCAAACTGTGATCAGTTTAAATTGTGTCTTTGGAGGGCTGGATTTTGGTTTCTCAGGTGCTGTTGCCATGCCTGCCATGTAGGGGATGAATAGCCTAAACATGAAACATTTTTGGAATTTATCTCCCAAGCACATTTCTGACTAGGCTTTCTAGAACCGATGGCACTCATGGCTTAGTTAATGTGTCAACTTCAACAGAAGGCCAACTACCCCACATCCCACTGTTCCATATCTGAGTGATGCATTTCAGCAAACAATCAATGCTATCAGATTTCACTAGTAAGTGGATCAAAATCCCTTTTTTATTATTGAGAGACACACTTAGAAACCTCAGAAAACTAGAGGTATATTTTTAAGATTTATTTTTTTAAATCATTATAATGCACACAGCATGAATAATAATTATTGTGAATATAAACAAGGTAAAAGACAAAATTCACCAGAACTGCAAATTTGGAATAATAATGTAAAAAATGGTAACATCATAGGTTTCTTTTTTGTCAATACTTACAACACCAACCTCACC
Organism: Lissotriton vulgaris; assembly: GCF_964263255.1. NCBI lineage: Eukaryota > Metazoa > Chordata > Amphibia > Caudata > Salamandridae > Lissotriton > Lissotriton vulgaris. Next base: position 420,490 of record NW_028242747.1, read on the forward strand.
TAAACGGCTCTTGGCACCAAATAAAGTGCCTAATTTTAGTTTCAACAATGGATCTCCCCCACATATCTCATCTGAACAATGACTTCAGTGTTCTGTAAAATAGCGGCGTCTAGTATTCCTGTCTGTACAGGCAGGCAGGCCAGTAAGCCCACCAAATGAAGACAAAGAGTATGCAGGTAGCCTCAGCAAAGGAAGGTAATACAGTTCTGTATGGCCTTTGTCTTATGTCTCTGGTATGAAGTTCTTCTCTTTCAATCACTCAATCAATCCATCAAGATATTTATAAAGTGCACTACATACCAGTGAGGTTCTCAAGGAGCTGGGGGGGGGAGGGGGTGCTGCTACTGATCAAAGAACCAGGTCTTGAGGAGTCTTCTGAAGGCCAGTAGGTTTTGGGCCTTGGCGGCAAGGTGAGAGTGGTGGGTGGGAGGTGTAGAAGCTGAGGCATCTGTTGAGGTATGCTGGGCCGGTGTTGTGGAGAGCTTTGTGTGCGTAAATGATGAGCTTGAAGGTTATCCTCTGGTTGAGGGGGAGCCAGGTGGGGTGTGATGTGGCTGCGGCAGGGGATGTTGTGGATCAGACGTGCCGAGGCGTTCTGGATAAGTTGCAGTTGTCCCAGGAGCTTGGCCGACGTTCCTGCGTAGAGGGCATTTAAATAGTCCAGTCTGCTGGTGACGAGGGCCTGGGTGACTGTTCTTCGAGTTTTGGAGGGGATCCACTTAAAGATCCTGCGGAGCATTCTGAGGGTGTTGAAGCAGGATGAGGAGATGGCGTTGACCTATTTAGTCATGGAGAGGGTGGAGTCGAGGATGACCCCTAGGTTGCGTGCTTGGTCGGTGTGGGTTGGGGCGGTTTGCAGTACGGTTGGCCACCAGGAGTCGTCCCAGGCCGAAGGGGTGTTTCCGAGGATGAGGACCTTGTCTTGTCCGAGTTCAGCTTCAGTCAGCTGATCCTCATCCATTCGGCGACGGCCTTCATGCTTTTGTGGAGGTTGGTTTTGGCGGTGTGAGGGTCTTTGGTGAGAGAAAGGATCAGCTGAGTGTTGTCAGTGTAGGAGATGATGTTGAGGTCGTGCTGTCAGGTGATGTGAGCGAGGGGTGCCATGTAGATGTTGAACAGCGTCAGGCTGAGGGAAGAGCCCTGGGGTACGTCGCAGATGATCTCGGTGGCACTGCAGCAGAAGGGGGGAGGCAGACGCTCTAGGTTCTGCCGAGAAGAAGGACGTGGTCCAGTCCAGGGCTTTCTCTTGGATTTGGGCGTTTTGGAGGCGTGTGCGTAGTGTGTTGTAGCAGACCGTGTCGAAGACGGCTGACAGGTGCAGGAGGACGAGGGCCGCTGTTTCTCTGTTGTCAAGTAGGGGCCTGATGTCATCGATGGCAGCAATGAGGGAGGTTTCGGTACTGTGGTTGCTGCGGAACCCGGACCGGGGCGGGTCCAGGATGCTTTTCTGCTCGAGGTAGCGGGTCAGTTGTTTGTTGACGATTTCCTATTTGATATTCCTATTTCATACTTTCACTCACTTTTTATAGCTTACAAATTATAACAGACTAGTGTTGAACCTTTTAGAATAAACAATTAGCAGAATAGACCTTTGCCCTGTTCCACTTGTTTATATTCTATAGACCTGTGCCTTTTAAAAAAAACAATATATGATGAGTGAAGTTATCAGCTTCCATGAAACTTAGAACATTTTACACCCACCTTTCTTATCAATTTGAAAATAAATGGCAATGTGGAAAATGTACATCTCAGATCAATTTGAAATTCTTAATCTCCGTTTTGCACTTTGCTAATGGATTTCTTTGCACTCGCAAATCATTCTTTTTGGAGTACTGTAGGGTTTGAAAGTGTAGCAAGACTTCATACAATATGGACAGTGCATCCTCAGACAGGTTAAATGTGGCACAATCCAAAAGCTAGCCAATCACCAAGGCAATCATGTTGAAAGAATGTAGAGGTCCAGATCAAGGTATGTAAACAGGAAAAAAGTTTCACAAATAAGTAGTCACAAAGTTTTGGTAAAATATGTTTAAAGTCTGTGAGGTAAAACTCCTGAAAGTCACAGTTGAACATATTCGGCCAAAAAACGGTCAAAAGAAATCCAATAGGGCAAAAGAACATTTTAAATCAACTAACTGGGTACACCACTTGTGTCACTACTGTAAGAGTGTTGTGAAATTTCAGCACGCTCGCTCAAATGTAAGAAACAATAAGTATACAAAACAGTTTATGATAGAAGGCTTGAAGTGATCTCAGCCACTGGTAGTCACTCATGACTGCATCCCAATCTATTGTTATTTTGCACACCATACCAACAGGAAAAGTCCTGACTAAACGGCAAAGGCAGGTCCTCCCTGAACCAAAACACAAGCATCCCAGGACTGGCCTAACCCTAATTATGGGCTCATCAACTAGGTACAGCTTGTTTCCAGTGACACCGTGTGCACGGGACCCACGTCAGGGCATACCCTCCATCTTAGGGTGACACAACTAAAGTATACAAAAAGTGAGTAATGGAAATGACTGAATTAATCTCAGCCACTGGTAATTACTTTGGGCAATATCTCAATCCATTGTTATTTTCAACACTATTCCACTTTAGTTTGGACCCAGCAATATGCAAATCAGTTTGAGCCTGCTCCAATAGGAACAGTCCAGCCTGAACTGTGAAGCTGAGTACTTCCTGAACTGAACACGTGCAACCCACTCCACCAGGGCCAACTTCATTCTGTCTCTGCTGGTGCACTTCTCTCTGGATCCCTGTTCTGAAGTCCCTGATAACTTCCTGTGAGGCATATTGAACCATTGGCATGATGCTGGTCTACTGGTCTTCATTGTCTGTTGAGGAGCAGGCCTCTGATGCACTGATTTCTGATATATGATATGGTGCCAGGCTGCATTGCCTACTAAGGTGATGTGGCACCACCTGGCATGCCACTCCTACCTGTAACTGGGAAATAGGAGAAAAAAGGAATCACAAAAGAAAACAGTCACCTAGCCTCATAAGTGGTGTGCTATGAGCCGAAAGTTGTGCTTTGAGTCTGAGGGCCCAGACTGAAGACTGGAATAAATGAGTGTCATGTGAACTACGACTGTGGAGTAGTTCATGCTGATGCACTCAAGTGGGTAGTGGTCCCAGTACTCTGTTTTCATTTTCTTTTTCTCTTTAATTAATCTCCTTTGAATGCAGTTTATTGAAACTATGGAATGTATAAAGCTTCCCAAAGCAACATTTGCCTTCTGCCAACCAGAACTCTCACAATATACACGAGAGCCACCTTTTCCTGAGCTAAACCTCTGACGGTCACTGCATTGAGGGGAGGCCTGGTACTTCTGGTAAGACAGCTTCACACTTCCGTCATAATCAAATAGGAAATAATGGCAACTGCTGGACTGAGCAACACCCAGCTTGATGCCAATGCTGTCAACTTGTGGGCAGTATTAAGGCCTCCAAATGAAAACAGTTTTGAGAGAAAACATATTCAAGATTTGATTAGAATAGATTGTAATAAAGATTGCTCTAGTATCTTCTGGAGCTGAAGCATCTATTCACCCAATAGTAATTTCTGACCATTCCCCACCGTCGATCATTTAATCAATCTGTTGTGCAATTTCTCAGACATGATTGTGGTGCATTACATCTGCCTTATTAAGAGGTACGTATCTAAAGGCAAACCTTTCAGCTCAAATAGAGAAGATTTAAAGCTACCATAAGTGGTAAGTTTATTGTGTTCGTTGTGGGGTTGAAACTGAGAAGTTGCAAGATGAGCTCAAGAGAGGAACAATCTTCTAAGGCAAATCTATTCTTTTGTTTAATGATTAACCTGAAGGGCAAACTCAATATAATTGCCACCAACAAAGCTTGGTCAGCTTTTCTTCTTCTGAAAGAAATGTCACACGACCCAGGGAATAGGGTAAGGCCACATTTAGTCAAATAACTAATGAAAAAAGAGGCTTTGTCCCCAAAACTGTCTCACCTGTCATTGAGTCATTGACTTCTAAAGATGAGAAAGTGTGGTCATTTTGTGATCACTATACACTCCATTTAAGCAAATAACCCTTCCGATAGTAGACAACTAGCTTACCTCAAGGAATTGACCATGCCATGTCTCACTCCCAAACAATGAGGTCCTTAAAGACATGATTACCACAGACGAGGTATCATCTGCAATAAAAGTCCTTAAAATTATTAAGGCCCTGCAGCCTAAAGGCTTCAGGGATAGCTACTAGCAGACATTTGTTATCTTATTTTACCCAAAGTTAACAGCTCTTTTCAAATCTTTTGCAGACAACAGGGTTGTTCCTGTGATAAGAGAAGCAAATACATCTCTAACCTCTGAGCCTGGAAAGGGCTCCAGGATATTCTCATCATTCTGGCCTATTGGTTTGATGAATATAGATGCTGAACTATTTAGTATAATCTTATTCTTGAAATTGGAGTCTTTGCTTCAAGAATAGATTCATCCAGGGGACATGGCAAACAGCCAATGAGAATTGCTGCATCCTAACGAGCCTCCGGAATCCCACTCCAGTAATCCCCCACCATCTGTCAAACTATCCGGAGTAATATGCACTGAAATCATCATCTGTAACCAGTGAAATGGGGGAAACTAACTCGGCACCAACTAAGAGGGTAATCGGGCTAGAAAATGGCCCGCCCGGGCCGCGGACTAAACTCATAGCAGATGGAAAGATTGTGGCGGCCTGATCCTTTGGAGGAGTTACACTCACCGCTGTAGGGCGCCACGCCCTGGGCTCGAAGTAGCGACACATCTGAGGCCGCGCGGATGTGCGTACCCCCGCGGCTGACCCAGCCAGCAGTGAGCAAGAACACGGTCAGTCACAGGTGAGCTGCCGCAGAGTTGGGGAGATTGGCTGTGACTGCTGGAGCACACAGGGGAGATGTGGGAGGTGCAGGACCAACTACCTCACCTCAAAGGGAGCAACCGTCGGCCCCAAGGAGGTAGAAGGCAGAGCCAACACCGGCGCAGAGGGAGGGAGTGAGCGCAGTGCAGGGGGGCCAGATCCAATAGAACAACCGCCTACCAGTCAGCAAGGGGGAGCTCAGGCACAGCCGCAAGGCAGAGGAGTGCATCGGCCTGATTAGGGACAAACAAAATGAACGACCGCTTTAAGCAAAAAATCAAGGGATCGAGCATGAGTGGGTGTACATGACCATCAATTGACAAAGGTGAGCGGATTGAGAAGGGATCATGAAGCAATAACCAGAAGCCCGGAAGAGAGGGAAGTGGACACTAACTGTGTACAGGAAGAGCCCCCTATGCTGAGAAGTGGAGACCCATACTGGCAAACCACCAGATAGCCACTAGAGAGGGCTCATTGATCCACATCTGTACATCAGTTGCAAAGACAACCCGAGACACTTTCAATGTAGCCCATTCTGAGCTTAAACTAGCTCATTACCAACGTTGGTATAGAAGCAACAGAAGAGAAACCTCATTGGCAGGACCTAACAGGCCGAATAGGGCAAACAGCCCGAGTGCAGGCAGCAGGTACCACTAACCGGTTTCTTATCCTGGACTTACTCCTCCGTCCATTCCCGTGAAATGTTGTGCGTCAAGTCTGGTCGTGCTGCTCTCCAACAAAACTAGACAAGTATGCATGGCAGAAAGGTGTAGACTCACAAGGCATTGCAATGACCGTGACCTAGACACAAACCCAAACTTCCACAGAGCACACAGGCCCTACCCTTCAAGACATAATGGCGGCTATTAAAAATATGCAAATATCATTGAAAGCGATACTCGGCACAGTCTCTACAGAACTTACCCTGGGCAGGGACGATCTAAGTAATATAGATACTAGGGTCAAGGAAGTGGAAGGAACTACGGACTCCCTCACAAAGGAAACATCCAGCAGGAAGCAGCAAGTCAAGTACTTACACACCAAAAGTGAACTCCTGGAGGCGCAACTAGATGACTATGAAGTTAGGGTACGTCAAAGCAACATACGTATTCTTGGGGTACCTGAACGCGCAGAAGTAGCAAAAAGGACAGGGTTTTTAGAATAAGGGGAATGTTTGGCACTCTGCTAATATTTAACGCAAAGAATTATTGAAAAATAATAGATAGGTGGTGGTGCAAGTAGGTAAGGGGATAAGCCCTATAACCCCTCATAAGGTGTGTGTTCGAGGAACAATACGCTAAGAGACAACAGCAAAAATGCCCACTGCACACAACAAGAAAGTAAAGCAAATTACAGTGTCCCTACATTTAAGTCACAGCTGTCAGAAAAACCACCATGTCTTTAGAAAAGAATCTTCATTTAATGTCTTTGCAGCCAGCCGACACATGTTTCGTTGCATCGAAATGTGACTCCTCAGGGCTGTATAGTTGAAGTAATAGACAGAAAAGGTCGCTAAGCCAGTGATACTTCCGACCCGGCAGGGCTCAAGACCAGGTTAATTGTGAAAGTCCCTGATGTGGACTCTCTAATTACCAATCAAAGAAGCTCGGGTTCGAATTCTTGGTAATCCGGTTCCAAAGTAGATATGAATAAAGAGAACTTTGGTATGTCCTTGCGGGCGATGCAAACTCAGTAAAGCTATTAAAAAGTTTTTCAGTCAGGATAGCCCACAGGCTGGTACAAGAGGAGCTAGTGGAGCGAGTGAAGTCCCGTAGGTTGAATACCCCTGTAAGGGTGGCTCGTAATGCTGGCGAATTCCTGTGCGGCCGTGCAGGATACCGTGTTCCAGGTGTGATAGCTTTGCTGAGCTTGCATCGCCCAAGGGGTTGCAATAACCATGACCCCTCTATGTCATGGTTATTGTGGTGCCCTGTTGCCAATATGATGTTTTGCATAATGCTTCATACCAAGGGGCATCAGTAAGTTAGGATGCATGCCTACGGGGTTATGTATAATGTGTTTAGGCCTAATATGATGATTGCCTAATATGTTCATGCTAATGTAATGCCTAACATGATGTTGGCATACTGTGTTTTAGGCTAATGTTATGCTCAGAAAGGTTATGCCTAATGCGTTTATGCTGGTGAGGCATTATTGTTTATGCTAATGAGGTTTGGACTAATGTGTTTAATGCCTAATGTGATAATGCTGAGGACATTATTGTACCAGTAGTTACTGGTTGTTTTTTATGCTTACTACCTGTATTCAGATGGTTCTGACCGTGGCCCGATTTCCGTGGTCCTGTATATAATTTCCTGTGAATATTGCCTAGTGCCAGTTTGCACACTGTATAGGTGTGGTTATGATCTAATGTGTTTATTAGTATTACAAAGGCTATTTTTATAAAACCTTGTGTTGAGTTTCTTTTGTGGTGTGCCTAGTGAGTCGCTGCTGTGTGAGTGTGTTGCGCAAAGTCTTTACACATTGCCTCTGGGATAAGCCTGACTGCTCAAGCCAAGCTACCAAAGGAGTGAGCAGGGGTTATCTTCAGTGTGTAGCTCACTTGCCCTGACTAGGGTGGTGGTTTCTTCCTGGCTTGGGCACTTGCTCTAGCCAACCAGAAATCCCATTTCTAAAACACTCAAAAAGGCCGACTCACGTACCAGAGACAGTTATGACATTAAGACCTACTAACACAAAATAATGCGAAATACCATATGCACACCTTTAAAACACAGGGAAATGCCAAAAACTCACCGGCCAAATTGCACAAACAATAGCTATATTGCATCAGGCAACAACGAAACTAGGCTGGCACCAAAAAGTGATGCAAGCAATGCCTCTATGGGATGCAGAACAATTAGGTAATTTAAACAGATACCTTGGGTTTCTTAAATGGGACACTATTGGCATCTCAGTAGTAGGTGATCTCTGGAGAAAAGGAAAGGTAGTCTCATTGGCAGAGCTGCATAAAGAATATAAAATGGCAAATCAAGAAATATACAGATACCTACAAATCAGGCATGCCTTAATAACGCACATTCCTAGAGGTGAGGAGTTTCTGGAGTCGACACTGTTAGAAGATAGACTCCTAACAGGGCCCCTGCACCATAAGGCAATCTCTGTGGCCTACCAAACATAAAGCAATAACCTACCAGACCCACTCCAACCACTGAGGATGTCAAGACAACATTGATATTCTAGAAGATGAGGACTGGCAAGAGGCACTGACCTCCCCATGAGAGGCAGCAATCCAACTGAACCTTAGATCAATCCAACTTAAGATCCTACACTGAACCTATTTCTCCAGGGGTACTCTGACTAGGTTGGAGAAGAGAGAGGAATCAACATGTCGACTGTTGTGTATGAACGAAGGTACATTTTACCACATCATCTGGGAATGCCTAGGCTCCAACCATTCTGGATGGTGATAACTTCCATGGTGCAAGCAGTGTGTGAAAAAGAGATCCCCGAACACCCAAATTGTGTCTGCTTAACATAAAAGAGGCCATGGATTTAAACACCATGCAACAGTCCTGGGTTACATTAGGGATGACTTTGGCCAAACGTAATATTGCACAAACAGGGGGAGTGGGAGGAATGCAGACAGTGAAGAGATGCGAAAATGATATGGATAAATGCATGGTTGCTGAAAAAGATGTCTATAAAAGCAGAGGATGTCTGGGAAAAAGGAATAAAAAATAGGGAATAGTGCAATACACATAGAGGAGAATTATGTATCTCTCCCATGAGAGAATTCAATAGACATGGGTTAGGATACTCTGTCAGACACTGTGATGATGATAATGGGTGAAGAGACATATCTAGTCTGTCACTCTATGAAATTAATATGTAATGTGACAATCTATGTGTCTTACTGTTGCATTGATGGATGACCGACCAATGTTAAATGAAAAGATAAATTTAAAAAAAGAACAGATTCCTCCAGATTAGTCGGGTATCATCAAGGGTTGGCAGGCCTTATAACATGAGAAACGTTCAGCTGGATGAGAAGGCCAAAAGGAATGCTGTGCTCACCATCTTGGTTTCCTTATATGCCAAGAAAGGCTTCAACCAAGTTGACTGGGACCAAGATTTCTTTATCTGGATAGAGACAAGGTCCTGAAGCTTCTGCAAGTGGCGCATATGGACCTTAAATGTTGGTCTTCCTTCCTCCTCTTACAGATGGGGGAAATATTCACTGTTAAAATGAATGACCTGCCCAGACTCCTCTGGCTTTTTCTGGCACATTCATTATAATTGTTTGTACTATTTTGAGGCCATACAATGATTTTCTGTGTCTTTTAGTGTTGAGGGAGCAAACAAGCTTCTCTGAAACTTGAGAATGAGGGATGTTGGGTCTCTAAGACCTTTTATAATATACTAAAGGGCAGTTAACCTCATTGTATTAGTAGATTGGTCCCTTTGAGTTGAGGTTAAATTATAAGGAATTGGCTGGAGTAGTCAATAAACTATGTGATGAAGAATGGAAATAGAAGCAAAAGTAAGACACAATGCTTAAATTGCCCTACTAGATGTACCCTCATAATCTGGGACAGGATTACCAAAAGGTTGGGACTAACCACTTTTCCACCTCAATTCACTTCAGGCCTTCTTTATCTTCAATGCTACATAGGGGACCCTCTGATAAATGGAAGGAGAAGGATTGTATCATGCTAACCGGCAAAATAAGATCCTTCTAACAATGTAAAGGGTTAATTAAGATAGGTGAGGGAAAACAATTCTATTACACCCAATTAATGCACTGAGTTCTGCACCCAGAAATAATAGAGGCAGCCATTAGGAACCCTACCATTTTAGGGGGCATATTTACAAAGAAGTGGCGGAGTGCAGCATTAGCCTCATTGAATTAACGCCGCACCCACCACTTCTGAAATGTAGGACTGCACCATATTTACAACTGAGTTTCCCCCTTCACTGGTGCTAATTTAGCTGCCTAACGCCAATGCAGGCACACTTGCAATGGTGTCTACGTTGCAGTGGAATATTGTTTATCTGCAGAAAGGTGTGTCTTCCTGCACCTAAACAATCTTTAAATATGTTTTGTAATGCACCACACAAAGAAGTGGCAAAACGTCCTTTTTTAGGATTGTTTATGTGCAGGAAGGGCCACCTTCCTGCACATAAACAATCAATGGCATTTTGCTATTTCCCAGTGTGCTGTACAACACAGGACACATGGAAATAGCAAAAACGAAGAGAAATTACAAAATGCTCCTCATTTCACCAGGGTAAGTCCAGGATATATACGCGACCAAAAACTAACTATGGAGAAGGGACTAAGGGGAACCTTTTAAAGACCTGCTAGCATCCTATCCCCCAATCTAACTGGTAAAAAACACACAAGGGATGCCAAGGGTCTGAATAGAACTCTAAATGTCTATACACTCAGCTAGTAGTGTGTAGAGAGGAAATCAGTGTGTTGTAAGAGAGACATGGTTGAAATGAAGAGAAAAGAAAAGTATAGTACACCCATCAGCCCACCCATTGGCGGAATCTCATCATCTGGGTTTTTACATAGACTGGAACCAACCAGATGCCCCACTGCATGTATAGTGGGGGAATCTAGTCTAGGGTCCACCAGTGAGAGAAGGCCAACAGGATATGTTGGGAATGCTTGAAGGGTGAGAGGTTGCAGTGCTCAAAAAGTGTGTGAGAAGGTGAAAAAATTTGATGATTAAGATTACCTGTTGTGATGGCAAAGGTAAGACTTTATTAGAGGGGTCACAACGGCAAGATTAAAAACAGAGTGACGATAGTGTAACAACAAATATTACTATCGGTAGATATGACTATATGGTCGACATGTTTCAGCCTTACCGGCTTTCTTCAGGACCCATACATATATATATATATATCACTACTGCAACAGTGAAAATAAAATGGAACCATGCGTGGATCAAGACCTACAGTGAGTAGTATACTTAACGGTGGTATGAAGTCCTGGTTGTGAATAATTCTCTCCTGTAACACAAGGTAGATACATCGAACAAAAATATAGACAACAATGCCAGATTATGTATGAACATCTAATAACATAATAATCAATGCTCTATCAGTATTTAGCAAAAATTGACTCACCCATAAATTGTAGGGAGGACACCTCACCTCGCCTGGCACTCACTCAGGTTTTTTTAAGAGGCCACGCACTAAGGGAATGGGGAGGAAAATAGAGAAAATTGATACACTGTGTGTGTATACCAAGAAACCTTTTAGATTCTGCCCATTTTTTTGGTGATCACTCTGGTGTAAATAGGAAGGATGGCAAACTGCTAGCAAGCTCAACGTTCAATAGTCTCCTGTATATAGATGGAGCCCTTTAGATATTGGTATTTTTACATTGAAAAACACATTCATATTCTTGTTTAAAAAAATTTTTTTGTATGTCTGGAGCAAATATTTCTTTGCCTCCCTCACATTTCCGCCGTTATTTCTATCCATAACAAATGGCGAAAATAGTAGAAGTTAAAATGGGTGCAATGGAAGCAAGAAAGGTAAATATCTCATAAGGAGAATAACTTACATACACCCAGATTACTGCCATTTGTAATCCTAAGCCTTGTCAGACAAGGAGACTGCCTTGTTCGATAGTGTGGAGGGAGGGAATGTCTCACTCAAAGAAAGCCGCCACCTACCTATCCGTCGTTGCCCCAGGCTGCCGTCTGAGCCGAGGGGAAGGTGACTCGTAATCCGGAGAGGCCGAATTAAAACTTAATTCGGATAGGTAGGTGGAGGCTTTCTTTGAGTGAGACATTCCCTCCCTCCACACTATCGAACAAGGCAGTCTCCTTGTCTGACAAGGCTTAGGATTACAAATGGCGGTAATCTGGGTGTATGTAAGTTAGTCTCCTTATGAGATATTTACCTTTCTTGCTTCCTTTTAACCCATTTTACCTTCTACTATTTTCACCATTTGTTATGCATAGAAATAACGGCGGAAATGTGAGGGAGGCAAGAAATATTTGCTCTAGACATACAAAAAATGTTTTTAAAACAATTTTTTAAACAAGAATATGAATGTGTTTTTCGACGTCAAAATACCAACATCTAAAGGGCTCCATCTATATACAGTAGACTATTGAACGTTGAGCTTGCTAGCAGTTTGCTTTGGAGACCGCGGGGTGGGTGGAATTTTGTGGACCCACTCATATTCCAGAATTTTCACCACAGAAATGTGAGGAAAATGGTTTTTTTTTGCACATTTGTAGGTTTGTAAGGGATTCTGGGTTACAGAACCTGGTGAGAGCCAGTCAAGTCAACCCATTCTGGGTTCCCCTGGGTGTCTAGTTTTCAAACATGTTTAGGTTTGCTAGGTTTCCCTAGGTGACAGCAGAGCTAGGGATCAAAAACTACAGCTAGGCACTTTGCAAAAAAAGGGTCATTTTTCACTGTGAAAATGTGGTGTGTCCACGTTGCGTTTTGAGTGGTTTCTTGTCGCGGGCCCCAGGTCTACCCACACAAGTGAGGTACTATTTTTCTTGGAAGACTTTGGGGAATGCGGGGTGGGTGGATTTTTGAGGATCCACGCAGATTCCAGAACCTGCCACCACAGAAATGTGAGGAAAATGTGTTTTTTTGTCAATTTGTTTTCGTTTGCAAGGGATTCTGGGTAACAGAATACACTAAGAGCCAGTCAAGTCACCTCATCCTGTATTCCACCAGGTGTTATTTTTAAAAAATGTATAGGTTTGCTAGGTTTCCGAAGGCGCCAGCAGAGCCAGGGTTAAAAAACTACAGCTAGGCACTTTGCACTAAAAGGGTCATTTTTCACTGTGAAATGCGGTATGTTCACTTTGGGTTTTGCGCAGTTTCCTGTTGTCGGCCCAAGGCCTACCCACACAAGTGAGGTACCATTCTTTTCAGAAGACTTTGGGGAATGCAGAGTGGGTAGATCCACGCAGATTTCAGCATTTCCACCACAGAAATGTGAGGAAAATTGTTTTCTTAACAATTATGTAGGTTTGCAAGGGATACTGGGTAAGAGAACCTGGTGAGAGCCAGTACAGTCACCCCATCCTAGATTCCCCTGGGTGTCTAGTTTTCAAAAATGTATAGGTTTGCTAGGTTTCCCTAGGTGCTGGCAGAGCTAGGGTTACAAAACTACAGCTAGGCAGTTTGCAAAAAAGGGTAATTATTCATTGTGAAAATGTGGTGTGTTCACCTTGCTTTTAGAGCCATTTCCTGTCGTGGGCACTAGGCCTACCAACACAAGTGAGGTACCATTTTTATCGGTAGACTTAGGATAACACAGATTTGTAGAACAACTTTTATTACCTATTGTCAAGTCAAGTCAAAATTATATTTATTATGACCGTAGTCTTTAAACAAACAAGCAGTGAGCATAACACACTAAGAGGAGTGTATACAGTAAAACCTATTCTTATTTTTAAAAAGATATTCTTTAAAACAAATCTACATTTCAATTCTAAAAATACAAAGTCCAGTTATAAAATACTAGTCACCTCTAAAAGTTACAAATGCCTTAAAACGTGTTATAAAAGTTTAAAATCCTATTCCCTTTTCTCACCATCCTAACAGTTTCGGTCAATAAAACTTCATACAGAACTACATTTTCCCTAGGTTCTCAGTACCTCTGGGTCACCTTTAGAAATTTCCCTAGGGCAATTGCAATGTCAATGAAGGGTACTTCTGTTAGGAGGCTGGCTGCCTGCGTCCTTGTTTTAATTCCGTATTTTAGGAAAACTGGGCGCAGCCATAGTTTTCTCTGTTCAAGGAGAAACAGGCAGTCCAACAGAATGTGCAGCCAGTCACACTTAGTTCTCAGGTTACATTTGCAGCGGCCTTCTTGATCTAGGAATGTGACTTTGAGCTCTTTGTTTATTATCCACGGGTTAATCCCAATTCGACACCTCAGGATCTCTTGCCTAAACCCGCGGTTAGGTAGTCTATCAAGGTAGGGGAACCAGTTTCCGTTGGGCCAAGCCTTTAGCATATGCGCCACTGATTTTTTGTTTGTTAAATAGCTTAAATCAATTGCTTTAGAAACTTCCCTCCCCCTTTGTTTCAGCTCCCCTTTGGTACTTATTACCTGCAACGTTTCCTGGTCCCAATCAATCTCTAGTGAGTTGCAGATTCCTTTCAATTTGTCCCTGCAGACTTTTGCCCATTTTAACTCACTTCTCAGTATTTCATTGCGACACCAATATGCGACTTTTTGGCTCTCGGGGTCTTCCAATCTCTTCCAAAATCTAATCACGGCCATCTGGGTTTGTATTTTCCAGGATTTTGAGGCTATTTCTTGCCTGATGGCTTGTGTCATCGAAGATCGAGGAAGGGATAAGAGTCTTTTTAAGCAATTTCCCTCTATCACGTCCCAGGACCCTTTACCGCTCAAATAAAGGATCTCTGCGCCATATAAAATTTGAGAGGGTATCATTACTTCGAAGGCTCTCAGCATAGGTCGGTGTGACATCTCTCCATACACCCCATTAAACCTTTTTAACCCACATATGGAGGAAAGTGCCTTAGCTTTTTGGGTATCCAGATGGGAGTTCCAATTTAAAACTCTATCGAACCACAAACCCAGATATCGATATTCATTAACCGTCTCCAGTTTGAGGTCGCCTATATACCAGGAAAATTTACTTATCTTTTTCCCGAAGCATAGGGTTTTAGTTTTATCTAAATTGATTGTTAGGAATTTTCTGTCACAATATGTTTTGAAGGCGTTAAGCTTCCTTTGTAGGCCCCTCTCGGTCTGGTCTACTATCACCAGATCGTCTGCGTACAATAGGCAGGGTATTTTATTGCCATCCATTTTGGGACTGGCGCTGCCCTCCACCTCTAAATGTGCCGGGAGATCTGACAGGAAGATTGAGAAGAGCTGTGGGGCCAGCACACAGCCTTGTCTTAATCCATTCTCTATGGGTATTTTTGGTGTTAAGGATCCGACCTTATCCTTAATTACTTGCCCCCAGTTTTCCCTATGGAGTTCTTTTATTATAGTGAGTAGATCATTGGGAATCTTCAGCCTCTCTAATAACTCCCATAGGCAGGCCCGATCCACTGAATCAAAGGCAGCTCTGAAGTCGACAAAACAGCAGCATAATTTGCCGTTCTGTTCCGTCGACTTCTTCGCCATCGCCCATAGTGCAAATCCGTGGTCTATTGTAGAATGGCCTGCTCTAAATCCCCCCTGTTCTGTGGGTATTATTTGAAACTCATCTACCCATACATTCAATTGTTTCAACACAATTTTAGAGAACACCTTCTCGCCTATATCTAGCAGATTGATTAGCCGGTAATTTTGTGGCTCTTCCTTGCTCCCTTTCTTATGAATTGGCCTAATTATTGACCCCTTCCAAGTTGGTGGCATTACCCCTTCTTTTAGGACTACCTGGAACATCTTGGCAAGAAATCTTGCCCACCATTTTACCTCGGATTTCAAAATTATAGCAGGAAGATTGTCCGGACCTGCTGCCCGAGTTAGCTTAAGTTCCCTTATTGTGCGCTCGACATAGTCTTCATTAAATTGTAGTAATAGGTCATCTGAGATTTCTTGCCATACTTTGTGCTCCACCTCCTCTCTAGAAGCCCTTGCCCCATACAGTTTCCCTATGTACCCTTCCCATGCAGCCTCACTCACCACACAGTTCAGGTCTCCATCTGGTGTTCCCGCTACCGACTTTACTAATCTCCAAAATTGCCTTAAGTTTTTATCCTCTATGGCTTCTAGTAGTTCTAGCCAACACTTTTCTTTATAAACCCTTTTTGCGTTAGTTACCATTATCTTAAATTCTTTTTTCAGTTTGGCTAGCTGGGCCTGTCTCTCAGATGTGAAGTTCTTTTTTTTTTTTTACCTTTTATTACCTATTGACTTTCGATGCATTTCTGCCTTCCAAATAAAAGATAATGTGTAAAAACGAAGTCATTTTGCAAAATGACCTATAATTCTCATGCTAGTATGGGTATTTCCAATTTCGGAAATGTGCAAATATCTACTGTTTCTACACTCTATATTTTATTCCCATTTCAGAAATACATAGGTGCCTTTCATACCAATTTTTCCATGTATACATTTTCCCAGAATAATTGCGTTATACCCTGTACAAAATAAAAAACAATTGCAAGTTGCTGCTCAGGTTTTGGCTCTGGGTTCATCAGGTTGTTGGTGAACCTACAAGTTCTATATATCCCCACAACCAGAAAGGTCCAGCGGATGTAACAGTATATTGCTTTCAAACATCTGTCATAATAGAAGAAGTTACAGGTTAAAACATTGACACAAATGGTTGTTTTTTAACTAATTTAAAAATGTTCTTATATGTAACTGTTAGTTTCTATAAAGAAGCCTTGAAGGATCTACACAAATGACCCCTTGCTGAATTCAGAATTTTGTCTACTTTTTAAGAATGTATAGCTTACCAGGATACATTATTGTTTTCATACCCTTTTCTACCATTAACTGGAAGGAGGTTGAAAGCCCAAAAATAGCAAAAATAGGATATGTCCCAGAAAAATGCCAAAACTGTGTAAACATTTTTGGTTGTCTGACAAAAGTCTGTAATTCCCCAAAAGCTGGGGAAATGGTGATTTCAGGCCCACAAAACCTGTTTTGATACCATTTGCAGGGGAAAAAACAGACGCTTTCATTTGCAACACTTTTTTACCCCAAAAAACAAAATGTAGCTGTATTTTGGCTAATTTCTGGGTCACCTCCAGGGGAATCCACAAACCCTGTAAATTATTAGAAACCCCATTATGTTGGAAGAAAAGGACACAAATTTGGTGTGGATATCTTATGTGGTCGAAAAGTTACAGGTGCCTAAGCCCGAATTACCCTAAAAAGCCAAAAAAAGGTTATGCACAGGGGGGAAGCCTAGCAGCGAAGGGGTTACAACACAGTATGCTTCCACCACCACACTTGTGCTACTAATCTCGTGGGGAAGGCAATGGCCTTCCACCACATGATGGTAGCGCCCTGGCACCCCACTGTGTCTAAGTAAAAGCACAATCTGTGAGCCAGGCCTTGGTCATGGCACACACACATGATCTAAGTTACCCCATGACCTTCAATCAGCATCAGGTAACCAGATATTAGTGCAACTGGGGCACTCAGGGCAATGGCACACATTCATTATCATACAAGTGACTTTTTCATTCCAACATTAGTACTTTTTGCAGGGAAAAATTTGTGAATGAGGACTCACGATTTTTTGTGTTGAATTATCATCTTTATCTGGGATGAGCATGGGGAGACTTTATGAATCGGTGCAGAGTGCCTTACTGCTTCTGTAGTCAATTTGCAGAACACCTCCAACACCCCTAACAACTTTAAATCCTGTATGCAGGCACTAGCAGAGTGGATGGATGCCCATTGCTTAAAACTCAATGGCTCTAAAACAGAGGTGCTGGTGGTAGGGGGTAAAAGCGAAAACTGGTCGGCTGAGTGGTGGCCTTCATGTCTGGGCCCTACCCCCATACCATGTCAGGAGGCTAAGAATTTAGGAATCTGGATGAATCCCTCTCTCTCATATGATGGCCACATAAGGCGTCTTGTGGGCAAATGTTTTGGAGTACTAAAGACCCTAAACAAAACTTTAGACCTCCTCCCTTTATCGGCCAGAAGGACACTAACGCAGGCACTGGTGACCTCGCGGTTAGATTATGGCAACATTCTGTTCCTTGGGGCAACCGAGGGCAGCATAGGTCACCTACAAGTCATACAGAACTCCGCCGCCAGACTGGTGTTAAGAAGACCCAGGAGAGCCAGTTCGAAAATGGCGCTGGATGCGCTTCATTGGCTGCCTGTGAAGAAGCGTGTGCTGTTTAAGTGCCTCCTCTTCTGTCACCGTATTGTCTGGGACTGGTCACCGACATACCTAAAGGATCTAGTCAGCCGATATGAACCTACTAGGACCCTCCGTTCGGAGGGTACCGGATTGCTTACAGTCCCCAGGATTAGGAAGGCTAGAATGGGTGGACGCTCCTTTGCGCTCCAAGCAGCTCAACAATGGAACAAAATTTACCCTGCTCTGAGACTGGAGAACAGTGAATTGCGGTTTAGGGCTATGCTTAAAACACATCTATACACTGCATAGATCCTGGGCTTATATGCTGTTTCAATGATAGCTTCAGCGCGGGGACACGCCGTGATGGCGTTACTGAGCGCTCTATAAGCTCTTTATTATTATTATAGAGCTTGATTAGAATGCAGGTAGTTATTCTATGCACAGTATGTACACTCCTTCAGTCAGAAAATGGCAATGATATATTGAGGCAATCATAAAACTGCTTTTAGGACCTGAACCTTGACTGTGAAATGACACTAAAAATGCCTTACCTTGGTAAAACCACAAAGTACATGTATAAATTGGATATGTCTCTCCAACTACCCAGTCGAGTAATTACCAGGTGCCATAAAGTCTGAAACATGAAGTGTCGGTATGTAAAACCTGCTGCAGTCTTTGAGGGGATATTTAAGGCATTCACCAAGATATTCGAATTTTGGGTCAGTAAGAGCCAACATCCAGATGTTATTTTCCATAAACTAGGAATAGGTACTGTTTATTACACCTGGTAAATATTAAATCCTGGGAAGTCTGATTTTATGACATGTGAAAAATAACACTTTCGCTCTGGGCCACTTGTAATCATGGTCGGAGACAATATAAATAACATATAAAAGTACGAAAGGTATTGTTTAGTCTTTTATTCACTGCAAATATATCTGATAGACAATGTGTATATTGGAAACTGAGAAATTGGAATGAATATTTAGACCGCCAGACTCATATTTAGGCCCTTAGTATTCATGGTTTTGAGTCGTGATATATTGATACTTTCCTTTGCAAAAATCCAGAAAGGACTTTATAAAGTGACCCATTTCTTTTAATAAATAGCGATAGGAGTTTTCTAAAAACATGTTTCATTTGTTTTCTAATCGGACGTTGTAAAGTATGTTCGCATTAATGTACCTGGTACCTTTATAATACTTTAATAAGAAAATGTTTTAAGTACAAATGTTGTTGTTTTGGTTGTTTTTACAAGTAAATGCTACACTGCATTTCCTGAGACAAAACGCACTTGCCACATTTTACAAATGTAATTGCAAAGATTTGAAGAAACAATTACAGTTTGTGAAGTGTTCTTGACAGCAACTACTTGAAAGACATATTGGGAAGGAAAGCACTTATAAATGCGATCGACTTTTTTCTTCTCTAAAAACTCTTAGCAAGGTAAAAAGATGCACAGGAAAACTTGATTGTATTTAATGCTTCAATGCATTGCTGAAAAGACTTTGTGTAAAGTGCGGGTATTATGGAGAACTTGCTGGGCATCCTACTGACTCATGTGGGGCGGGGGGACAGCGTTGGGCGGAGTTTATGATTTCTTCTCACAGAGGACCATTCACTACATTTAGCTACCTCATCTGCTAAAAGGGTCTTTCTACTGTGAAGGTAGTCTCTGTTTCCACGACTCTCTTCTAAGCAGTGAATTTTGACAAGAAGGTGGAATGTTGAAACGGCCGCTCTGCAAACGTGAACGCTGGTGTTTCTTTCCTCTGAACTAAAGGTACATGGCCCGATGTACAGGGAGATGTTCTCCTGTGCATTGGGCCATTTAATATTGGTCCTGTCCGTCTTACGTTTGCCTTGCATGGCAGACATGGAGCGAGGGGAATGAGGTGGCTCCATCCTCAGTAGTTCTTCCCTACCGTCATTGCTTTACTTTTGAAACGTAAAAGTCTAAAACACCATGAAAAATGTGAAAATATACAAAAATAGTGGCATATTTACGAAATATTTGCATCGCCCTTGCGCCATGCAAGGTAGCACAAGGGAGACGTGAAACCTAAAATTATATTTTCCAAGCCAAGCAAGGCCACCCTGCATGGCTTTGAATGGCTTGGTAAGTCTGGAGTAATGCAAGGCAGTGCAAGTCAGTGGCATGTGTTCCTCTGCCCCAGGGAGGCATTCCATGGGTGGAGCAAGGGTGTTCCAACACATTCACCCATAGATTTGGCAATGTTCCAGATTGACCAAAATTGGTAAACCTGGGAATTATTCAAAATGCTGCATTTTCTCCAGGGAGGAGAAATATCTTTATATCTCCTTGTTATTTCGACTTTCTACATGCACTGCATTCTGCAGCACATGTTGAACAAGGAAAGATAGATAATCTGAGGATTGTTTGTGTACAGGAAGGTGTACCTTCCTACAGAAAAACAATCCTGTCTATAACAGTAAATTCCTGCCCTCTCCCTTTCACACAGTGCAGTGCAGTGAAGTGTCTTGTTGTGTTGCGTGAAATAATGATAAATATGGCCTTTGATGTTTTTTTTTTACCTGGCCAGTCATTAAAAAATATCATGGTTTATAGAGAGTGTTCTTTCATAGAACTTCCCACTTCACAACGACTGTCGCATATGAAAATTGTCCATCAATCCCAATGAATGTCCTCTTTGGCTACTGGTTCCTTTTCACCAGTCCACTGGGGCAACTGTGTACGAAATGCAAGGAGAGAGTTTATTATAGACCTGCAATTATCATATATGTCTGGTTGAAATTTAAAACATGAATTTATTTTCACACTGGGACAAAAAACATGAAGGCAATCCATGAACTCAAATCTGTTCAACACTGTAAATAGTAACACATGTCCTTGGAAAGAGCAGAAAAGCACGTTGCCTGAAATCTCATGTATCAGGTTGTAAAAACCCTCATGCCATTATCCTCTGTCACACCTTCTGCTTAGCCCTCTGAAGAAAGTGGCAAATTTTAGCTCCTTTTTTAGCTGAAAAAATAGAGAAAAACTACATTTTCTTTCCAATGCAAGCAAGGTATCATCTGCAGCTGAAGGTGTGGTTTTGCCCAATATCTTTAACGGAAATGAGTTGTCTCTGTTCTGCTTTAGAATCTGGCTTTCCAGTGATTCAATTTATCCTTTTTGTATTGAAGTCCGTAGTGACAATACAAAATTATGAATAATATACAATCCATTGCCATTTCTAAAACTCATTTAGTATAGAAAAACATTTACATAAGTCTATCAAATAAAACAGAAGCCACACACTAATCATTTGAGCTAAGCAATCAATCACAGTATACATAAATAATATAATTTTTATACAAACTACTGCCTCCTATATTAGCAATAATTCCTCTCAAATGTAATAAAAAAAATGTCCCCCAGATCCTATCAAATCTTCTAATCCCCCTCACCCGTAACTCATAGGTCCGCTCACTAGTTTTATCTTGTCTCATCTTTTGTAGCCATTCATACATAGATGGAATCTGCTCTGTGCGCCATTGTTGTAACAAAAGAGATCTAGCCACTGCCATAGCGACATATAGTAATTTAGCCATCTGGCCAGGTAAAAAAAGATCCGGGTCAAAACCGTGCAGGATTAGTTTCTCATTTACTGTGATCATGATATCACATTCGGTCTGACAATAACTAAAGATCTCTTCCCGGAATTTTCCAATCTTAGCACAATGAGCAATGACATGTGACCAGTTAGCTGGAGAGTGATGGGTACATCTAAAACAGTGTGGAGAATAATTAGGATTTTAGAAATGGAAGCAGGTGTGCGATAAAGTAACCATATACTAGAAAATAACATTCTCCGCCAATTCGCCCCTCTTAATGTGCTGAAATGAAATCTATTACCAACTAAACAAACATTCAAAGGCATTGCCTGATTTTCCTGATCCTGCCATTTTTTTTGTCACCTTCTAGCTAAGATCCAACTTCCTACTTTGGGCAAGATGGCGCCTCCAAGCCCCCGGTTCTCTATCGGGTTCGTCAATTAAAAGTTCATTTATGAATTGGCTTTGTTGACCCAACTGAGTAATATCCAGTTGGGCAAGAAACTTATACACAGTATTGTATGACTCTAATAGAATAAAAGTTCTAGTAATTTATTGTGACATCTCCACCAGGGTAATCCATTTCCCATTTCTCAAAAAATCCGAAACGTTCGAAAACCCTGCCACAGCCCAATTACCAGCTAGATCTAAGCATTGTGTAACACCAGTCAGTGGGAGAATGCTGGATAATAAAGTTGTTAAATTAATAACGGAAATAGAATATCTTTTAAACCAAGCTTGGCGTTTAAAAAAAAAACATAGTAAGGACTTATAGCGGACTACTTTGGGGGATTTAAACACCTGCAAAGGAGCCTGTATCTGAGGTCTCTGACACATTAAATCAATAAGGAAATGTATAAATAATTTTTTAGTATGAAGTTGACATTTAAATCTTGAAAGATACTATGCAAAATATGCATTATATATTTCCCTAAGATTTGGCAGGGCGAGCCCTCCCTGATCCAAATCCTCATATAAAGTGCTTAGTGCAATACAAGGTGTTTTCTTTGACCAAATAAAGGCTGTAAACATAGATTCTACTTGAGTAAAGAAAGAACCTGGCAAAAAACATGAAATAGTTGAAAACAAAAAATTCAACAAGGGAAGAACAGACATTTTTTATCAATGCCACTCGACCTAGAATAGTTAATGGTAGATAGTTCCAATGTGAGAACAATGTTTGAACTCTGTGAAGAAGGGGATTAAAATTCAGGTCATAGAAATCCCTAACCGATGCCGAAAAAAAACTCCAAGATATCTCTTGGGTCTAGTGTTAATACAAGAACGTATGTCAGGATGCAGCTCCAAAGCTTTACCCCCGGAATGCAGTATTTCCATTTTCTTTTTATTTATGCAATATCCCCCCAGGATTTCAAAGTCCTCGAAAAGCTGAAATACTTTAGCTTGAACTGGCAATTCAGGTTTAATAATAAGCATGATGTCATCTGCATACAATTTCAGTTTAGCCATTGATGGAATGGGGGGGGGAATTTCCTCCAGTTCCTCAATGCAATTGCCAAGGGCTCAATAAAAAAAGCAAAGAGACTGGGGATAGGGGACACCCTTGTCTTGTACCTCGCTTAACTGAGACTGATCCAGCCACTGGGGTAATAATGATGACATTAGCTTTAGCGTTGGTATACAAATTACAAATCAAACATATGATTTTTACAGAAACATCGAAGTGCCCCAAAATAATAAACAATGTCTCCCAAACCAACAAGTCAAAAGCCTTTTCGGCATCCAATAATAAAACTAATGCAGAAATCCCTTGTGTCTCAAAATAATCCAGAGCTTCAATTAAATAATGAGTGATAGTAGCCAGCTGTCTGCCCGCGATAAAACCATTCTGATCTGTGTGTATCAATTCTGCTGTACATTGGTTAAAGCGCAATGATAGAAGTTTTGTTACTATTTTGTAGTCTGAGTTTAATAACTTTATTGGACAATAGGAATGTGGGTCCTTGCTGTCCTTTCCCTTTTTCAGGAAACTTACTACATTGCCTTGTCTGAAGGAGTCTGGTATTGTGCCTCCCTCTAACATGGAGTTTATTAATATAAGAAAAAAATCAGCAAATGCACAAAGAAAAACCTTAAAAACTTCCAAAGGAAACCCATCTGGGCCACAGGCCTTACCATTAGGAAGATCCTTAATGACTCTCTCTAATTCATCCATAGAGAATAGACTAGCCATGGATAGTTGTTCTGTTTCTGAGAGCGTAGGTAGTCTATTATTATGTAAAAAAGGTTTCTAGCAGAGAGGAATCTACACTCTGATGCTGGCTATAAATGGATCCATAATACTTAAGCATTATATCCCCTATTTTAACCAGGCCATCTGTCTCTAAATGAGTGAGCAGACATTTTAAAGCTTTAATTAGGTTAGAGGCAGCATGTTCCCTAGCCTGCTGGCCAGGAATCTGCCTGTGAAGTTGCTTTCTTCATATAACTTCTAACCTTGTTGTCGAAAAACAGCTTCACTTTGAGCGTAGTAATTAGCACTGAGATCCTGTTTGGCCTGATCTAGCTGATGTTGGTTAGCACTAGATGGATTATGAAGCCTTACAGTGCTATGTACTTGTATTCTTTGCTCTAGGGTTTTCTTCTTAGTTCTGATTTCATTTAAGCTAGCTGCATCCTTTCCGATGGTAATTCCACGGATAAAGCCCTCTAGAGAGTCCCAAATTATATTTAATGGAGCAGACTTATATTTTCGGGTAAGAAATTCTTTATTCTCTACCTTCATAGAATTAATCCATTGCTTCATCACTCAGATACTGTTTATTAAAAACCCACCATTTGGGAGTTCTTACAGAATTTCTTTTTTTTAAATTCTAAGACCGGTATAGCGTAATCAGAAAATCCATTATGGAAAAATCTCTGCTGACTAAAGTAAAGTTTTCTAGAGAGCAAAAATAAATCAATACGAGATGAGGACTTAAATCTACCTGACCAACACATAAATTCTGCTTTATTTGGAAAGTTTAAACGCCATGGGTCATGGAGATCAAGAGTGACTATGTAGTTTTGGAGAACTTTCAAAGATTTTGGTTTTAGTTGTCTTCTTGTCTGAGTAGAGGAGTCTAATATAGGATTGATAGGAATATTAAAATCTCTCCCAATTATCACATCTCCTATAACAGTCAATAAGGATTGAAACAGCTCTTCATATATCATAAAGTTATTGTCAACCGGCGTGTAAAAGCTTACAAAGTTTATAGGTCTCTGTCTATATTTAATTGTATATGTAAACCAACACCAGCGCCCTAGGTGATCACTTTCAGAATTTTTAACCTCTGCTGGAATGTTTTTGTTAAAGAAAATAGCTGTCCCTCTATGAGATACAGAGGGTGAGGAAAAACCTTGATACAAAGCCCAGGCCGTAAACATAGAGAAATCAGATAATTTTAGGGATGGAATAAGAGTTTCTTGTAAAAGAATTACAGAGGGATTTTCTGTTTTAATCCACATCTGTATGGCCTGCATTTTCTTATTAATATTTAAACCATTAACATTGAATGACACTACTTTCAATTGTTCCTTACTAGACATCCGGAAAGATTGACAACATTTGCAACAGATTCATTCTCTTAATAGTGTGTAAAACCTTGATCAAAAAATACCCAAACTGAAAAAATAAAAGAGTTCATTTTTTCCTTGCTTTTGCTCCCCACCCACCCCCTATAAACCTCCCCCCTCCATAGTGCTCCTGAACCTACCCCTGTACCCCTTCCCGCCAAAATGTGGTCCTTCCTCCCTCACCCACGGCAGCCACACTTCCCTCCCCCCTAGCAACCTGGTGTCCTGTTATTATACCCCTGTGATTCCTCCTTTGTCCCCCCAGCAATGAGCAAAAACCTTAGCATACTTAACCTCTAGTGGAGTTCCACGCCTCCGTGTAGCCGGGTGTGATCCTTGGCTCCACCCCCCCCTGCAATGGCACACTGGAGGTACCTGTCGGCGTGTAGCTCTCTGTAAGGGCGCTGTGAAGGATTTCTTTGCAGGGGATTTCTATCCGATTTTAAGCAGAAATCGCTCCCTTTTCCCAGCGCTGCCTGCTAGTGAAAATTGTACCGCCGAATCCAGGCAGCTCCCGTGGTGGACGCGAGCGAGTCGAGCAAGGCGAGGTGAGACGGCACTTTCGGCAACATTCTTAGTGGAAGCAGAGCAGCGTGGCCGAACGGGGAGTGCGCTGGCATAGAGGGAGTTAATGGAACGAAGCCAGTCTTCCGCCCCACTTGGTGGCCTCATCATAGGCAGCCGCAACGGCAGACATGAAGGGGGGGGGAAACTGAAGAGCGAGTGGCTGCAAATCATCCTGGAAACAGCAAAAAGTAAAAACGAGGCAAAAGAGGAAAGTTAGTAAGGTGACAGGAACTGAATGGGACTTGGTTGGATTTGAGCAACAATTTATACAGCGTGTGCTTCTGTGGAGGTAAGGAGGGACCGTACCTCATACTTGTTTAATGATACAGCTGTGAGCTGGAGGTGGGGGTTTTGGGATTAATAGCCAAAGGAAGATTCGAGCTATTCCTTGATCACAGCCTCCTGAACTGCTGTAATTGTGACTTACAAAGTGAGAAGAGCGCCTCTGCTAGCACAGTTTAGGCAAAAACCACAACAGTTGGAGAAAAGTTCTGCGCCCTCTGTTAGTGCTCATCAGAATTTTCTTGCACGATACTCCAATTTACATCTCTGTGAGAAGAGCCGAGAGAGAAACTTTACCTCGAAGCAATACCCCTGGAGAAGTCTGGGCATCTGGACAGATTGAGCAAGAGAAACTGAACAGAAGTGAATATAGGAGAAAATGGGCAAATTGTTGAATGCTCAGATTAAAGCCAGAACTCGCCGACTTCAGGCCAAAGAGGCAAAAGAAGCAGCTCGGATGGCGGGCAAGGAATCCTCTGAAAAGCTGCCCGGGCTCAATTCTACATTTGAGAGCTCAGATGAACAAGATTCACCTTCCACGGAACCATTAAATCAGACTAGTGTCTCAGTTATTACGACACTGGACGATATGAACGTAAATACTGCTAGTCCAGAGGTGTCACAGCCGGATAATACTGGATCTAACAGCCCTAAAAAAGTGAAAACAGCTACTAAGGAGTGAAAGCAATTTTCGCTCTTTTTAAAAAAAACAAATCTACAACCTCCTGTAAGCCCTGCTCGAATTATACAGCCTACGATGGAAAACTCAGGGATTAGTCAACCATTGGCTGTCTCACAACGAGCAAAGTCTGCCATAAACGGTCCCGGACCAAACACTGTACCGCTGCAGGGGGTGATACTCCACTAAGATGAGGAATAGTCGCTGCTTATTGCGCAAAAGGAACCCTGTCCAGGAAACATAGAACCAGCACAAGTCTCCATCCAGATGGAGGGTATTTCTAATACCCCAGGTTCCTCAAAATCTCCGCTGGCTAAATCCCAGATACAACCTCAATTGGCATCACAGACGGCAGCTTAGCCACTGTCCATGGATGACTGCATGGATAATCAGCCACCCTGTACGGACGATCCTTTTAGTCCCATCCTCAGTCTGGATACTGAGTCAGCGAGTGAGGTCCAGATGACGGTGGGCAAAAACAACCTTCTCCACCCGCCTTCCCCGGCACAGTTCCTTTTCCCGCCCTTTCTACCCCTATTTATCCCTTTTCCCTTCCGCTCCAACTAGCCAATCACCGCCCCTTGCACCTGTGGCCAGTTCCCTTGCGCCAACCAACCCAGGGGAGAGAGCGGCTCACGCATGGCTCCCTCTGGGTCCTCCCTTATACTATGTACATAGAAAATCCTTGAGGGGTAGGAGGGGGACGTGATGCAGAAAAGAATACCATCATGAACATACAATAAAAAGAACATATTGTAAAGCACGTGACACACTTCAAAAATAGGATACAGAAATTCAAGAAGCTCAATTTATAAAAAAAGGCGTAGGAGTGCTCCGTAAAACAGAAGGAAATATTAGGATCAACAAAGGAAGATTAATAAGAATAGAGGCCTGGGACCAGGGCCGGACTGGTAACCAAAACCGGCCCTGGCAAAGTGCTCAGCTGCCCCCCGGGAGGAGGGGAGTTGGCGGTGTGACCGAGCTCTTTGGTGGGGCCAGTTTTTGGTCGATTTTTTATTAGGGCCGATTTTGCAGCTATGCTGCAAAAATGGCCCTGTAACAAAATCAGCCCACAGGGTCCCGGACTGGCCCCCACTCTTGTGGAATATCGTGGGATTGCCTGTGCCCGCAACAGCCAGTCCGGGCCTGCCTCAGACGGCCTTGTGACGCAGAAAAAAAATATCATGATGGACGCACAATTAATAACGATAGAGGCCTAAGCACGTGGCATAGTACAGAAATACGACACAGAATTATGGACGCATAATTTATAAAATTAGAGGTGCATAGAAACTTGTGATGCAGATAGAAACTTTTTCATTCCTCACTAGCTGCATCCTTTCCGATGGTAATTCCAC
This sequence comes from Lissotriton vulgaris, assembly GCF_964263255.1. Lineage (NCBI taxonomy): Eukaryota > Metazoa > Chordata > Amphibia > Caudata > Salamandridae > Lissotriton > Lissotriton vulgaris. Next base: position 448,173 of record NW_028242747.1, read on the forward strand.
GGATAAAGCCCTCTAGAGAGTCCCAAATTATATTTAATGGAGCAGACTTATATTTTCGGGTAAGAAATTCTTTATTCTCTACCTTCATAGAATTAATCCATTGCTTCATCACTCAGATACTGTTTATTAAAAACCCACCATTTGGGAGTTCTTACAGAATTTCTTTTTTTTAAATTCTAAGACCGGTATAGCGTAATCAGAAAATCCATTATGGAAAAATCTCTGCTGACTAAAGTAAAGTTTTCTAGAGAGCAAAAATAAATCAATACGAGATGAGGACTTAAATCTACCTGACCAACACATAAATTCTGCTTTATTTGGAAAGTTTAAACGCCATGGGTCGTGGAGATCAAGAGTGACTATGTAGTTTTGGAGAACTTTCAAAGATTTTGGTTTTGGTTGTCTTCTTGTCTGAGTAGAGGAGTCTAATATAGGATTGATAGGAATATTAAAATCTCTCCCAATTATCACATCTCCTATAACAGTCAATAAGGATTGAAACAGCTCTTCATATATCATAAAGTTATTGTCAACCGGCGTGTAAAAGCTTACAAAGTTTATAGGTCTCTGTCTATATTTAATTGTATATGTAAACCAACACCAGCGCCCTAGGTGATCACTTTCAGAATTTTTAACCTCTGCTGGAATGTTTTTGTTAAAGAAAATAGCTGTCCCTCTATGAGATACAGAGGGTGAGGAAAAACCTTGATACAAAGCCCAGGCCGTAAACATAGAGAAATCAGATAATTTTAGGGATGGAATAAGAGTTTCTTGTAAAAGAATTACAGAGGGATTTTCTGTTTTAATCCACATCTGTATGGCCTGCATTTTCTTATTAATATTTAAACCATTAACATTGAATGACACTACTTTCAATTGTTCCTTACTAGACATCCGGAAAGATTGACAACATTTGCAACAGATTCATTCTCTTAATAGTGTGTAAAACCTTGATCAAAAAATACCCAAACTGAAAAAATAAAAGAGTTCATTTTTTCCTTGCTTTTGCTCCCCACCCACCCCCTATAAACCTCCCCCCTCCATAGTGCTCCTGAACCTACCCCTGTACCCCTTCCCGCCAAAATGTGGTCCTTCCTCCCTCACCCACGGCAGCCACACTTCCCTTCCCCCTAGCAACCTGGTGTCCTGTTATTATACCCCTGTGATTCCTCCTTTGTCCCCCCAGCAATGAGCAAAAACCTTAGCATACTTAACCTCTAGTGGAGTTCCACGCCTCCGTGTAGCCGGGTGTGATCCTTGGCTCCACCCCCCCCTGCAATGGCACACTGGAGGTACCTGTCGGCGTGTAGCTCTCTGTAAGGGCGCTGTGAAGGATTTCTTTGCAGGGGATTTCTATGCGATTTTAAGCAGAAATCGCTCCCTTTTCCCAGCGCTGCCTGCTAGTGAAAATTGTACCGCCGAATCCAGGCAGCTCCCGTGGTGGACGCGAGCGAGTCGAGCAAGGCGAGGTGAGGCGGCACTTTCGGCAACATTCTTAGTGGAAGCAGAGCAGCGTGGCCGAACGGGGAGTGCGCTGGCATAGAGGGAGTTAATGGAACGAAGCCAGTCTTCCGCCCCACTTGGTGGCCTCATCATAGGCAGCCGCAACGGCAGACATGAAGGGGGGGGGAAACTGAAGAGCGAGTGGCTGCAAATCATCCTGGAAACAGCAAAAAGTAAAAACGAGGCAAAAGAGGAAAGTTAGTAAGGTGACAGGAACTGAATGGGACTTGGTTGGATTTGAGCAACAATTTATACAGCGTGTGCTTCTGTGGAGGTAAGGAGGGACCGTACCTCATACTTGTTTAATGATACAGCTGTGAGCTGGAGGTGGGGGTTTTGGAAGTAATAGCCAAAGGAAGATTTGAGCTATTCCTTGATCACAGCCTCCTGAACTGCTGTAATTGTGACTTACAAAGTGAGAAGAGCGCCTCTGCTAGCACAGTTTAGGCAAAAACCACAACAGTTGGAGAAAAGTTCTGCGCCCTCTGTTAGTGCTCATCAGAATTTTCTTGCACGATACTCCAATTTACATCTCTGTGAGAAGAGCCGAGAGAGAAACTTTACCTCGAAGCAATACCCCTGGAGAAGTCTGGGCATCTGGACAGATTGAGCAAGAGAAACTGAACAGAAGTGAATACAGGAGAAAATGGGCAAATTGTTGAATGCTCAGATTAAAGCCAGAACTCGCCGACTTCAGGCCAAAGAGGCAAAAGAAGCAGCTCGGATGGCGGGCAAGGAATCCTCTGAAAAGCTGCCCGGGCTCAATTCTACATTTGAGAGCTCAGATGAACAAGATTCACCTTCCACGGAACCATTAAATCAGACTAGTGTCTCAGTTATTACGACACTGGACGATATGAACGTAAATACTGCTAGTCCAGAGGTGTCACAGCCGGATAATACTGGATCTAACGGCCCTAAAAAAGTGAAAACAGCTACTAAGGAGTGAAAGCAATTTTCGCTCTTTTAAAAAAAAACAAATCTACAACCTCCTGTAAGCCCTGCTCGAATTATACAGCCTACGATGGAAAACTCAGAGATTAGTCAACCATTGGCTGTCTCACAACGAGCAAAGTCTGCCATAAACGGTCCCGGACCAAACACTGTACCGCTGCAGGGGGTGATACTCCACTAAGATGAGGAATAGTCGCTGCTTATTGCGCAAAAGGAACCCTGTCCAGGAAACATAGAACCAGCACAAGTCTCCATCCAGATGGAGGGTATTTCTAATACCCCAGGTTCCTCAAAATCTCCGCTGGCTAAATCCCAGATACAACCTCAATTGGCATCACAGACGGCAGCTTAGCCACTGTCCATGGATGACTGCATGGATAATCAGCCACCCTGTACGGACGATCCTTTTAGTCCCATCCTCAGTCTGGATACTGAGTCAGCGAGTGAGGTCCAGATGACGGTGGGCAAAAACAACCTTCTCCACCCGCCTTCCCCGGCACAGTTCCTTTTCCCGCCCTTTCTACCCCTATTTATCCCTTTTCCCTTCCGCTCCAACTAGCCAATCACCGCCCCTTGCACCTGTGGCCAGTTCCCTTGCGCCAACCAACCCAGGGGAGAGAGCGGCTCGCGAATGGCTCCCTCTGGGTCCTCCCTTATACTATGTACATAGAAAATCCTTGAGGGGTAGGAGGGGCACGTGATGCAGAAAAGAATACCATCATGAACATACAATAAAAAGAACATATTGTAAAGCACGTGACACACTTCAAAAATAGGATACAGAAATTCATGGAAGCTCAATTTATAAAAAAAGGCGTAGGAGTGCTCCGTAAGACAGAAGGAAATATTAGGATCAACAAAGGAAGATTAATAAGAATAGAGGCCTGGGACCAGGGCCGGACTGGTAACCAAAACCGGCCCTGGCAAAGTGCTCAGCTGCCCCCCGGGAGGAGGGGAGTTGGCGGTGTGACCGAGCTCTTTGGTGGGGCCAGTTTTTGGTCGATTTTTTATTAGGGCCGATTTTGCAGCTATGCTGCAAAAATGGCCCTGTAACAAAATCAGCCCACAGGGTCCCGGACTGGCCCCCACTCTTGTGGAATATCGTGGGATTGCCTGTGCCCGCAACAGCCAGTCCGGGCCTGCCTCAGACGGCCTTGTGACGCAGAAAAAAAATATCATGATGGACGCACAATTAATAACGATAGAGGCCTAAGCACGTGGCATAGTACAGAAATACGACACAGAATTATGGACGCATAATTTATAAAATTAGAGGTGCATAGAAACTTGTGATGCAGATAGAAACTTTTTCATTCCTCACTAGCTGCATCCTTTCCGATGGTAATTCCACGGATAAAGCCCTCTAGAGAGTCCCAAATTATATTTAATGGAGCAGACTTATATTTTCGGGTAAGAAATTCTTTATTCTCTACCTTCATAGAATTAATCCATTGCTTCATCACTCAGATACTGTTTATTAAAAACCCACCATTTGGGAGTTCTTACAGAATTTCTTTTTTTTAAATTCTAAGACCGGTATAGCGTAATCAGAAAATCCATTATGGAAAAATCTCTGCTGACTAAAGTAAAGTTTTCTAGAGAGCAAAAATAAATCAATACGAGATGAGGACTTAAATCTACCTGACCAACACATAAATTCTGCTTTATTTGGAAAGTTTAAACGCCATGGGTCATGGAGATCAAGAGTGACTATGTAGTTTTGGAGAACTTTCAAAGATTTTGGTTTTGGTTGTCTTCTTGTCTGAGTAGAGGAGTCTAATATAGGATTGATAGGAATATTAAAATCTCTCCCAATTATCACATCTCCTATAACAGTCAATAAGGATTGAAACAGCTCTTCATATATCATAAAGTTATTGTCAACCGGCGTGTAAAAGCTTACAAAGTTTATAGGTCTCTGTCTATATTTAATTGTATATGTAAACCAACACCAGCGCCCTAGGTGATCACTTTCAGAATTTTTAACCTCTGCTGGAATGTTTTTGTTAAAGAAAATAACTGTCCCTCTATGAGATACAGAGGGTGAGGAAAAACCTTGATACAAAGCCCAGGCCGTAAACATAGAGAAATCAGATAATTTTAGGGATGGAATAAGAGTTTCTTGTAAAAGAATTACAGAGGGATTTTCTGTTTTAATCCACATCTGTATGGCCTGCATTTTCTTATTAATATTTAAACCATTAACATTGAATGACACTACTTTCAATTGTTCCTTACTAGACATCCGGAAAGATTGACAACATTTGCAACAGATTCATTCTCTTAATAGTGTGTAAAACCTTGATCAAAAAATACCCAAACTGAAAAAATAAAAGAGTTCATTTTTTCCTTGCTTTTGCTCCCCACCCACCCCCTATAAACCTCCCCCCTCCATAGTGCTCCTGAACCTACCCCTGTACCCCTTCCCGCCAAAATGTGGTCCTTCCTCCCTCACCCACGGCAGCCACACTTCCCTTCCCCCTAGCAACCTGGTGTCCTGTTATTATACCCCTGTGATTCCTCCTTTGTCCCCCCAGCAATGAGCAAAAACCTTAGCATACTTAACCTCTAGTGGAGTTCCACGCCTCCGTGTAGCCGGGTGTGATCCTTGGCTCCACCCCCCCCTGCAATGGCACACTGGAGGTACCTGTCGGCGTGTAGCTCTCTGTAAGGGCGCTGTGAAGGATTTCTTTGCAGGGGATTTCTATGCGATTTTAAGCAGAAATCGCTCCCTTTTCCCAGCGCTGCCTGCTAGTGAAAATTGTACCGCCGAATCCAGGCAGCTCCCGTGGTGGACGCGAGCGAGTCGAGCAAGGCGAGGTGAGGCGGCACTTTCGGCAACATTCTTAGTGGAAGCAGAGCAGCGTGGCCGAACGGGGAGTGCGCTGGCATAGAGGGAGTTAATGGAACGAAGCCAGTCTTCCGCCCCACTTGGTGGCCTCATCATAGGCAGCCGCAACGGCAGACATGAAGGGGGGGGGAAACTGAAGAGCGAGTGGCTGCAAATCATCCTGGAAACAGCAAAAAGTAAAAACGAGGCAAAAGAGGAAAGTTAGTAAGGTGACAGGAACTGAATGGGACTTGGTTGGATTTGAGCAACAATTTATACAGCGTGTGCTTCTGTGGAGGTAAGGAGGGACCGTACCTCATACTTGTTTAATGATACAGCTGTGAGCTGGAGGTGGGGGTTTTGGAAGTAATAGCCAAAGGAAGATTTGAGCTATTCCTTGATCACAGCCTCCTGAACTGCTGTAATTGTGACTTACAAAGTGAGAAGAGCGCCTCTGCTAGCACAGTTTAGGCAAAAACCACAACAGTTGGAGAAAAGTTCTGCGCCCTCTGTTAGTGCTCATCAGAATTTTCTTGCACGATACTCCAATTTACATCTCTGTGAGAAGAGCCGAGAGAGAAACTTTACCTCGAAGCAATACCCCTGGAGAAGTCTGGGCATCTGGACAGATTGAGCAAGAGAAACTGAACAGAAGTGAATACAGGAGAAAATGGGCAAATTGTTGAATGCTCAGATTAAAGCCAGAACTCGCCGACTTCAGGCCAAAGAGGCAAAAGAAGCAGCTCGGATGGCGGGCAAGGAATCCTCTGAAAAGCTGCCCGGGCTCAATTCTACATTTGAGAGCTCAGATGAACAAGATTCACCTTCCACGGAACCATTAAATCAGACTAGTGTCTCAGTTATTACGACACTGGACGATATGAACGTAAATACTGCTAGTCCAGAGGTGTCACAGCCGGATAATACTGGATCTAACGGCCCTAAAAAAGTGAAAACAGCTACTAAGGAGTGAAAGCAATTTTCGCTCTTTTAAAAAAAAACAAATCTACAACCTCCTGTAAGCCCTGCTCGAATTATACAGCCTACGATGGAAAACTCAGAGATTAGTCAACCATTGGCTGTCTCACAACGAGCAAAGTCTGCCATAAACGGTCCCGGACCAAACACTGTACCGCTGCAGGGGGTGATACTCCACTAAGATGAGGAATAGTCGCTGCTTATTGCGCAAAAGGAACCCTGTCCAGGAAACATAGAACCAGCACAAGTCTCCATCCAGATGGAGGGTATTTCTAATACCCCAGGTTCCTCAAAATCTCCGCTGGCTAAATCCCAGATACAACCTCAATTGGCATCACAGACGGCAGCTTAGCCACTGTCCATGGATGACTGCATGGATAATCAGCCACCCTGTACGGACGATCCTTTTAGTCCCATCCTCAGTCTGGATACTGAGTCAGCGAGTGAGGTCCAGATGACGGTGGGCAAAAACAACCTTCTCCACCCGCCTTCCCCGGCACAGTTCCTTTTCCCGCCCTTTCTACCCCTATTTATCCCTTTTCCCTTCCGCTCCAACTAGCCAATCACCGCCCCTTGCACCTGTGGCCAGTTCCCTTGCGCCAACCAACCCAGGGGAGAGAGCGGCTCGCGAATGGCTCCCTCTGGGTCCTCCCTTATACTATGTACATAGAAAATCCTTGAGGGGTAGGAGGGGCACGTGATGCAGAAAAGAATACCATCATGAACATACAATAAAAAGAACATATTGTAAAGCACGTGACACACTTCAAAAATAGGATACAGAAATTCATGGAAGCTCAATTTATAAAAAAAGGCGTAGGAGTGCTCCGTAAGACAGAAGGAAATATTAGGATCAACAAAGGAAGATTAATAAGAATAGAGGCCTGGGACCAGGGCCGGACTGGTAACCAAAATAGGCCCTGGCAAAGTGCTCGGCTGCCCCCCGGGAGGAGGGGAGTTGGGGGTGTGACCGAGCTCTTTGGTGGGGCCAGTTTTTGGTCGATTTTTTATTAGGGCCGATTTTGCAGCTATGCTGCAAAAATGGCCCTGTAACAAAATCAGCCCACAGGGTCCCGGACTGGCCCCCACTCTTGTGGAATATCGTGGGATTGCCTGTGCCCGCAACAGCCAGTCCGGGCCTGCCTCAGACGGCCTCGTGACGCAGAAAAAAAATATCATGATGGACGCACAATTAATAACGATAGAGGCCTAAGCACGTGGCATAGTACAGAAATACGACACAGAAATTTATGGACGCATAATTTATAAAATTAGAGGTGCATAGAAACTTGTGATGCAGATAGAAACTTTTTCATTCCTCACTACATATTGCAAACAAGCAACACCCCCGACGTTCCTATTGCTCATGAAGCAAGCAAGCAAGCTTCATAAGTATGACAACTATTGCCAGTAACTCCTAGTGTTTATGTGTTCTGTGTTGTATGTGATGTCAGTACCTTTTCTTTTACAGGGCTTATTACAAGCAAATGGTGAGGTTTCAGGTGACTGCACATGCTTGAACTACCCGTTACATGGGTAACCATTAGTTTATTTTTCCTTTTTGTCTTTCTACAGGTCATTGTGCTTGTAGCAGACCGCTGTAGGCACACTTAGCCTAATGCTTCACTTTTTTTGTAAATACACTGTGTTATTTATTTAGAAATATGTGAGTAAGGTGGGGAAGTTGTGCCCCCGTCCTGAAGAAGGAGCTTGCCTCCAAAACATGTCGACGCACACCAGAGGTCCTGTTCTTTGATATAACAGATCCGACCTCACACTGCACCCTTTTAATAGTACCAGCCAGAGTTCAAAAAAAAATTTTTTTCCCTATATACTCATGTGCCAGGTACTTTTTAAATTTTCACCACATCCCACCACTCACTTGTAAATACACCCCACACACATGCACCACATATAGTCATTTACTATAAGTGCTCCCCCGTAGTCGTTGGTCGCAGCACGCAGCATCCCGTTAGAGGGGTGCGAAGACCCCGATGATGAAGCATGATACCAAGGGGCCTTTTGGTGTGTGAGGGGTATTTTACAAAACACTGAGTGCTTCAACAGCTGTTGAACACCTCACCCCACTTCTGTGTTGGATTCTCTTTGTTTATTAAAGTACCTTTGTGGAGCTGGAATCCAATCCTTATTTGCTCTACCTCCCCCTTGTGTTTTCGGTATCTTTTTTCTGTTAGACTGAAAGGCTCAATACAATTGCTAGATTCATCCTCACCTAATTGTTTAATAGCAGAAATCACTACCGCGAATAACCCCAAAACACTTGAAATTCATTTGTATAATTCTGGGGAAAGTGTATACAGTAATGAGCATCTTTGTTTTTTAATGCAGTTTTTAGAAAAATATAAAGAGCGGCAAACCACTTATGTACATAATATCCTGATGGGAGATTTTAATATACATTTGTGTAAATCTAACTGTTGTATTAGGGAAATACATTGTCCCCCCTATTCGTCCCCTCCCCATTTTGAACACACTGCTAAAGGGGAAGCTCTGGAAGAACTTTTGTCATGTGCCGATCTCTATGAGCCTGGTTTCTTTGACAACAGAGAGAGGGTTGCCACGTTTAGGGCAAGGGATAGTGAGACGGTTATTGATTATGTTTTTATATCCTCAGCACTGTTAGGGCACGTGCTTTTTTATAATGCTACATGTTCCATTTTTAGTGACCATAACCCGGTTATCTTAGAACTGGATGAAGGTTTTTCCCTTGCAGATGCCTCAGGTAATAGAAAATAGTGTATTGCCATAAAAGCTAAAGATCAAGGTAGGAGGTTGAAATGGGCAAATGTAATCCCTGAGGACTTTTTTGCGAATTTAAGTAAGAAGGTTGGAGAAGAAATTGAAAAATGTGCAGATTCCTCTACTGCGGTGGGCCTGTTAATCCCAGCCTTTAAAATTATTTGCACTCAGGTCGCTATGGACCTCACAATTTCTTCAAGGCCCAAGACAAAAGAGGGAAATAGATGGTTTGACCCTAGATGTTCTAAAGCCCACCAAACCCTATTAAAGGCACTACAAATTAAACCTAGGGATAAGGCCCTTGTAGTTAGCCTTAGAAAAGATCATAAATTAGCGATCAAGACTCGTAAAATTGAAATCAAAAGAAAGGCCTGGAAGGCTCTAATGACTCATAAAGTTCTAAGGGCCAGCTCAAAGTTCTAGACTATTGTTAATAATCCATTGTTCTCTGGGGAAGAGAATGGTATATTGGAATGTAATATCCCTGAAGAGGAATGGCTTATCCACTTCGAATTTTTTTATGGGAATAATGAGGTGATTGAACCCTTTTTGCCCCCTGCCAGTAGTATTCCATTGGTACCCTTGGTATTTATAGAAGAGGATGTGGAGAGAGCAATACACGACTTGGCTAGTAACAGGGCTCCAGGCCCAGATGGAGTTCCTGTTGATTTTTGTAAGTGCAACCCAAAACTTTGGGCGAAAGTTTTAACTAATGTTTTTAATTCTACAGCTACTCAGGGTTTTCCTGTTTCCTGGTCTCGTTCTACTATTATACCTGTGTTCAAAAAAGGGTAAAGAGGGGATCCTAGATGCTATAGGCCCATGTCATTAATAGATTCATCAGTTAAAATTCTGGGTAAAGTAATTGTAGCCAAGTTAACAGAGTTGCTTTCAGAGAAGGAGATCCTGACAAATGTCCAATATGGATTTAGATCAGGCAGAAGCACCCTGGACCTGTGTCTCAAACTGCATTTATTAATAGACAAATACACTGTAGCCTCAAGGGGGTCTATTCACTTGGGTTTTGTGGATTTGTCCACAGCCTTTGATCTGGTGAACAGATCAAGGCTGTGGACTATCCTTCTCGATTTAGGTATTGATTCCCCCCTGGTATACCTTTTAGCGGATTTGCACAGGGATTTGTTTGCGTCTATAAGGATGACGCAGGAAGGCAATTGCACAAGGCACTTTAGATCCGGAAGAGGGGTTCACCAAGGGTGTATTTTGGCCCCCCTACTCTTCACCCTATATGTAAATGCCTTAGACAAGACCCTGAGCAAAGCCACACTGGATATCCTGCGTATAGGAAACATTACCATCCCTGTTCTCCTATACGCGGACGACGCAGTATTATTGGCGCGTACCCCGTTGGCTCTTCAAAGGTTACTGAATTCATTTGGGGACTTTATGAACTCCTTGGACCTGGTGCTTAACATTGCTAAGTCGCATGTTATGTCTTTAGGCTCCCGTAGGAACAATGTGAGAACCTTTTATTGCAATGGGGCAGAGGTCACAAGGGTGAATGTGTTTACATATCTGGGAGTTTTGTTCGACGAAAAAAGTTTGTGAGCTCCACAGTTTACAGCTAAAACAAAAACGCTGAAGGAAGATCATCTTCAGCGATACTCAGCTTTGCACGGCGCCTAGGAGGTAAACCTGTGAGGCTATCCTCTCTATTTATAAAGCAAAATGTTTGGCGATTGCGACATATGGCGCCACTATCTGGGGTTATAAACAAAGTGATGGGGTTCAGAAGGCCGAAAATAAATGTTTTCGCTTACTTCTTTCCCTCCCCCAATCTACAGCAACCTTTGCTACTCATCAGGAGCTGGGCATGGGATATGTGTCCGATATAGCAAGTATGGCCCCTTTACTCTGTTGGGTCAAAACATGGCTGAACCCGGAGCTTACACTAAATCACTGGATCCTAAAAGATTGTCTTGCTTTAGAGAGAGTTAATGAGATACATTGGCTTTTCTATATTAAGGCAATGTTTATGAAATTGGGGCGTCCAGAAATCTTTTTAGAGCCTGAGGGAATTGTGAAAGCTCATCTCAGATGGGTAAAAATACATTTCCTGAATTTAAGAGCACAGGAACGAGAGGCAATAGAATTAAAAAAAAACACTGGTTAAGGCGCACTTTTTATTAGTTACATCTTTCTCTATAGAACCATATTTAAAAATTGTTACCAAACCGTTCACTCGCTGGTTACTGACTAGATTTTGCTTTAACCAGATCCACCTCCTTCTGGGGGACTGTAAGGGATGGAGTAAACCAGAGGATGTAGCTCCCTGTAACTGGGATTGCTATTGAATCCAGGATACCACGCACTTTACATTATTCTATGCTTTTTATACAGACATCAGAAAAAAATATATAATTCCATTGTTAAAGGGTAAGGGTTTCTTACAGGGTAAACCAGCATTACTATATTTACAATTATTGGATAACCCATGGAACATTTTTAATATTGCAAATTATTTTGTTTCAGCTGTTCAAATAAGGAAATTAAGACGCACAATATAGCCAGACTTATGAATTTTAATGGTTTTATAAATACTCATGAAATTGTTTTTAGTGAGAGTTTCTTGTATTTTATAATTGTGTCTCATAAAATTGTATCTATGAATATATTGTAAAGTATACTTTTATGATTTTAATTAATCGAATAAAGTGGTTTTGACTTGACTTGACTTGATCATTTTTAAATGTATTAATTGTTATATTTTTTTATACCGATTTACTACATTATTCATCTTGCAATGCAATGAGCATATACATTCGAAATTCATGACAATCTTGCTGAATATTCTGTGAAAATTGATTTAGACCAGAACATATGTCTAAAACATTTTGAATATAAGAAACACTTTCTATGTTTGTTTTATCACTTCTACTTTTCTCAAAGACAGAATTCAACAAACAGCAAAATCTTTGATCCTGATTTTCAACAATCTGTTGTTGTAAAGTTTGAAGAAAAAAAACAACATTAACCACTACATTAGCATAGCAGTTGACACCAGAACTGTTTTCAAACTGAAAACCAACAACCTCTTTAATACTATCCTTTTTCTTTTTGCTTACAATTACTGGTTCATCTACTTTTTTTCTTTTCTCTACAACCTCGCTACAATTTTTCTCATATCTTCTTTTTTGACCTACCACACGCTTTTCAAATAAAGGATTTTGAGGTTACTTTGGAGCATATTCTCTTCTTAACCTATTATACTCTTTCACACTATTTAGATCTGCACTAATCTTTGTCTCATCAAAATCAATCAAGTATAATCCAGATAAAGTTCTGATTCGAGATAAAGCAACATATGCCATACCCTCCTTAAACACAGTACTTCCAATATTCACCAAAGCACTATCAACACTTAAACCTTGAGATTTATGAATAGTCACCCCATATACAAAACAAACAGGAAACTGTTTTCGGCGGACATATAAATCTTTTACAAGCAAAAATCGAGCTGAACAACAACTCAATTGTTGTACTTCTTCAATTTCATTAAATTTGATTTTCAAAAATGTAATGTCATCTCTATTTGGGTAATTCACAAAATCAACAACATGACCCATTGCTCCATGTACTACAGTTAGCTGTAGTAGATCTCTAAAAATGATGATGTGTTAGCCTCCAAATAACACATCATACTCTGTTTTAAGAATTTGTTGCATTCTTAAATGCACAAAGGCAAGCATTAAATTTGATACCATGCTTACCTCATCAATAATGAGAAGTTTCATTTTTTTCAGGACTCTGGAAATTTCACAACAAGCTTCTCCAGATAGCTTGTGGTATTCTAATTTATTTTCGTGCTCTACTGGCAGCATCAGTAAACGATGTAAAGTAATCCCTTTAATGTTATGGCTGCCAACCCAGTTGGAGCGGTAACAACACAAGAGAGTGACAACTCAGTTCTTTTCTGTAGATAGGTTGCAATTGCTTTAATTAGAAAACTTTTTCCAGTTCCTGCTTCTCCACTCACGTACAGTCGGACAGATTTAAATGACGTACATGAGCACTCTTTTTTCTCATGACAAAAACCATGCTCAATCTTCTCTGTCACTTAATCGTATATTTGTTTTTGGTCAACATTTAGCTGTTTTTCCAATTCTTCTAAGTTTATTACACCTTCCTGAGCTTGTTCCATTGCTCTTTCCACCTCATCCATGGCAGTGGCTGCTTCATTTTGGATAATTGGTCTTCCTAGTGGATCCTGACTCAACGAAACAGAACTGTGACTGTCTTGAGAACTGTCTCTTGCAATCTCTGCTGCAATTGTAGCTTCTTGCTGTATTTCCTCGTTCAACATTTGTAGATAGTTAGTAAAAACAGACATTCTATAGTATTTTTGGTTGCGTTGAATGAATCTTCATAACTGAGAAAATCTCCAAGTAGATCCTCTTCTGTACGACATGGCTTAAAGAGTTGCAAAAGAGCTAAATAGTAAAATTCCCTTTTGACAGGAGTTTCGCAACTCAGTTTTTGATGATTAATCAAATGTCCTTTTCTTTGTTTCACCAGACATCCTTCAGATTCAATCACAGCATGTACACGTTTATTGATATCTTCTGTAATATTCCTTTTAAAAGTATAGGTTTGCAGTACTTCATAGAGACAAACATTCTCAAGATGATTACTTCTATTTGGATAGTATGTATCCAACATATTTGTCTTCAAAATATCTGTACTGTTTAGTTCTTTCTCTGCTAAATACTCAATTTCTTGTACAGATTTCAAAACTCGGTTTTGTGTTCCTGCAGGACCTAAACTCATCCAAATAATTGTTCTAGATTTGGCATATAGACCTGCAGATGATAAGTGATCTGAACATTCATATGCTCCGATTCCACGATGAGACAACATCTTCAACCTGTAGCTGTACAATTTCTTACTTAGGCTCTTTTCATGAGAAATTTCCTCCCACATTTCCTTTAGTTCTGTCTTTTCAGATTTTGCAATGTAAGATGTTACATATCGAGCCACAGCAATGGAGTTGTCTGCAACATATTGAATATCCATGTTTGCATTCCACATGGATAAAATGACTGGGTTATAGTCTTTTATGTATATTGACTCTTCATGTCTTCTTAAGTTATAGGTATTTTTCGGTGATTTTCTTGTGACAGTATGTCGCAAAGATGACATAAAATTGTTCACTCTTCCTTTTGATATTACTGGTCGTGGAAATCCAAAACAACATTTTGTGTAGAACTTGCCCTTTGATTTGTATTTTAGACGACCGTATTTTCCACAAAGATGGGTTTGAAACCGTAAGACTTGATGTTTTAAATTCTTTTGTTCTGTACTTTTAGGAACAGCACATGTAGAATACTGTTCAATAAAAATCATCACTGTGTCATCCGAATATGTTCCAAATTTGGGGGCATCTTTAATCCATAACAGCATATGTATGTGAGGAGCACCTCTTGCTTGATACTCCTTTCTCCAAAAGAAATCCAGAACCTCTCCAAGAGGAGTATTTTTTCTGTTTGTGGTAAAAGACATCATAGCTTCAAATCTATGATTGAAATACGTGGATACATTAACTGGATCCAAAGAGCACAGTTCTCCAGGTGTCTTGTATTGTATATTTTCTATGTTTCCATTTGCCTCTCGAAGAAATTGAAGTAAATCTTCCCAAGCATACTCTGCACAGCTTAGAGTAAGGAACCATGTAGGTGATCCTAAGTCTATTAGCATACATTTCAATTCCCCATGACAACGGTACCAATACTCGTTAGTACCACACTGACATGCCATGAGATTAATTTGCTGAGATTCCAAAACAGTATCTTTCTGTTGGACTTCATCCATAAAGTCCCTTGCCGAAACATTTTGCAGATGTACGCCATCTTTTAGTATATGGTTCACTGCATAAGAAAGTCCAGACAAGTCACTCTCAAACAGAAGATAAAACAAATAAGGAATACATTGGCGAAACCTTGGATCTTCTGCATATAATCGTGATGCCCAGTATTCAGATGCAGGTATCTGCACAGGTAGGTCATCATATCGTCCACCTTGACCTGTTGGAAATAACTGAGGAAAACAACGAGCTTCTAAGCTTTCTTCCCATACACTAATGGGACTTCCTTTTGCTTCTTTCATTTGGAATAACTCGATAGCATTTCCCATTACTTCTTTGGAATGCAGAGGATGAACACTATAATGTTCATAAATGTGTTCACTTCTAGACACATCCACTTTTTCAATTTGCCCAGCTGACAAATCACTGCTCTCTTCTACAGCTGTTTCCGCTTCTCATACATTTACATTTTTGTAGTGTTGATTATTTTTTTACCAAATACAACGTTGCCTTTTTTTTACTTTCCTAACATCCACTAATTCTTGCCAGATTTTCTTACTCTTTGTAGGAATGCCATTAACTAGAATAACTAGAGGTTCCTCTTCCACTTTTCTACACCAATTGTTTCAATATTTTTCTTTAAATCTGGAGGTAAATAGACAACTCTTCCCTTTAATCCTCTCTGTAAATTTGAAGGAGGCAATTTCCTTGTCTTAGGCTCCATGCGAACAATAGCCTGAAATGGATGCACACATTGAATCAGAATAGACTCATAGGTATTTAAATCCATCAGTTCAGAAGGAATATTTACCAACTCAAGATTATTATGTACAGCTCTAGCAGGCATTTTGTTATCATTTAATTTATTATAACAATATTTACAAATACGTTGATCAGAACCCAAATCAAAACAATTCTCTACCAACAAATAAGTTGCAAAATCCTTCCACTCATTATTATTTTCCTTTTCACTTTTTACATATAATTCAACTAACCTAGTCTGATTTTTATAATGAGTTCATCGACACCACACACAACAAAAATTTGGCTTTTCCATTGAAATGACATTAAACTTTGTAATTTCTTGGTCAAAATTTTCTGTACTAAAATTCTGTATATTTTCATCCACATTGCCTTCAATTACTGTATCAGTTTCTGCACTGTTCTCTTTTTCACCAATATAACTAAACTCAATTTCTTCACAAATGTTCTTTACATCTAATACAGATCCATGCAAAAGAGCACTGTTTAACTGTTTTTGCTTAAGTGCTTGACTTTTTGCATAATACAACCTTCTCACTAATTTCCTCACTTCAGTATGATGCACTGCTAACATCCTAAAATGGTGAAAAACACTCTGGCATACTTTTCTAGAAAGACAAGCCAGTGAATCCCCTTGCAAACCTGTTTTTTTCTCTCAGTCTGCAAGGATCTAATTCTTGCAACATCTTCATCTTTTGTTTAAGACTTTTCTTAGAATATTTACGTAAGAAATTGCAAAACAAATCAATTGAATCCGGTCGTACACTACAAATACTACTACAATTCCAAGTGTACACTGGAGCTTTAGAATGTCTCCCTAAAACTTAATCAGCTAACACCTCTTCTGCATTTCTAGGCACAATATTCTCTTTTTCAATCGGACAACCGTCCTTCACCTCATATGCTCGACCACTGGTGTCAACTGCATGCAACAAATCATTAGTCTGAAAGTTAGTATCTTCATTAAAACATGGCTCACAACTTGAACTATGCTTCCATTCTCCAGAAGAAAATTACAAAAATGAGTTCCATTAATTAGTCTTTTCCACTTACTTTTCAATTTCAAAACATTGAATGCATTGTCTAGTGTACGAATTCTATTGATTACTAAAATATACAACCTTTTTTTCAATTCAAAAGCCTGACCTACTATACTTTCAATATTTTTCTTTTTCTAATAAAAATCTGTTTTCCTTTTACAATTCTTTACATTTTTTAATACATTTAAAACTACTCTGTTATAAAACATTCTCATGCGAATTTGAACAAACTGTTTTTTTCATCTATTACTGTAGAGAATATGATCGCCACATACTTTTCAAACATTTTTTGTGGGGGTCTGCTTTTTCTTTGTAGTTACAGATGAAATTTTTTTCTTTTACACATTATCCACATTTTTTCTACATTGGGTTAATTTCCTTATAAAAATCCTTTGTTGTCTTACCAGGAGCATTCTTCTTTTTCTCCGTACATTGTTGTTTAGATAAATCTTGAAATTGTTTTTTTTTAAAGTAAGCCTGTTTATATTTTTTTCTTTTTGCGTTTTTTGTAGGCATGATGGTTTTTCTTTCTGTAGATAATTTCAATCTGTTGTGAAGAAAAAAGAACATGTTATAGACCACTAGTAACATACTACATAGCAATCACAACCACAAAATGATATAAACACTGGTTTACTTTATAAGTAAGTTTTTTGGCACTGCAACTGTGTCTGAGCAGAGTAGGAAATCTTGCAGTGAGTGCTGTTTCAGAGTGTATGGCAGTGCAGTGGCGTTTCAACATTAAAGGGTAATTTGCTGTCAGGGTTCAGAACAGTGCAGTGCTGTTCAGTGTAAGAGTTTGTGGTGAGATTGATATTTTTGAGTTTAGAAGAATACAGTTGTGAGTAGGCAGTGTATGGTATCATACAAGGGATACGAGTAAAAACCACTGGATGCCCTAAAGCCTAACTCATTCCATGAGTACATGTATTCCCATGTCTTAAAACAGATTCACCGAGCAAGTGATTTTGTCACAATCTTTAAAAAAAGACACTAACTTGCATTGTGAATGAAAACAGATAGAAATATGCCTTGCAATTCCCTGAAATGATTATCACATGTTACAGAGAAAATAAGTATGGCATTTAAACAGCACAGCCAGGATCTTCAGTACACAGCATGGAGACTATTTCTGAATTATGAAGCCTTGACAAATTTACTGCATAGCAGTTTCTAGCACTATATATCCTAAAGCCTGGCTCACTTCATCAGAATATGTATTCCCATATTTTTTAACACATCAACTAAGCAAATAATTAGAATTGTATAAAAAGACTTTCTCGAATCATTTTTAATTCAAAATCCTAAATTTATTCTTCAAACATTTCATTCTGTAGCAAAACATCCAACATGATTTCATTTGAGATTTCGTTACCATTGTCCTCAACTTCCAAATTTGCAACTTGAAATTCAATCTCTTCTACTGCTTCCATCAACTCAATGTCCAAACTTTGATCATAAAATTCACTGTTTAAATCTCCTTCTCCATTATATTGTTGATCAATGTCATCCTCAAAAGGTACATTTAAGTCTTCTATGACATCAATGGAAATTTCAAAATTGACTTGAATGTTCTCCTGATTTTGAACCATTATATCAAGTTTAATGTTGATGGACCTTGCAAAAAAAATATAAACACTAAATGATATCATTTTCACTAATTGATAATACAAAACTAGCTTTATCAACTTTATAACTACATGTATTCCCATATTTTTAAACACATCAACTAAGCAAATTATTCTGCCACATTCTACTGAAATGAAAACTGACTGACACTGTGATCTTAAACACATAACACTATCCCTTTAAATTCAGTAAAATGATTACTACCGTAAAAGGGGGTCTTGCTGGGAGTATTTTTTGAGAGTTTTCAGCACTGCAGTATTGTTGAAAGAGTTTAGAATATTTTTCTAGGGACGAGTTTTAGGAAATTGGACAAGGAAGTGGTGTTCAAGCAGTGTACAGAGTCAAGGTGGGACTGAGAATGTACTAATGAAAATGCTACAGAGACCGTTGCTTTCGCATTTCAACAGCACAACCAGTATCTAAATTGCACAGCATAAACACGATTTGGGAATTAAGAGGCCTGACACACATACTGCATAGGACTATCTACAACTATATCTCCTAATTCATGACGCACTTCATGATTTAGGTGATTTAGCACACAGAGGGAGAAAAAGTACAAACAGAGACAAAATGATGCAGGCAGAGGGTGCAAGACTACAGGTAGAGAAAGAAAAGATTTAACATGATACTGCTGTGTGATACACACCAGCATCCATATCATAATATGCCTCTGCAGATGCACATGAGAGAGTGCAGGCAGAGGGTGCAGGCAGAGGGAGAGGGTTGGTGCACACACAAAATGAGATAATGCAGGCAGAGACTAAACTGGTATAGGCAGAGGATAGATGGTGCAGGGCTGCAGGCAGAGGTCCAGACAGTGCAGTCAGAGAAAAGATTGCAGAGAGAGGGTGAGATGTTTCAAGCATAGACACAGATAGTGCAAGCAGACACAGACATGGTACACTCAGAGGATAAAATGGTACAACAGAGAATAAATGCTGTAAATAGTGAGACAAATACTACATGCAGAGGCAAATTGGAGCTCACAGAGAGGGAGATAGTGAAGAAGGAGATAAAATGTACATGCAAAGGGTGGGAGACTACAGGCAGAGAAGGGCAAGATTTTACATGGTACTGCTGTGTAATACACACCCGCAGCCATATTACAATATGCCTCTGCAGATGCACATGAGAGACTGCAGGCAGAGGTTACAGGCAGAGGGAGAGGGATGGTGCAGACAGAAAATGAGTTAATGCAGGCAGAAACTAAACTAGTACAGGCAGAGGATAGATGGTGCAGGGCTGCAGGCAGGGAGCCAGATGGTGCAGTCAGAGAAAAGATTGTGCAGAGAGAGGGTGAGATGTTTCAAGCAGAGACACAGATAGTGGAAGCAGACACAGACATGGTACACACAGAGGATAAAATGGCACAACACAGAAGAAATGCTGGAAAAAGTGAGGCAAATGCTACATGCAGAGGCAAATTGGGGCGTACAGAGGGGGAGATAGTAAAGACAGAGATAAAATGGTGCACGCAGAAGGTACAAGTCTACAGGGAGAGAAGGAAAAGATTTCACATGGTACTGCTGTGTAATACACACCAGCAGCCATATCATAATAGGCCTCTGCAGATGCACATGAGAGACTGCAGGCAGAGGTTACAGGCAGAGGGAGAGGGATGGTGCAGACAGAAAATGAGATAATGCAGGCAGAGACTAAACTAGTACAAGCAGAGGATAGATGGTGCAGGGCTGTATGCAGAGAAACATATGGTGCAGTCAGAGAAAAGATGGTGCAGGCAGAGGGTAAGATGGTTCAAGCAGAAACACAGATAGTGGAAGCAGACACAGACATGGTACACACAGAGGATAAAATGGTACAACAGAGAAGAAATACTGGAAAAAGTGAGACAAATGCTACATGCGGAGGCAAATTGGAGCACACAGAGGGGGAGATAGTAAAGACGGAGATAAAATGGTACACGCAGAAGGTACAAGACTACAGGCAGAGAAGGAAAATATTTTACATGGTACTGCTGAGTAATACACACCAGCAGCCATATCATAATAGGCCTCTGCAGATGCACATGAGAGACTGCAGGCAGAGGTTACAGGCGGAGGGAGAGGGATGGTGCAGACAGAAAATGAGTTAATGCAGGCAGAGACTAAACTAGTACAGACAGAGGATAGATGGTGCAGGGCTGCAGGCAGAGAGCCAGATGGTGCAGTCAGAGAAAAGATTGTGCAGAGAGAGGGTGAGATGTTTCAAGCAGAGACACAGATCGTACAAGCAGACACAGACATGGTACACTCAGAGGATAAAATGGTATAACACATAAGAAATGCTGTAAATAGTGAGACAAATGCTACATGCAGAGGCAACTTGGAGCACACAGAGAGGGAGATAGTAAAGACAGAGATAAAACGCAAAGGGTGCGAGACTACAGGCAGAGAAGTAAAAGATTTTACATGGTATTGCTGTGTAATACACACCATTAGCCCCATCATAATAGGCCGCTGCAGATGCACATGAGAGACTGCAGGCAGAGGTTACAGGCAGAGGGAGAGGGATAGTGCAGACATAAAATGCGATAATGCAGGCAGAGACTAAACTAGTACAGGCAGAGGATAGATGGTGCAGGGCTGCAGGTAGAGGGACAGATGGGGCAGTTAAAGAAATGATGACGCAAAGAGAGAGTGAGATGGTTCAAGCCGAAACACAGATAGTGCAAGCAGACATAGACATGGTACACACAGAGGCAAATTGGAGCACACAGAGGGAGAGATAGTGAAAACAAAGATAAAATGATACAAGCAGAGGGTGCCAAACTACTGTCATAGAAAGAAAAGATTTAAAATGGTAGCGCTATCTAACACACACCCACAGCCATATCATAATAGCCCTCTGCAGATAAACATGAGAGGGTGCAGGCAGGAGGTGCAGGCAGAGGGGGAGGAATAGTGCAGCCAGAAAATACATTTCCAAATTACAGCACTATCTCTATACCAGCATTTAATCAAAACATGAGACACAATATCAAAATAAAGAGTACCCTATAAACAGAGAGATACAAACTGAGGAGACACAGGTGACATTATAGAAAAAGGTGCAAATATAATTCTTTAATTTACACAGACACTCAGTGTGATCCTAGTCAAAAATGTTAAAACCATACATTTTACCAAACACATATAACACAGTAAAGTGTTTAAAAGACAGAACACAGCCCATGTAAATGAGCACTACATTACAGTGCAGAAACCTGACTCCTTTCCATGAGACACAATGCAAAAAGAAAGAGGACCAATATGCTTGTAAATCTGCCCAAGAGTGTATATAGTACTCTATCTATATTAAGTGGATCATTGCTAAGAAGAGGTCGAATAAAATAGAGAGTATTATGAAGAAAGCACATGAGAGGGCACGGGCAGAGTTTACAGGCAGAGTGAGAGGGATGGTGCAGACAGAAAATGAGATAATGTAGGCAAAGACTAACCTAGTACAGGCAAAGGATAGATTGTGCAGGGCTGTATGCAGAGAAACATATGGTGCAGTCAGAGAAAAGATGATGCAGACAGAGGGTAAGATGTTTCAAGCAGAAACACAGATAGTGGAAGCAGACACAGACATGGTACACACAGAGGATAAAATGGTACAACAGAGAAGAAATGCTGCAAACAGTGAGAGAAATGTTACATGCAGAGGCAAATTGGAGCACACAGAGGGGGAGATAGTAAAGACAGAGATAAAATGGTACACGCAGAAGGTACGAGACTACCGGCAGAAAAGGAAAAGATTTAACCTGGTACCGCTGTCTAATACACACCAGCAGCCATATCATAATAGCTCTCTGCAGATAAACAAGAGAGGTTGCAGGCAAAGGGTGCAGAGAGAGAGAGAGGGATGGTGCAGCCAGAAAATACATTTCCAAATTACAGCACTATACCAGCATTTAATCAAAACATGAGACACAATATCAAAATAAAGAGTACCCTATAAGCAGAGAGATGCAAACTGTGAGGAGACACAGGTGACATTATAGAAAAAGGTGCAAATATAATTCTTTACTTTACACAGACACCCAGTGTGATCCTAGTTAAAAATGTTAAACTATACATTTTACCAAAACACATATACCACAGTAAATCATTTAAGAGACAGAACACAGCCCATGTAAATGAGCACTACATTACAGTGCAGAAAACTGACTCATTTCAAAAATACATTTCCAATATGCTCCTTTAGTTTTTTGCCAGCATTACATCCAAACATGAGACACAATGCAAGAAGAAAGAGGCCCAATATGCGTGTTAATCTGCCCAAGAGAACTGACTCACACTTTGATCTTAGACACATAACAGAAATCCTTGCAATTCAGTAAAATGATTACTACAGTGAAGGGGGGTCTTGCTAGTAGTGTTGTATAAAGAGAGCAAGGGTGAGGGCGAGAGAAAGAGGGAGTAAATCAAATGGAGAAAGGGAGTTACAAAAGAGGAGTAAAGGAAAGGGATAATGACAGTGAGGAAAGAGATATTAGGGTTCGGAAAGGAGAATGAGAGAAAAAAAATCATATAAAGAAAAAGGATAAAGGAGTAAGTGAAACAGAAGGATTTATACTAAAAGAGAGGAAGGAAAAAGAACAGTGGTGGAGAGAAAGGAAAACAGTGAGAGAGAGGGAAAGAGATGGAAAGTGAGTAAATTCCACATTGGAACACATTTTTATTATTAACTTACAATGCACAACATATATCCCCTTACAAATTAATAACTTACCTTTAAAAATGTGTTTGAAGATTTAGAAAGTGTCAATCAAACACCAGATTTTCTTAAGCAGAATCCCTGAAATGTACCTCGGACACTGCAACCACAAAATGGCCCTGATTCCCTATCATTATTAACACATATCCCTGTACATAACCAATTAAATTTCTTCCCACACAAATTCAAAACCAAACTAACATTTTAATTGGTTGTTCATTTCAACACTATCAACCTTCCCTCACTGCTCTCTTTGCCTGTTACTGTGGTAACTCTCCATAGAACAACTAACTGAACTCAAAAGGTGAAAACTTCATCTCTCAATGTTGCAAAACCAGTAGTATGCCCCCTAGTTTTCAATGTTAAATTATCAGAAACTACCAATCATTTCTTTGTTTTTCAAGTGCACTGAATCTCATCCAAATTTTTTTCTAAACTCCAAGTTTTCAAACGGCCATTTCATTTCCAGAGACCATCTGAGTACAACCAGATCAGCCTTCAAGATGCTTAGAGTGTGGATTATAGGACACAGTTTTATATTCTGGAGTGAAAGGTATGCAGCAAATAGATGCTTTCTCAACCTTGATTTACCAAATGTGGATGTTATGTGGATTGGCCAGAGAGGAATAAGATGTCACCAATTGATGTCATTGGTAAAATCCTTTTTGCCTCTCCCACACCCTGACCTCATAATTGTGCACTGTGATGGAAATGACTTGTGCACTTTGACTGGGGTAGGTCTGGAAATGCTTTTAAAGGACACCGTTGGGTAATTGATGTCACTTTTTCCACAAACTGCCTTTGTATATTCTAATATATGCCAAAGGCAAAAATGGAACTGGTCCAACCAAATTGTCCACAGATTGAGAAAGCAAGGAAACGCGTGAATAAGTCTGTTTCTGCTTTCCTCATAGACTATGGTAACATGCAAGGCATCTATAGGAGAGATGGTGTACATTTCACAGATGAGGGGAACAGTCTACCGGGTCACAAGATGGCTGCCAACAATTTCTGTTTTGAAGTGTTGACAGACATTGGCTGCCAATCAGGATGCAGCTCATACACGCGAAGGTCCGCGCACGTACGCGTGCATGGGCTGGGACTTTCAAACAAAAGGTGCGTGATCACATCCATCTGTTTTTAGCAAGCTACCACATAGGACGGGGATTCCATTCCCCAAAACGCATCTGGTTACAGCTTTGCGAATCATGACTGGAAGTCGAACCTGTGCCATGTTGCCTGTTTGCAAGCTTGATGCCAAATAAATAGATTACCTTACTGCCGGCTGGCTTCTCTCATTTGGGGCAGCCTGTGTGTGTGGGGATTTGAGCGGCTAGTCCGGCCACGAGAGAAGCCCACCACTGGTGTGTGGGCCTGGGAGATCGCCACAGTGGTGATTTCTGTATACCAGGGCAGTGTCTATGGCTGTTGCTACAAAAGCGGTACGGACAAATTGGCGCATGATTGGATTCCACCCACTGGGGTTTTATGGCATTTTAACTTTTTGTACAGATGGACTCACTTGATTTTTTATCAAATCACGCACTACAAGATCCAGGAGGCCTAGCGAGCGGCCACGCCCACATGGGCTGGGACTTTCAAACGAAAGTTGCGTATATATATATATATATATATATATATATATATATATATATATAAATATATATATATATATATATGTATATATATATATATATATATATATATATATATATATATTACCTACTGGCGGTCGCCAGTAGGTAGTTATAGTTAGGATTTTTTTCAATGTTAAATCTGAAAATTCTATTTGGAATAACTTTGGCGCCGGTTGACGAATCTGCCTGAAAATTTCCTCAAAATGGCCTCGCGGTGTTCCGGTCCTTCCCTGAAAGTTTGGGGGGGATTCGTCAAGCGGGGGCCGAGATAAAAGGGGGGTCCCAAAACGCGTTTTCCCCATGTTAATTTCCATAGGGCGGTCGATTTTACTTTTAGCCCGAACGGCTGAATGGATTTCCACCAAACTTGGCAAAATTGTAGGGACTGGTAGCCCGATGTGCCTTTGCTATGTCTCAAGATATGTGCTCCAGTGGATTTTGAGTAATTAAGGTTCAAAAAAATATATATATCTATAGCCGCGCTCCGGTACGCGCACCGGGCGCTTACCGCGACTTGCGCGCAGAAAGCTGATTGGCTCTGGGGTGTCTGTAAACATTCTAAACAGTCCGGAGCGGCCGCCATCTTGTGTCTCGGTAGGATCGAGACACGAGAGGTGGCCAAAACAAAGAGGGAAATGACCGTAAGGGGGCAGAGTAGACCCCCCTTGACCCCCTAGGTTTGATGTGGGGGCCATAAAAGGGCCCCGCGGAGCAAAAAAGAAATAAAAAAAATTTTTGATTTTCGCGGGGTGAGCGCCCGGTACGCGCACCGGTACGCGCACCGGTAAGCATACCGGGGAGAGTACCATGGGGAAAAAGAATGACAGTTTTAAAAGTAGCTGTTTAAAAAAAAAAATGTTTTTTTTTTTTTTTTATACATACACATACATATATATATAAATGCATATGCATATATATATATGCATATATGTGTATATGTGTGCGTGTAGAGAGAGGTAGAGAGGTAGAGGTGTAGAGGTAGAGAGGTAGAGAGGTAGCGGTAGAGAGGTAGAGATTAGTAGAGAGAGAAGAAGAGAGAGGTAGAGAGGTAGAGAGTAGAGAGTGAGTAATAGAGAGTAGAGAGTGAGTAGTAGAGAGTAGTAGAGAGCAGTAGAGAGAGTAGCAGAGAGTGAGTAGTAGAGAGTAGTATAGTGAATAGTAGAGTGAGTAGTAGAGAGTAGTAGAGAGTGAGTAGTAGAGAGTGAGTAGTAGACAGTAGTAGAGAGTAAGTAGTAGAGTGAGTAGTAGAGAGCAGTAGAAAGTGAGTAGTAGAGAGTAGTAAAGAGTGAGTAGTAGAGAGTGAGTAGTAGAGAGTGAGTAGTAGAGAGTAGTAGAGAATGAGTAGCAGAGAGAATAGTAGTGAGTAGTAGAGAGTGAGTAGTAGAGTGAGTAGTAGAGACTAGTAGAGAGAGAGTAGTAGAGAGTGAGTAGTAGACAGTAGTAGAGAGTGAGAAGTAGAGAGTGAGTAGTAGAGAGTAGTAGTGAGTAGTAAAGAGTGAGTAGTAGAGAGAGAGTAGTAGAGAGTGAGTAGTAGAGAGTAGTAGATAGTGAGTAGTAGGGAGTAGTGAGTAGCGAGTAGTAGGGAGTGAGTAGTAGAGAGAGAGATTAGTAGAGAGTAGTAGAGTAGTAGAGAATGAGTAGTAGACAGTGAGTATTTGAGAGTAGTGGAGTAGGAGAGAGTAAGTAGTAGAGAGTAGTGGAGAATATTCCAAAGTTTGGCACAGCACCACTTTCACAATGAGTCCAATCAAATCATATCACTTAGAGTCCTTATTGAAGTGCTGAATCTTGGTGTATATTCAAATGCTTTTATTTTCCTTAAGTTTATGTACCACAGCCAGCCGAAAGGTTTCGTTCTGTACAACAGAACTTCTTCAGGGCGTTCTTATTTCCTTCAAGTTATGTCAGTATCCAGTTGTCATATAACTAGATATTTCTTCCAAATGTTAGACGAGACATAAGTATATTCTTATTCAAAGTGACTAGGTATCAATTTTACCCACACAATTCGGGCAGACTTGAGTAATTTATAGCATCCTCAAAGTCAGTCTTTCAAAAATTCCAAAGTATAGGACATGATAATCCAAATCCAAATGTTTCTCAAGAAAAGTAATTTACAATCGTTCGGAATATCGGTGTTTGGGCAGATATGATCCAGGGAACCCCAGAATGCAAGGGGAATTAGTCCCCCCTCTACAAACGCGCCAGTGGCGTGCATTGCAGAGAGGTGTAACAAGGGTGTGGCCTCATTACACTTCTCTGCAATGCAGCTCCCTCGCGCATACTGGAGGCTCCTGGTGGACCAGTTGACCCCAGGGACCCCCAGTATGCAAGGGGAATTAGTTCCCCCTCTGCAAACGCGGCAGTGGGCTGCGTTGCAGAGAGGTGTAACAAGGGGCATAGTCTCATTACACCTCTGCAATGCAGCCCCTGGCGCATACTGGAGGTTCCAGGTGGGCTAATTGGCCCCCAGGGGCCCCCAGTATGCAAGGGGAATTAGTTCCCCCTCTTCAAACATGCACGGGGGCTGCGTTGCAGAGAGGTGTAAAAAGGGTTGTGGCTTCATTACACCTCTCTGCAATGCAGTCCCGTGGCGCATACTGGAGATTCCTGGTGGGCTTTCAGGTGTTATATAGTTAGGAATTAGCATTAAAAAAACCTTTGAAATTCACTGAAAAAACCATAGGTTTCACACCAGTTATAGTTAGGAATTAGCATTTAAAAAACCTTTGAAATTCACAGAAAAAACCATAGGTTTCACACCAGTTATAGTTAGGAATTAGCATTTAAAAAACCTATTAAATTCACTGACAAAACCATAGATTTCACACCATTTATAGTTAGCTGGAAATTTTACTGACATAAAACCATTGAAATTCCCACGTTATAGTTAGTTGGACTCACTATAACTTGCGCGCCTGTAATGCACTGCTGATGACGTCACATATTACATCACTCATGACATGGTCAGTGACATCACTCATGACATCACTGATGACACCATCCTTGTGACAGAGTGACAGACCTAATTTCAGTGTAATGTAACGCTTGAAACACATATTCAAAAATAGAAACAAACATTTTGAAAAAAATGGAGATACCCAAACCAGTAACAACAACCAATTCAGTAATTCCACCATCTATATACACATCCACTCATTCACCAACAGTTCTATATAGTCACTCATATATATACTCACTCATCATATGTAGTGATACACCTATACATCCTGTTACACATCAGCAGTCATCCAAAAGTTACTCACACACATACTCACACATGCAAATAAACTATTGAACATCCATTTATTTGCATATACATTTATACACACACTACCACCTTACTTCTAAGGAAACTTACCCATACTTACTCTCTTAAACAATCACTTATAGAAACACATACTTATTTAAACAGGAACTCCTACAATCTCTCACTATATATACTATACTCACTTATATACATCAATACTCACATATACTAGATTAAAACATATGTCGTTACTAATGAAGACACTAGTGAGACAGTCATTCACTCACTAACACACACATATACACACTCATCCACCCATACAGTCCTGCACATATGCTGTCTTCAAAACACATACAAACAGTGAGTCAGTCACCAACCCCTGCAGCCACTTATACACAAAGAGAAACACTGATACAAACATTTAAATATTTAAACAATACTCGCTAATATATGTATTCACTAAGATACACGTAATAAGCCAGTTACCCAACCAATTTTTTTTTTAAAAAACATCCATTTACACACTTATTTAAACATTTATTCTTCCATCGACCTTTACAAATACATATATAAAACAAATTTATTTTTCAGAAAGACACACATTCACTGGATGGTGTCATCAGTGATGTCATGAGTGATGTCACTGACCATGTCATGAGTGATGTAATATGTGACGTCATCAGCAGTGCATTACAGGCGCGCAAGTTATAGTGAGTCCAACTAACTATAACGTGGGAATTTCAATGGTTTTATGTCAGTAAAATTTCCAGCTAACTATAAATGGTGTGAAATCTATGGTTTTGTCAGTGAATTTAATAGGTTTTTTAAATGCTAATTCCTAACTATAACTGGTGTGAAACCTATGGTTTTTTCAGTGAATATATATATATATCCA